>NC_087206.1:77598778-77636278 GCF_015104395.2 Macrobrachium nipponense
TATAGAAAATAGAATAAACTACAAAAAAGGAAAATGTTTAATAAACTGCATACATACATTTACATATATCCTGTCCTTCTATCACCCTTTCCCTCTAATCCTTCGAAAGGGCTCCCTAGGGGGGTTGGGGCGGGAGGTGTGAGGACCCCTGGGGGAGTACAAAGCACAAACAACACCTGCATCAGTGTTCTCTACACGCCACCTAGGGAGTTCCGGGGCTTACCAGAAATATATACACCTGGGGGAGAAGGGGGAAGGGGGAGAAGGGGGAGGGGAAAATCAGCTGACCGTGGAAAGAAGGTGAGGCTCTATTTGAAAGAATCGTTTGAATCATCGTGAGATACAGCGATGTATGAGTCATCTGTCTGTCTGTCTGTTAAAGAAAGAATGTATGAGTTCTAGGTGCAATATAGAATGTATCTTGGAGTGAAATTAACGAATGTATCTTGTGGTGAAATACAACAATGTATGAGTTGTTGGTGTATCAAAGAATGTATCTTGTAGTGAAATACAACGATGTATGAGTTCTCTGTACATCAAAAAATGTATCCTGTAGGAGTTCTCTGCGCATCAAAGAATGTATCTTGTAGTGAAATACAGCAATGCATGGGTTGTCTGTGTCAAAGAACTTGTAGTGAAGTGCAACGATGTATAAGTGGTTTAAATCAAAGAATGTATCTTGAAGTGAAATACAGCAATACATGAGTTCTCTGCGTATCAAAGAATGTATCTTGTAGTGAAATACAACGATGTATAAGTTATCTGTGTATCAAAGACTGTATCTTTTAGTGACATACAACGATGTATGAGTTTTCTGTGCATCAAAGAATGTATCCTATAGTGAAATCCAACGATGTATGAGTTCTCTGCGTATCAAAGAATGTATCTTGTTGTGAAATACAGCAATGTATGGGTTGTCTGTGTCAAAGAACATATTGGGAAGTGCATCGATGAATGAGTTGTTTACATCAAAGAATGTATCTTGCAGTGAAATACAACAATGTATGAGTTCTCTGTACATCAAAGAATGTATCCTGTAGTCTTGGAGCCAAATCATGTATGAATTCAGAGACAGAGCAATAATTCAAATCCGATTCCATCTTCCCAAGAGACATAAGTAGGGAATAATTATAAGGGAAGTCAAGGCGTGTACCCTTCTATCTGAGAGATCTTGAGAAATGGGGCTCCGCATTCATCCCCGGATGCCATTAGAGGCCAATCCCAGCTTTGCCATTGTGTGCGAGCACAGGCTGGGTGACCCCAGCTTGACCCGTCTTGACCTGAGTCGCCAGTGAAGACGCCGCAGATTCGTTCCTCTGATAAGAAGCTTTGCGGTAGGCCCAACCCTCGAGCACCTGGGCCTGTATTTTTCGTGGCTGGTTGACGAAGCGTTCAGAGAAGTAAGGCTGCCTCCGGATTTCGAACCTTTTTATGCCTTCGTTCGTCCAAAAAATTTTTATATATATATATATATATATATATATATATATATATATATATATCATTTATATAAAACAAAAAGTATGCAACGTTATATGTAAAAAAAATCATTTGAATTATTACTATAAAAATATATATAATTTACCAAGTTCTGACAAGGAACATTATAGCATGTTGTATAATTGACAGTGATTAATATAGAAACTTGTTACTTTATACCCCCATATATATATATATATATATATATATATATATATATATATATATATATATATATATATATATATATATATATATATATATAACGTATATATTGGTATATATATGTATCTATATATCTATATATATGCATATATATAGATATATATATATATATATATATATATATATATATATATATATATGTATAAAATAAAGTAACAAGCTGTACATTAATCACTGTCAATGATACCACATGCAATAAAGTTCCTTATCAGAAACCTGGTAAATTATATATATTTCTATAGCAATAATTCAAATGATTTTTAGTGTACTTTGCAGATAAACGTTGCGTACTTTGTAAAATTTCTAAGTCACATCTTTTAGTGCAATCTTGCAAAGAACAGTTTCTACTTAATATACTGTAATTCTCCAATGCAGTTGTCTGTAATCATTTATATTTTGTAATACTAATCGAGTACCGCGTCAGTCCTGATGAGAATGTCTTTTGTCTAGTAATCAAATATGGTGGATAGGTAGGGTATAATAATTACTACAGCCAAAGCTATTCATCATAGAGAGCTTTGTCCCCTACACGCATACAACATAGGGGCTGCCTGTACTTCGTAATTTTTTGCGGAATAATGTTTCTCTCTTGAAAGGATTAGTGTCAAATACTGACGGAAATTTTGTGAAAACAGTCGATCTTAACGCAAATAAAACAAAAACAAGAATTCTCTAATGTACTCGATTTTTTTCTCCAGATATTGTTGACACGCTCTTAAGCAATTAAATGAGGGTTCGTTTAGCTGTTTATCTATAATAGATATAAAGCAGTGCCCGTTTTTACGGACGTATACTAAAATAACTTTTTTTTTTTCTTCGATTACAAATTTTGCCTTTAGTAGTTAGCAGAATTTAGATGGACAAATCTTTCAATAAAAGTTTCAATTAGTTATATGTCTTTTTATAACCCAAGTCAATATTTAAGCAATAATCCCTTATTTTCTGATAGGTTTACGCAAGGTTTACTCTAGACCTTGGGTTTACTCTTGTACAAATTTGCTTTTCGTGGTCCGCTAAACAGAACAGAAAATAGGCAACAGCAGGCCTACCCATTTTCTTTTTATTCATCAGAACAGCAGTATATTAAAACCTCAGACTAAAAGATCCAAAAAAGAATATCGTGATAAATTTAACGTTTCTAAATTACAAAGATATATATATTTTTTGGAGAAACAAATGCACGGGTACTTATGGATGCATATATTGAAAAATAATACTAGACACATTCACGTTCACTGGGGTCATAACTGGATTCTGTCTCCACGTCTGTCTAAACATTCCCACCCTTCCCTCGTAGCAGGGATAGACAAGGAAAAGTGGAATAAGAAAAATGCCCAAAACATTAAAGAACCAAAAACAGTTTACAACAACGACTACCTCCTCCTGCCTCCTCCTCCTCCTACTCCTCCTCCTCCTCCTCCTCCTCCGACAACCTGTTCCCGGGCTAAGGACAAATTAATGAGATTCAGGTGCGAGATCTTGGGTCTGGGGTTGACCTGGGCTGAGCAAGGGTGTATTATTCACGGGTCATTTACCAAGTCGCGCCTTCGGGAGTACAATCCTAAAAACCAACATCTTAATCGTTTCCTGGCGCTCCCTGGGGATTCTCCTGTGGGGATTCTCTCCTGGGGATTCTTCCCTGGGTGCGTCCTTTTGAACTCCGGTCTCCGAAGATGATCTCGGCCGCCCACCAACATACCAAGAGGAAGCGAGTGACTTCTTTGAAGAAAGTTAGATTTTAGATTTACCTTCTTGTGAGTGACCCTTCCTTGCCTACCTTCCTTCTTCTAATCTCTGTGGGTGTCTTGGAAGGTGGGGGTATGCTTTTGTCTTGAATAAGCAAAGACCAAAATTAATTCTACTTGTGCGAGGACACCTGTATGTCTTGTACCTGTGTTGTGGGTGGCCTCTGAATAAAGAAATATGAAGAGAATTGATATAAAATTCGGTTATGAAGTATTATGAGAAATACCAAAGAGAGAGAGAGAGAGAGAGAGAGAGAGAGAGAGAGTTTACCACACTACAATGAAATATTACAAGGAATATCAGAAAGCACGAGAGACCTTACCTTACAGACCTTACATCTTGTTCGGGTTGCCCCAGGTCCCTCAGTGTGAGGCACCTCTAATGTCTACCAGAGAGTTGCTAGTACATCTTCCGGTATATTTTGCATCTTCCAATCTTGGATGGTCTGGGATGCAGTTTAGATATTTGTCGAGCTTATTCTTAAACACATCTACGCTCACTCCTGATATATTCCTCAGATGAGCTGGCAACGCATTGAATAGACGCTGCATTATCGATGCTGGTGCGTAGTGGATTAATGTCCTGTGTGCTTTCCTTATTTTTCCTGGTATAGTTTTGTGCACTATTAATCTACCTCTGCTTGCTCTTTCTGATATTTTTAGTTCCATGATATTTTCTGCTATTCCTTCTATCTGTTTCCATGCCTGAATTATCATGTAGCGTTCTCTTCTCCTTTCTAGACTATATAATTTTAAGAATTGTAGTCTTTCCCAGTAGTCAAGGTCTTTAACTTCTTCTATTCTAGCTGTAAAGGACCTTTGTACACTCTCTATTTGTGCAATATCCTTTTGATAGTGTGGGTACCATATCATATTGCAATATTCAAGTGGACTACGAACATATGTTTTATAAAGCATAATCATGTGTTCAGCTTTTCTTGTTTTGAAGTGCCGTAACAACATTCCCCCATTTTTTGCTTTACATTTTGCCAACAGAGTTGCTATTTGATCATTGCATAACATGTTCCTATTCATCATCACACCAAGGTCTTTTAACTGCTTCCTTATTTGTGATTGTCTCATTATTAGGTTCCTTATATGCATATAGCTTTCTTTCTCTGTCTCCATAATTTATTGATTCAAATTTATCAGAGTTAAATACCATCCTATTACCTCTGCCCAATCATATACTTTGTTAAGGTCTCTTTGTAGAGCGTTCCTATCTTCATCACAAGTAATTTCTCTACTTATTCTTGTGTCATCTGCGAAACTACTCACTACCGAATCCTTAACATTATTGTCTATGTCTTCAATCATAATAACAAACAGTATTGCAGCTAACACCGTACCTTGCGGCACACCGGATATTACCTTGGCTTCATCCGATTTCTCGTCGTTTGCAATAACTATCTGTTTTCTGTTGTGTAAAAATTCTTTTAACCATCTTCCTACTTTATACCCCGATATGTTTTCTAATTTTCTTCGCTAATATATTATGGTCTACTTTATCAAAAGCTTTTGCAAAGTCTAATAAACCACATCTGTTTCATTTCCGCTTTTCATATTTTTGAATATGTTTCTCACGGTGGACTAACAAAAGTTTGGGTTTGTGTACTTTTTCCGGGTACGAAACCATGTTGTCCTTTATTAAACAAATTATTTTTTATTAAATGTTTTCATAATATTTTTTCTTCATTACCCTTTCATACACTTTCATAATATGTGATGTTAGACTCACAGGCCTATAATTACTTGCCTCTAGTCTTGATCCACTTTTGAAAGTAGGGGTAATATATGCTAATTTGTGCTCATCATAAATCTTGCCTGTATCTACACTTTGTCTTAATAATATTGCAAGTGGCTTTGCGATAGAATGAACTACTTTCTTTAACAAAATAGCAGGAATTCCATCAGGCCCTGCAGCAGCTCCATTTTTAATTTCATTAATAGCCTGCACAATATCAGCTTCATTAATATCTATGTCAGCTAAATATTCACTATTTTCATCCCTTACTTCTATATCATTATCTTCATTATCTATTCTATGGGGGGTGAATTCTCTCTTATATTCGTTCTGCCAGTATGGTTGCAAATTTCCTTTTTTTCATTCGTTAATCTCTCTTCAATTCTTATAGAGAGAGAGAGAGAGAGAGAGAGAGAGAGAGAGAGAGAGAGAGAGAAGGAGTGTATCATACTACAATGAAAATTTACGAGAAATATTAGCTGGTAAGCGATAGAAATAAAGATTCAACTCGACGAGCCCACGACGTTTCTTAATCTTTTAATATTAAAAACTGATAATGGTTTATTTGAAATTTTGCTCAAAATATTTTGCAGTTAACTCAGTGCAAAATAATGCTGCAAGAAATTAGTGCATTAAGTATGACCACATTGCATATGGTGCTATAAACTTCAACAGCAAAACTCAATCTAGAATCACAATATAAATTTGAATTATGCAAAATAAAACAAACAAACAATCAAGAGTTACGTAATCCTGAAGACCAGATGGCATTTCAATTCGTAAAAACATGGTTTGAAGCTATACAGCACAACAACAAAACTAGCATGTGCAAAATCTAATCTCAAAAGGTGGGAAATATGGAGAAAAAACATTGATCGGAATCATATCGGGTTACAAAGTATATTCAGAGTATTTTCACGTACTACAAAACTAAGGAGTTGCTGAAAAGATGAATGAGTATGTAAATTTGTATTGTGATAACTCGTAGCTAATGCAGCTGCTCTAATATTTTCACGTGCTACAAAACTAAGCAGTTTCTGAAAAAAATGGATGAATATGTAAATTTGTATTGTGATAACTTGTAGCTAATGCAGCTGCTCTATTCCCTGGCCTGACGCCTGTAAAAAAATGAAATAACTTGAAATGCGGGTTGTTTTAAATACAGAGAAAAAAAGTCATACAAAAAACTTCTTGAACGTTAGTCACTGAACTTCAGAGAGAAGATTGTGACTGTAAGCCTCGAAGGCAAACTATGCATGCACACACACACACACACACATACACACACACATCTGAGCAGTTATATTTATGTATTATATAAAAAATATCCCTTTTTCATCTCAAAAAGAGTTAAAAGTAACCATCATCGTGTTTTGAGGTTGGTGTGTCCAGAGATGTAATATGAAAAATCGGCTGCAGAAGAGTTATAACAAAGTGAATTATTTGATTATCATTTTCCACTGGTGAAGAGTCGTAGTAAACAGTCGGAATCCTCATTTGAGGTTTGGTTAAAATGTCAATAGGGCAGACATTCAAGACCAAATTATCGAAAGACATTGTGTCCACAATATATATAATATATATATATATATATATATATATATATATATATATATATATATATATATATATATGTAAGTGTTTTACATAATAAAAATATGGAATGTTAGTCCATATATATAAAAGATTGCTTGCAGGAATGTGATCAGACTAGAGACGCTAAAAGATGACGTATACAATAAGTTATGTAGGCTAAGATATCATGCCGTCACCTGTAGTCATTCGATTGTTTATAAACATTAGTCCAAGCTTCCCTGCTTGAGACAACTACCCCGACCTATAATTCAAACGGCCTACGTGATCTGTAGCGTGTCTCATTTGATGTGTGTTCGTATGAAACTATGTCATTTGTATGTATGTTCATATGTTCGAACTACTGTCTGCTCCTTCATAACTTGTAACAGAGATGGTAGACAGGAGAACAGAGTTAGCTATCGTCATTAGAAGACCTGTACCTCTTTACCTAAGCTTTATCATGTAGAGGAATAGGATTAGCCATCATCATTGGCAGAAGCGATCAAGCTATCGTTATTAGAAGACTTGTACAATCATATCTGATCTTCACCATGTAAAACTTCAGAAGAATACATATAGTTTTATATTTCGTGTTTTCTACAGAACCTCCTCACCATGAGTTTAACACATCGTCGTAATAACAAACAAGATAATACCGACTTCGTAAATGATCTACAAACCCAGACACTCCATTGAGATGGAAGTGCAATACCAACCGACTTAGCGTAATGATTATCGCTAGTCTAACATTACCTCATAGGGCGCCTTATCATACAAGGCATAAGCCCTAATATTGGTGGCCAGCGTACCAGAAGAACTCTACAACGTCCTACGAAGAAAAAACCAGAATAATAAATCATGTATCATAAGAAGTCAACGACGACGGAAGCAGCAGATTCTTCAAGCACATAGTAATCATCGTTAGTGAGCGACTTCAGAAAACAATAAGAACTCTTCAACGACGACGAAAGCAACAGATTCTTCAACCAACTTAGTATCATCGTTAGTGAATAACTTCAAGAAACAAAACCGACGTGTCCTTTTTCCTACGACAACGCAAGCTTCGTCTCTCATTAGAATCATTCAAGAAAACATCGTTAGTGAGCGTTTCCGGCACTCCAAGAAACAAACCGAACGCGTCTGCAGCATCGGATTTTCAAGGGCTCGAATCATCGAAACAACGCGCACGGGGGAAACTGAAGCCAAACCAGTCGTCCGCTAAATAGAGAAGGAGGACCAAGGCCGTGTTGTCGTTATCGGAACACCGTGACTTCCCACAAAAGCAAGCTAAGTACAATTTTTTATTCATTTGGAGTAACTTTGAGTGTTTGTTTTCCTTTGCAGGTCGAATTTCGTTATTCCTGTGGCTGAAGTTACGAGACATTCTTAATCTTATTTTTTTACAGAAATTATCTACATCATTGAGATATTGCTACTGCGTAGTTTTTATCTTTGAGTGTCTGTTTCCAGAAGTTCTACTGAAATATCATAATCATATACTATGTTAATTTTATCATTTTGGGTGATTATTAATCCCTTACGTAACAAATCATATTAAACAGTGAATATGCGTTTACGCAGTGGACGTCTGTATTTATACAGATGCATGGATAGGGTCGTTAAGCACCGTAGTGATTAGAAAACACACACAAAAAAAAAAAAAAAAAAAAAAACAAGTGGAACACCCGTACAAATCTATATAAATTAGAGGTAGCACTATTTCGGGTCATGACAATAAATGCTCCTTTGCAAGTCCCGATCGCAGTTTTTAGCCTTGAGTTTTTTGAGTTATATAAGATAAAATATCGAACCTCAATGACTCAACTTAACTTTTAAAATATGGCTGGATTGCAAGGAATAACATGTCTGTAAAAAACTTTCATCAGGCTAAATGCGCTGACCAGGATCCCTCACTATTTCAAATTTTAGCAAAGAATGAAGTACAAACAGTTAATATTGAATGCAGTAGTGATAACTTGTCTTATTAGTAATCGCTCAGTTCCTAATAGGTTCGTCATTCATTGCTTTATACGTAACCAGCAACATAATGCTAAAAACACACAATACGTTGCCGATGGTAATAAGAAAGGATCTTAATTATTACAAAAAAAAAAAAAATAGAAACAGTAGCCCGTTCAGAATCAAACAAGCAAACTCGGTGACTGTGTCACCTAGTCAAGCGGTAAGGTCAGTCAAAAACTGCCGAAGTGTTCAAAGCATAGCAAATTCCATACAATAAGCGACTCTAGCAGAGTGGGGAAAAGCGATGTTGGTTCATACATACCGATAATCTTTTTGATTATCTTTTTGAAAATTAAAAATTAAAAGGATTTTTCCTATCAAACACACGACCGTATAAAGTAATCAGAGCAGGTTTTCGTTTTTTTTTTTAATACGTAAGTTATTATAAGTAGTGGTGGATAAAGCCCGACTGTACGCGCCGTAAAAATTAGAATATCTTGTTTTATTCCTTTGTATTCCACACGAAATATCCTTTATTTTACGGACTCACGTCTGTTGTTCGAACTTCTCTAATGAGAAGTCCGGATAAGCGAGCGTTTACAGATACCTCTATAGTTATAAAAAACATTGATCTGTATCTAGTGTAATTGTAAGATTCATCTAGGGGTATACAAAATATTAACTTACATCCTGCAAAAATAAGGCGTGTTTATCAAAGGGAAATCCTATAAACCTTCAAACATATTAAAATCCGTTTGAAACAAAAATGAGACAGTTAATCAAATAATAACTTATATAAAAGGAACTATAACATTTGTCTCATAAATCGTAACATTGGTTCAAATGACCCAACAGAATTCCTCCCACAACCGCAGTCGCACTTTGCACGCAAAATCTCGAGAAGCATGCACCCTCGAATGTCTTAGTGCGTGTAAAAAGACTTTGCTGGGAAATGAAATTTTAATCCTTCCCGACACTCTGAAATATAACGAAAATTTCCGCGAACAAAGCCCTAAAAGTATACATATCGTGGATACGGAAGTTATAAATATCGCATTTTTTATTGTTGCTAATTTTTAATCACGCCCAACCAGTCGTGGATGAATCTCTCTGATAATCTATCTAAAGTAATATCCGTAAAGTCATTCAAGCAGAGGTGATTCAGCAGAATTTTTTTTTTATCTTCTACCTGAATACCAGGAAGTTTCTCCACTAGCGAGTGATCTCTGGGAAAAACGGATGTAATTTAACACAAAATACGGTCTAAGGACAAACATAAAGATATTTACGTACCTTCGTATAGATTCTCAATGAAATTTCAAAATAGAGATAAATGACGAAGTTGAAAAATGTTAGTAATAGGAGTCATTAGGAAATCAAATAAGCCCATATAATTTTTCCCTCAAATGTCATGCATTAAAGATCGGATTTCGCGTATCTGCGTAGATTCTGTCGCTTAAACAAGGAAACGACTCCGCATAGTTTCCAGTGCGATAGTACCGACGACATCTTATCTCTGTTAGGTTAGAATAAATTTTTTTCCAACTTGGACTTACTTAAATGCTTTTACCAGATACCATTACCTAAGTGATTGTACCTCATACACCGTTTTCAGCACACTCAGGGGACATTATCAATTTTTACGTATGCCTCCGGCTTACGTTGCGCCCCAATTATAATATAGTGTTTGGAGACTTTTAAGGGATACCCTACATGCTTATATGGTTGGTCTTGTAATCTTTTCTAATACCTTAGAAGTACATTCACATAAAGTAGAGCTAGTGCTACAGAGACAAAGACAAATAATCTCAGAGTAAAATATCTAAATGTGAGTTTTTAAAACCGAACATGTTTATCTAGGTTTTATGTGTCTGGTCAAGGTCTTAAAAGTAGTCCATGGTAAGGTGTCGGCTATTCATAACTTTCCGGTACTTATTAACGTAAAAGGGGGATACAGCACTTTTGCGCTGTAGTGGGTATTACAATCGTATGTAAATATGTAACTCTTCAATCATGAGACAGCTCCTTTAACAGATCTTACGAAGAAGAGCGTAGATTTATTATGGTCTGAAAAGCATCAACAGGCGTTCGATATCTTAAAAGCGGAAAATGCAGCTTACCTAACTTAAAAATCCCTGATTTAAATAAGGAATTTTTTTTTATTGCAACAGACGCCTCAGACCAAGGGGTAAGAGGGATACTACTTCAGTAATATGATAAACATTTCTTCCCTAGAGCTTTTTTATGCACGTAAACTAAAGCCCTCTGAAAGTAAATATGCAGTAATAGGCAAGGAAGGGCTAGGTATCTTTAACACTAGTACATTTTAAGTTCATAATCTATGGCTATCCTGATAAAGTCCTTACTGAACATGAGTCCTTTACCGAGTTTTTCAAAGGCTTTAATCACAGTCCAAAAGGAACTTGGTGACAAATGATCATTCAGGTTATTGGAGCCAAGATAAGATATCTACCTGGGAAAGCAAATATCATAGCTGACGCATTATCCCGCAATCCCGCACCATACAGCAAAGAACCATTAATTGGACTAAAAGATATAGATCCGTGCCTATTGTTAAAACCGTATCTAAACAAGAAAATTCCTTAACCCAAGAGATCGCGAGCATTGAATATCTGGGTTGGAGCGCAGAACTGTTACAAACTGAACAAAGCAAGAGTCAACAGACATAACCAAAACAATAAACACTTCGAACGGAAACAGAGTCAGCAGCAATAAGCAAACAATAAACACTTCGGACGGAAACACGGTCAGCGGCTAGCAACAAAAACAATAACACTTCGAGCAGAAACCCTAAAGCAAAAGTATATTTATAGTATGTGTATCAGAATAATGTATCAAATGTAATTTCTATGTAGGTCTGTGACGAGGAAAACCCGAAGAACACAGCAGAGGACTAACGACCAGGTAGTAGTAATAATCTCTCTCATACCAATCGTCATAAACTGGTTGCATTCCGTCATCCAGGGTTCCCTCCTATGTCACAGAAAGCCAAATCACTGTTTTTTTTTACTGGCCTACAATGCTTACAGATATAAAAAGCACATAACTGATTGTAACACGTGTCATGAAAACAAGGGACACACTAAGACACCTGTCAGTTAAGGGCCTATCCTGTGCCAAATCAATCCTTGAAAGAATATACGTAGAATTATTAACAGAATTACGAGTCTGACAGAGGGAATAAACACTTCTTAGTGTTAATAGTTTCCTTGACACGTTTATATAGAATTAATAGCACTAAAACAAACACCGCAATGGAGTGCGTTAGGAATATTTATGAGTGCTAAATCAGTAAACATGGAATTCAACACATAATAATCTGTGACTCGGGTGGTGTAAATCAATAATAATCTCCTTAACACGTTGTGTGAATTCCTATCCATTAAGAAAACAATAATATATTTTATCACCCGGAGTCAATCGGTTTGGTAGAATAACTGATAATTAAATAGGAAGTGTCAATGTCTTACGAGTTACAACTCGTGATGTTGGATCCGAACTGGATTATAGCGGTTCTCGCGGTTTAAATACTTTATCAGTTATATCTTGTATCTATAGAATTGATGCCGCAAGTAGCCTTATACGGTACGCCGCTAGAACACTCTTCCACATATTCAAGCCAACCATTAATTTATCAAATATATATATATATATATATATATAAAAAAAGAAATATATAAATAAATATAAAAAATATAAAAAATAAATATGGATACAAGTGGAGTCAATATAATACACTCCGTAAGAAGTCGGAAGGGTTACAAATTATAATAAAAAAGGAATCACGATAAAATCAATAAGCAAAACGTAACCATAGATAATTAAATATCCAAATATATATGCGTAAAGATTTGAACTCTAACTTAACGCTTTAGTAATGACAAATAAGCTAAAAGTTCAAACACATATCAAAACCTACTGACATATTGTATGTCCCGGTGATTTATATTCGTAGTCAATGTAAAAAAAAAAAAAAAAAAAAAAAAAAAAAACAAAAAAAAAATAATAATAATAAATAAATAAAATAAATAAAATAAAATAAAAGAGATTTTAAAGTCAGGAAGTCTAGAAGTGAAAATGTTATCTATGAAATAATCCTATATGAATCTTATACGGGGGCTAATAATATATATAGAATTTGTATGGAAACCTTTTTCATATAGTTTGAATAAGGAATATTTAATTTAACTAATTACAATTATGCAGTTTTCCAACATGAAACTAATATATTGTTCAATTTTGGTACTGTTTTTTTTTTCAGACATTCTTCTCATGTGTGGGTCGAGTATTAAAAAACAAAAATTTATCCTAAAGTCGTATTTATTATAGCAAGTAACGTAACTCTTAGCTGGCTGAGAGCAATCTCCTGCAAGTGACGACGTCATCATTGCCGTATCAGCATTTGTTCCTTTTAACCTCAATAATCTGCTTACACAGGCTTCATCTGTGTGTCGTCTCTGCTTGCAAAACAGATTGACTGGAGAAAGGAATGCTTAGCCCGAACTTCTCATGGGCAAGGCAGACGTTAGGTACAAGTGTCTATCGGTGTGCGCAATGCAACTTTAGCTAAGGAGTTTTGCAATCATTTTTAAAATTAATAAACAAAATAAGGAAATAGAATTTCTATAACATCAAAATGAATTAATTTTTTCTGAACCTCATAGACATTTAGAAGTATCAAGATATATATGTGAAAGTATTTACTTTGCAATATTAGCCTATTACATTCAAGTAAAAACATTCAATGGGAAAAATGTCACTTTCCTTGAAAAACCCGAAAAAGTTATTAGAATTAGTTACATAGTGGGTTTTTTTCGTTGCATCTCCTACCTATTAATAAAGTTTTTAAAATTAACCTCAGAGGATGCGCGCGAGAAAATTGAATATGAAACTTTTGTTAGGGCACATAGGATCAGATTTTATCACAACTTAATTTCAGTTAGCATAGAGAAATACAGAATCATGATTAATCTTCTCTTTGACTCTTATGTTGCCTGGCAATCTTACAAATAGCTCCGTTTCACACTTCTTTGTCTAGTAACTTACTACCAGTAATATCGAATTTTCTTTGGGATTTGTATTGATATCTGTTTATTTGTTATAATTATGGATATTTTTACAGTCCTCATAGACCTGGATAGGTTCACTCATTGTTAATGCCATGGATAAAAAGTTTGTACAGCGGACTCTTTTGAATTCCAAAATATCAGCGGAATTCATGTGGGTTAAGTCTGGTCTAAATGGCTCTCTTCCCTCCCCTGTATTTGGATGTCGTCTGAATTTACTTTGCCCTTGTGAAAAGTATAATTTCACTTGCAGGCTGATTAATGGAACCTGGTTACAGTATCCTGCAGTACGAGAATTTCACATCGAAACTTCAAGAAATCGTTCGTCGCAGCGGACGACTACAGTCAAGTAACAACCGCCTACAATGTGAAAGGAATTTCATGGACTTCTTCGACCGACACCGTATCTCGTCGTTAATCTCGTTTTAATGGCGGAATGCTCCGGCGGCTGTCGGAATCGACTACGAATGGGACATACTTCCGACAATTACGACCCGTATGGATATTCAACTCTACTTTGCTGGCGAAGGACTCGTGCTGGGGATGTTTTTTTTATTCATCGCGAACGTAATCGTGTAGCTTAGGATGCAGAGAATAAGTATGGAAGCGCTAAAAAATAGAACGTTGGACCCGCCCAGGCAAATTTTCCCCTTGGTTTTTTAACCCTTGTGAAAAATAGGCCGTTTCATTGGGCCATAGGTGGTTGTCTGGAACTGTGTAATGGACGAAAAGTGGTTCGAAAAGCTAGTTAAATGTGAAGTAGTATAACCTCGGTCATGTATCCTATAAATATAAAGTATCATGTATCCTATATGTAATGATCATAAATAACAGAATCGAAATATATTTTTTGCGTGTACGCACTAGGAATCTATATATAAATGATCATAAATAACAGAATCGAAATATATTTTTTGCGTGTACGCAATAGGAATCTATTTAAGTGCACATATATTAATCATAATTATATGAATCCATATACATATGTGTAAACAAATCAGGTAGCCTATAATCAATCTGTTACCTTTTATCTTACCAATATCTGCAGTTATATGAGTTAGTATATTGATTAATGGATCAGATATCTAACATTTTGCATAAAAATCAACGAATCAATCAGCATAAACATTAATAATTTTATCAATTCATATATGAAATTTTTTATCAGTTAAAATATGATTTTTATCATGTTAATCTTCATTCTATGCAATTATCAGAGTACATTAGTATTTTCTGTAGCATATGTATCTTAATGAGATGAAGTGAAAAACTGTATCATTATATATCCGTGATCACTATTTACCACCATCATTGTTTTATATTTACCTATTACTTGAATCAATTCATGTACACCATGAATTTTTATTTACTAATATATATATATATATATAATATATATATATATATATATATATATATATATATATATATATATTCACATAGTGTCTGTATCACACCTATAAGTCAAATGCAGTCAAGTTTGAGTAATATTCATGGTTGGTTTTGGTAGCTGACCGAGCTAATGGTAAGTGTTTACATAATAAAAATATGGAATGTTAGTCCATATATATAAAAGATTGCTTGCAGGAATGTGATCAGACTAGAGACGCTAAAGATGACGTATACAATAAGTATGTAGGCTAAGATAACATGCCGTCACCTGTAGTCATTCGATTGTTTATAAACATTAGTCCAAAGCTCCCAGCTTGAGACAACTACCCCGACCTATAATTCAAACGGCCTACGTGATCTGTAGCGTGTCTCATTTGATTGTGTGTTCGTATGAAACTATGTCATTTGTATGTATGTTCATATGTTCGAACTACTGTCTGCTCCTTCATAACTTGTAACAGAGATGGAGACAGGAGAACAGAGTTAGCTATCGTCATTAGAAGACCTGTACCTCTTTACCTAAGCTTTATCATGTAGAGGAATAGGATTAGCCATCATCATTGGCAGAAGCGATCAAGCTATCGTTATTAGAAGACTTGTACAATCATATCTGATCTTCACCATGTAAAACTTCAGAAGAATACATATAGTTTTATATTTCGTGTTTTCTACAAGAACCTCCTCACCATGAGTTTAACACATCGTCGTAATAACAAACAAGATAATACCGACTTCGTAAATGATCTACAAACCCCCAGACACTCCATTGAAGATGGAAGTGCAATACCAACCGACTTAGCGTAAGATTATCGCTAGTCTAACATTACCTCATAGGCGCCTTATCATACAAGACATAAGCCCTAATATATATATATATATATATATATATATATATATATGTGTGTGTGTGTGTGTGTGTGTGTGCGCGTGTGTGTGTGTGTGTGTGTGTGTGCGTGTGTGTGTATGTGTGAACAGAGAGAGAGAGAGAGAGAGAGAGAGACCCATCACTTAATTAAAACTTCCATCTGTTAGCTATTATAGGCTACATAAAGTCCTTCCAGGAAACGATTCCCTCTAGATCAGGCATAATTATTATATTAATACATACATCAGAGGAGAGAGAAACGTTTAGTAGTCCTGGAAGGAGATCCTGAAAGAAGGACATGACCTGAAAGGGCAGTCCCTGAAACGACAGGTCCTGAAAGGACCCGACCTAAAAGGACAATTCCTGAAAGAAGAACAGGACCTGAAAGGTCAGTTCCTGAAAGGACAGGACCTGAAATTAGGACAGGCCATGAAAAAAGGACAAGCCCTAACAGGACAGTTCCTGAAAGAACAGACCCTGAAAGAAGGACATGTCCTAGGAGGCTGCAGGACCTAAAATATAATATACTTCCCAATTCGGAGCGTGAAATATATATCACTCGACTACACCCTTCCTCCCTTCTCTTTTTTTTTCTCACCCCTCGCTCCCACCCCTCCTCCCCCCCACCCGCCCCCTCTTAACCACCACCCACTTTCCGCTCCGCTCTCGGGACAGGAAACACCCCTGGGACGGTCCATTTGCTCCACTTGGATATTAATCAGATAAAACTGGCCATCGCTAATTAGTTAAACACCTGAAAATGACCCGCTTCCGGCCGGAAGTCGTTAGGAGGGGCGGCGTCAATTGTTAAGTGGTCGTTACCTGGGAGGGGGGCGGGTATAGGGGTCGTTTCATCTGGCTGAAGTCGATCTTTGCTTAGTATTTTAATTATTGTGAAAATGGTGTGGAATTGACAGTGGAATATGGAATTTAGGCCAAAGGTCCTGTTATGTCACTCAGCGCCGAACTTGAAAGTGAGAATAGGAGATTTGAAAGGTGTAACAGGAGGAAAACATCGTAGTTGCACTGAGTAAGAATTGTTAGGAGAGGGTTGAGGAAAGCAAGATGGAAGAGAGAGAATATGAGCAGAGGTACAGTAAAAGTAATGAAAGGGGTTGTAGCAGGTAGGGCCCTAAGGAAGGGACACTGCAAAGAACGTTATCAAGTAAATACCCTACAGTGCACAGCGTGAGGTGCACTGGTGGCACTTGCCTCCTACAAGGGGAAAGTGGAGTTTGACAAAAGGAGAACTTCACCCTTCTTATGAACAGGACGAACTGAGCTGATTAGCAGCTCTCCTAAGGCTGGCCCGAAGGATTAGATATTTTTACGTGGCTAGCAACCAATTGGTTACCTAGCAACGGGACCTACAGCTTATTGTAGGATCCGAACCACAATATATCGAGAAATGAATTTCTAATCACCAGAAACAAATTCCTCTGATTCAACGCTGGCAGAGCGGGGAGTTGAACTTCGCGACTACCGAATCGGTAGGCGAGCACGTAAACCACTCGTCCAACGAGGAACTTCTTCCTTCGTCTGCAGTCACTAGAGCATTCACAGGAGATAGAAAACGGCATCTGTGTCACCACGAGAGGACGAACCAGGCGACAAAGCGGTCGTCAGGTTCCTTATTTGCGGTCACGAGTTCGCACGCCAGTAACACAACAGCAGGCAAGTAACAGCGCTACTTACTCGCTCTCCCGCTGTTAACCGCTGTTCCCGAAAACGACCTCGGCTGCTGCTGTTACCGGTTCTGCGGCCGTCGTGTGTTTTTGGGGGAATAATTGTTGTTATTCGCGCTCCTCGGCGGATGCGACGAAAGCGTTACGTTTGTCCTGCGGTTTTCGGCGTCAAACGTTTTGTGGTGGGATGACTCTCTGTCCCTTCTCTTTTCGCGACGTGACCTCTTTGTGATAATTGGACCTGGGTTCGATTCCCAGGACAGGACATCACAATTTCTTCTCCAAATTTCTTTGAACTTGGATCTTCAGGCTTTGTAGTGACAAGCTTATTAAAAAAAGAGCAAAGAATTCAAGATGTTAAGAGGGCATTGTGGCTATTACAATTGCATATGTATCTGGTAAAAAAGTGACCAGTAGATTCTACTCACACACATTTATATGTATCTATACATACAACATACTACATACATATATATATGTATATATATATAGATATATAATATATATACTATATATAGATATTATATAATATATCATAGACATTAAGCTACGTCGTCTAACATCCAATTCGATCTACCCCGGAAATAACACAAATGGGGCATTATAAATGGAAAGTGATTCTTCTGAAGATGAACCTTATTCACATGGAAAAATCTCACCAAAGGGGCCATTGACTAGAAAATCAAGCTTCCAAAGAATATTATGGTGCTCATTAGGAAATAAGAGAAGGTAAAGGAAAATACAGAAAGCAAGGATATATATATATATATTATATATATATATATATATATATATATATATATATATATATATATATAAGTCATATCACATTTCCGTGATTCATATACATATATCGAGCTACAATGTCCTTTAATATCTAATTCGCTCTACCTCGGAATTAATATATTTTCATATATGCTTAACCGAAGGGGAATTTTTTCTCGATAATAGATTTGCCTGGACCAGGCGCGAACCTATGGATCCTTTCAAACCCAGGAACGTCAGTGAAGCTTTTCCTACTACACCACCGCGAGAGTGTAGTAGGAAAAGCTTCACTGACGTTCCTGGGTTTGAAAGGATCCATAGGTTCGCGCCCTGGTCCAGGCAAATCTATTATCGAGAAAAAATTCCCCTTCGGTTAAGCATATATGAAAATATATATTAATTCCGAGGTAGAGCGAATTAGATATTAAAGGACATTGTAGCTCGATATATATATATATATATATATATAATATATATATATATATATATATATATATATATATACATATATATATATATATATATATATGTTATATATATATATATATATATATATATATATATATATATATATGTGTGTGTGTGTGTGTGTGTGTGCTTGTGCATGTGTTTGTGTGTGTGTGTATGTAAGTACTCTATCCAAGGTCCCAGGTCAAAAATGAAATGCATTACTACCCTAATCCATTCACCTTGCATTTGAATACATTTTTATCTATTTATCAATTTAATCATTTTTTCTGTAAACGAGAGCTCTTCTTTCTGTATTTACCTTTACCTTCTCTTACTTCCTAATGATCACCATAATATTCTTTGGATGCTTGAATTTTAAGTCAATGGTCCCTCTGGTGTGCTTGTTCCATATGAATAGGTCATCATCTCCTGAATAATAATAATGATAAAATATATTGCCTCAGAAATAGTTCATGAAAAAGCTACGAAGTCCTAGCTGTGTGGCCTGTTATGATAACGACTCATCAAAAATGGTTTCGTGTCGGCGTCATAGCTTGCAAACGGAATGAATTGAGTTTGAAATCCCAGGTCGTAATCTCTGGGAAAGATACAAATTCGGAATCTTACATTTTGCAATTAGTATGAAGGTTGCGCTTTAATAATAAGCATGCATAACCTGTTGGGAGGTCAGAACGCAAAAGTATAATAACCGAGGAACTTGGGTATAAAAGGTGGTCATGTATACCCAAATGAAGAACTAATACAAAGGCGCAGATAAGTTTGTCATTAGAGCAGTGCATGTTTCTTAAAATCGTCTCTCGTGGTTCCTATAATAGCGATCGTTATTTCTTGGTCATATCAGCCCACTCTCTCTCTCTCTCTCTCTCTCTCTCTCTCTCTCTCTCTCTCAGAAGTGTTGGCGTCACTCCACATAAAAAAAAAAAAAAAAAACACCAGTCCGTCATTTATGGCTTCCTTAGACCTTTATAGACCGCGGCCCTTTCAGGCGATGTCTGAAGGTAGACCGAGTGTCTTTGTAGTCTTAATGGTCAGCCATTTGGTCAACCACTGTAAGCCAGTTCCTTCCCGGAGTATCAGCTTCTCATTATTTTATTTTATTTATTTTTTTGTTTCTCTTTCTTGTTCCTGTCACTCTATTTCAAAGCGTTATTTCCTCGTTCTAACTCATCATCATATCATATCTTCCTTGTCTGTTGTCGTGTTTATCTAATCATTATACAGAATACTTGACTTGGTCACTTTCGGACTCATGGAATGATTTAGGCATCAGACGTAATTCACTAGTACTAAAAGTTCCATACGTAAACATTAAGCCTGTTTAGTCCTCTTTCTTGTCGCCAGGTGGTGAAACGAAGGATTCTGCTGAGAGAAAGCGGTTTCTCTCTCAAGGTTCGCGGCGGGTCACACTATGATGCACTTTGTAATTATGGTCGTTACCTGGTCATAATTTCTTCACTTCACACTTTACACGAGTAACTTAAACAGCGGCATCAGGAACTGTTGTTTACTAGATATAATTTTTATCAAGAACTGCACTTTAATAGGGGTAGCTTTCATCAAGAGCTGTTCTTGAAATAATGTAGCTTTTATAAAGACTGTTCTTTACTAGCGGTAACTTTTATCTAGAACTGTTTTTATAAAGGAGGTAGCTTTTATCAAGAACTGTTCTTTAAATGAGGTGGCTTTTATCAAGAACTGTTCTTTAAAAGAGGTAGCTTTTATCAAGAACTGTTCTTTAAATGAGGTGGCTTTTAACTAGAACTGTCCTTTAATAGAGGTATCATGTATCAAGAACTTTCAGGAAGAACTGTTTATCACTTAAAAAATTTCTATCAAGAACTGTTTTCTACAAGAGGTAACTTTTTTATCAAAAACTTTTGTTTGCTGGAGGTAACTTGTATCAAGAACTGTTCTCTACTTGCAGGAAATTTAAACAAAAATTTTTTTCTATAAGAGGTAACTTTTTATCAAAAACTTTCGTTTAGTGAAAGTAACTTGCATCAAGAACTGATTTTTGATTTTCCACTATTTAGGAACAGGATTATTCCTTGCTATTGTCTTTATATGAAGAAAGTCCAGATAAATTTATAATTTTTTTTTAACTAAAATCTCACTGAATGCCATTTTTTTTTATTACAGAAGAGTATGAATCATAGCCATTATTATTCATACCCCACCAGGGCACTCCCCCCATCCCCCCCAAAAAATAAAAGAATATAGTAAACTGAACAGTACGTCGTACTTTCCTCTTGTAGTTAAGAGATCCATCGTTCTATATACACATGTATATTTGTAATTACAATAACAATTACAAATATCTGTGCAATTTGAACTTCAAAAGTGCAAGCGAAGATGCAATGCATTACAACCTTGTACTTTGGTAATCTGTTTACGTTTTTATCTTTTTATTCATTTATTTCTTTGGCCATTTTGATTTTTTTCTTTCTTAATAAGTCTCTTATTTCTGTACTTACTATTACATTCTGTTACTTCTTTCAAATTGACACCACATTCTTTGGAAGCTCGAATTTCAAATTAATGAACCCAGTAGGCCTCTTCTATATGAATAGGGTTCATCTTCTGAATAATAATAATAATAATAATAATAATAATAATAATAATAATAATAATAATAATAATAATAATAATATAATAATAATAATTCTTTGGAAACTTGGATTTCAAGTTAATGGCCCTTTGCTGGGCTTTTTCCATATGAATAAGGCCCGTCTTCTGAATAATAATAATAATAATAATAATAATAATAATAATAATAATAATAATAATAATAATGATAATAATAATAATAAATTACATGTGCGACTATGGATCTGTTAACCAAAAATGAGAAAGATAAAATGAAAGACGAATATGCGCTATTAATGTTTAACTACAGCGTAAGTCCAACACTTTTCCCCAAATGACCAAAGCATGTTGGGCAGTACCACCACAGCCATCACGAACCCCGTCAACATAATAGTGCTTCGGTCTTCCTTGACACCACTGTTATAATTTCACTTCGAACATGTCATAACTGGGCCCTCCCCCCACCCCCTGCTCACCCAACCCCACTCTCCCCACGAAAGAGATGATGATGATACGTGACATGAATGAGCGCTCGCCAGCACCTCACTTCTCGCTAATTTCGCGAAAGGGGACTTCTAAAAAAACAAAGAAAACAAAAAATAAAAAATAAAAAGACTCATAAATGGTTGAAATTACCTCGGCCTGAAACAGACGTAAGATCGACATTTCTTCGGATAAAGAGCTGATTCTCGACCTGTTTGGAAAGAGTCTTTTCCGAAGAGTTTGAGAATATGCGTCGTCTTCTTTGGGGTCAAGATGGAAATGTTGACGTTTCTTGGAGTCTTCGGACTTCGTTAAGTCTTTCTCTCTCTCTCTCATGCTTTTTAAATGGGACTTCAAGCCCTTGGGTATGACGATTGTACCTCTGTCTTGACCCGGCGAAGTCCCGAAGACGTCGTCAGTCTACCATTTTGGAAAACAAGCGAATGAAACTGAAAACATAAACCGGAGAGTCGAGCTAAATATGCTGGCGTAGTTTTTTTCTACGGCGAGAATTTCGGCGTTTCGTGTGTGTGTGTATGTGTGTGTGTTTGTGTGTGTGTGTGTGTGTGTTTGTTCGTGCGTGTGTGTCTGTCTGTCTGCTCGACAGCTCTTTATGAGTCCCGACGAAAACACGGCAAATTATGCAGAGGCGTGGAAGAAACTCGGTGCCCACCCACACACAAAAAAAGGTAAAAAAAAAAAAAAAAAAACAAAGTAAAAGAAAAAAAAAGCCGAGGGTCATTTGTGTACCTCGGGAAAGATTTTAAGATTTCCGAACAAGGTAAAAAAAAAAAAAAAAAATCAAGCGAATAAATGGTAGCAGGGATGCTGGATGCTGGAAAAATTGGTGATCATCAGTCATTATCGTCATCTTCTACATCATCATCATCATCGTTGTCACCATCTACACTAGGCCTCCTCTACCTGCATCTTCATTATCACTATTTATCTGCGTATCGATGTTAATACATGTTATCAGTAGTTAACTACCATTCAATGATGGATTCATATATCAGTCATACAAACGCAACTTTAAAAAAAAGTTATTTCGTTTACTCCATTATTAGTATCACTTTCGCCGCCAATAATAATAATAATGATAATAATAATAATAACAATAAAAATAATAATAATAATGGTAACATCTTTTTTAAGAGAATGGCAGAATTAATCGAATTTATTTTGTAAAGGATTTTGTCAATATTCCCGATTATTCGTTTTTCGGGCTCAGCGAGGTTATTGAGTAATCGACCTGTATTCATATCGTCAAATTGAAAGTTAAATCCGATATCATCTTATTCTGGTGTCAACTTGCAGGTCAAAATTTGTTATTTTCTTATTCTGGTATTATCAATACTATAAAACATATATAGTATATATTTTGATTGTCAAGATGCGTTATACAATCTGGAGACTACAACTGAATCTTAGATAGTGATCTCCGTTCGTATATTTTGGTTGGTATTTCTACCGACAGATAATAATCACGTGACCCTCAGTAAATCAGCTTTAATGCATATGTGTTCTTCCGTGACGGTATAAGGTTTTAACAAATGCTTATTAGTGCCAAGAATAAATTGACGGGTGCTGACCGTTCCATTCACAGTTTAATCTAGAAGTTATCTTGCTCTTAAATATTTATTCTTTTAATTGTACGTAAACATTTATAACAAGTAAGTAGGACATTTAAAGATATTCTTCTTTCGCTCTTTATTTTATTTTCAAGCCTCTACTAACTTATAAAATAGCACAGTCAGTTCTTCAAACACAAATTCTTCGAATTCGAACACACATATATCAGTTTGATAAGAAGTGTACCTCGTATCTAGCGTAGTAGTGTCAACACATCGTGTGACAGGGAGAACGATATAGGACTGTTCAAGAACGAAGATCAGATAAAAAAAAAGAACTGCAGGAAACGGTAACTTTATCAAGTCTCTTAGCCCTTTATTTACTTTTATGGTCTGTCGTCTCGGTATACAGATCACCTGAGAATGCATTAAACATCTGTTAGACGGCAGATATTGTAAACCTTCGGTAGAAAATTGAACCTGTGGAGAATTCAGCCAGAGAGAAAGAAATGAAGAGATCTTGTTTTGAACCAAGTCCAGTCAGGAGATTGTTCTCTTAATTACAAGACATAAAATTATATTATCTGAAAATCACGTCCCCAGCTATTCTCCTAAATCCAGATTGAGCATCTTGTTAATCACCAGAGACAAAATATTATTGTCTGTAAATAAAATCACCAGCCAGCAGTACCTACTCCTATTTCAACACCATAATTGGAGGAGATTTTTTCACACAAAAAACACAATCTCGAGCTACTTTTGCATTTATGTTATTACGAAAACCAGATACACTGGCACAGTGGTTGAAAATCACCGGAAGCATGTATAACGAAAGCACACGCAGACACGAGGGAAAGTGCTTTTTTATAGAACAATTGAAAGTAATGACAGAAATTTTATATGAAAAAGACTTAGGCTGCAAGTACGGGAGCCAAGAAAGGCTGGTGTCAGAAATATTTTGGCAATATAATGAGTAGGGACATAGGGATATTCAGTTTTGTTACTTGAGTGGGAACTGTCACGGCGTCCCAAGTTAGATTGGGAGAGGTAGGTCTGGTTAGGTCAGGACACGGAAATCTAGGAAAGGCTAGGATTTTCGACGCTTGTACCCCTGTCTCCCTAATCGCCACCCTCTCCAGATATTTTATTTAGGCTACTGATTCACCATACTTTTTTTGTAACGTTTTAAACATTACGGGATAATCAGCTTGGGAAGGATTTCAAGGCTTTCATTAGAAAAATGCTTCATAATAGAAAATATCATATATATATATATATATATATATATATATATATATATATATATATATATATATATATTATATATATATATAAGAGTGTGTGTGTGTAAATGAATTTTTCTGTTAAAACAGGATACGTCTCAAGTACAAAAGGCCCATTAAAACATTCTGGCTTAAAGATAAGGACCATATTTCGGTGGACTGACTTCCACCACTTGATAGGTGTGGAAGTTAGTCCACCGAAATATTTAGTCCCTTAGCTTTTAAACCAGTGTTTTAATGGCCTTTTTATACTTGAGATATGCATGTATATATATATATATTATATATATATATATATATATATATATATATATATTATATATATGTATGTATGAATATATATATATATATATATATATATATATATATATATATATATATATATATATATATATATATGCATAAACTGAATATGCATAGCAATTTCCCAAGAGCGACCTTTGAGACTTTTTTTATATATGACCCGTGATGTCTTCGCGTCAGACAATATAATCTCCTGAGAAAGAGCACAGAAAAAAAAAAATAAATAAAAAGTCCTTCTTCTGGAGGTTAATATCCTCATATTCCCATAATGGCCTTTCTCCTCCTTCGAGTCCTCAGAGGACCGCCTGAGGATCCACGCTCTTCACGGGCTCTTCGACAAAAGCCCAAAAACAAATAGTGGTCGACGGAGAGGGACTTCTCCTCCTCCTTCGACTGATGGCAAAAAAAGAAAAAAAAATGGACAACCAACCAGCCTGCTAAACTAATATCTCCTATTCACATAATGCCTCTCCTCATCTTCCATAAGTCGTCAGCGCCTGAAGTCCAGCGAGGCGGGTAGGTAGGTAGGTATTCCAGGTGGAACCGCAAGAGGCTCGTCCCTTCTCGACAGAGACACACAAAAACAATCCGCTGGACCCGAGGCATTTCCAGATGGATTCCACTTAAGGAGTTTGGTAATCAGAGGCGCTAACATGTACACACTAACCCGCTCACCCACAAGAAAATAATCTTATGCAAATTGCTCCAGTCAGCCAATATCACCTTACCTCTAGTCTTCACTTGCTCTCTCTCTCTCTCTCTCTCTCTCTCTCTCTCTCTCTCTCTCTCTCTCTCTCTCTCTCTCTCTCTCTAAGAACATGAAATATTTCTATAGCTCCTCTTCAGGCTCTCTCCCTCTCTTGAAGAGCAGGAAAGCTGTCCTCAGCTCCTTCTTTTTGAGATTCTCTCTCTCTCTCTCTCTCTCTCTCTCTCTCTCTCTCTCTCTCTCTCTCTCTCTCTCTCTCTCATGGACAGCTTAGCAGCCAAACTCCTCTTTCACACTTACTGATCTATTCATTACGACGCCATTAGACCAAAACTGTCAATATAGCGAGATCTGCTCTGACAGTGGCCCTGCTCTTCGACTTGTGAGTGTGAAATTAACCATGGTATTTCTAAAGGTCACCAAAACTGTTTTTCTCAAACATCTGGTGATTCATCAATACATAAGACTGAGTGTTCAGTTCCAAATTTGTCAGTTGCCCCCCCAAAAATCGCAGTTTTTGCATACGTTATCTCTGTATAAGATTTTGATTGCTCAGTCCTAAAGTTGCATGGTCAGTTACCTTAAAATAATCTCAGTCCATACTTACACTATCAGACCAGCCAAGACTTCCTTTGAGATTACAATGCCTCGTTCTAACAAAGAAGAAAATCCAAATTAAAAGAAATACGGTGTTTTCCGCATGCGACAAATTATTTTTATAGTGTGTGCAAAATGATCCTGTATCTTATATTTGCAAATTGCTAAGAATTAGAGATTCATCCTTGCGTTACATGATCCTGTAATCGCGAACCAGCTGCAATCATTTGCGAATCTATTTACGATAATCTGGTATGTGTTACCTTTATCAAAAATGTGTTGCATTTTACATTAGGCGACCAAGAAAGTATGGTGTAGTTTTTGTTTTTAAGATGAATTGTGGCAAATCTTAGTAATTTCAGATTATTCCATGAAATCAAGTTTACATGCTGAGGTCTCAGATTCAATATCTTACTTTACAGAATTTAAGATCGAATTTCATCGTCGCTCATCTGATTAAATATGGTTTGCTATAAAACATATCGTCGTTTGGTGGTCGAAATACGTTTTCATTTTTATTCTGTTTAAATTATTAGTAATCTTATTATTCAGACGACGAACCTTATTCATATTGAAGAAGCCCACCAAAGGGGCCACTGACTTGAAATTAGAGCTTCCAAAGAAAATGGTGTTCATTAGGAAGAAGGTAAAGTTAAATACGGAAAGAAGAGATCTTAATGATTAAAATCATTAAAAAAAACTTATAAATTATGAAATAGATAAAAATGTATTAGAATGCAAGGAGAATAACATTAGGGTAGTGATGCATCGTTTCTTTGCTAGAACCTTTGAAAAATTAAAATTAAGCAAGCAGTATTACTTGGGCGAATATGTTTTAAGCTTTTAATGCTTTCAAAAAAGGTAAAAAAATTAGTCTACAACATACTAGTTATACATACTTCAAAAAAGACTTTACATCTTGAATTCCCCAGGCAGTAGACTCTCTCTCTCTCTCTCTCTCTCTCTCTCTCTCTCTCTCTCTCTCTCTCTCTCTCTCTCTCTCTCTCTCTCTCTCTCTCTCTCTCTCTCTCTCTCTTATATTGTCCCTAAAACCTTTTCACAGAAAACTGTGAATATTCTCAGTCAAATATATTAGGACATTAGTCGTCCATGAACTGATATGATTTACACATTCATTGGTTGCTTAAAAATGGAAGACAAGAGTGTTTGGTTCATTTTCTTTGGGAATTAATTATCAATGAAACATTATGGGAATGTGGTTGTCATTTTTATTGAACCGCCTCTAATTCATTTGACGATCGAAATATTCCTCCATTGCTTTTACAGGTTAAAATGAAACAGGTTAAAAAGAAAGATTGCAGTTATCAATAAATTAAATCAAACGAAACACAAGAAAATTTACCTGACATGAAATATCAGTATATCTAAGGAGTATGGAATACAACAGAGTTAAAATCACTGCGGCAGCAACATTTTATTTAACAACTTTCCAAGCAAACGAACAGTTAAGTCTGTGCCATAGAGCTCAAGTACCTGACAGCCGAGTGCCGGGTACAAGTGTCCTACAAAAGAGATTGTTAAAAGCCCAGAAGCCTCCCGCTCGCCGAAGGTCGACTGTCAATTAATTTAACGAGTAATAAATGAAAAAGCGCCTGGCACTGATACAGGCACTAGACGCGAGAGGAGACAGAAGCATCTGCTCGTAAATTTATCGTTGGCATTCACAGGTGTTGCTTGAATTACCCAACCGCATTTATTATTGTCTCCCGTTTTAACTGATTCTCAAAAGCATTTATGATAGGTAATGAATGGCTGACTCCTTCTTAACACGAAACAAACGAATATTGCCATTAGTTCTATTCGTAAATTTATCGTTGTCATTAGCTGACACAACTAGGTGTCGCTTGGATTACCTGGACTGCATTTGTCGTTCCCTTCCGTTTTAACTGAATTGCTGACCTATTCCGAACACCAAGAAGACAAGACGACTATTGGCATTAGTATGTAGTACATTTGGTACAAAATAAATCTGATGTTTACATCATTGTTTCCTTTCTGTCCAGTTTATATTATGGTCGTTATGCAAATATGCAGACACTCAGCTAACAACAATAATTCTAGAGAAATTTATAATAGTGCGTTGCATGTAAAATTGACGAGAGAGAGAGAGAGAGAGAGAGAGAGAGAGAGAGAGAGAGAGAGAGAGAGAGAGAGAGAGAGAAT
Organism: Macrobrachium nipponense; assembly: GCF_015104395.2. Classification (NCBI taxonomy): domain Eukaryota; kingdom Metazoa; phylum Arthropoda; class Malacostraca; order Decapoda; family Palaemonidae; genus Macrobrachium; species Macrobrachium nipponense. Next base: position 77,627,487 of record NC_087206.1, read on the forward strand.
TTTAGAAGATAAACAGCTAAATCCAGTTTATTTGTATGGGAAAGATTTTTGATTGATATTCTAATAATATCAGAAATTTGTAAATGGTGGGATAAGAAATTAATATGTTTTGGACAGCAATGTAAACGTTACCTCACTAATTATGGCTTTTGGAAGATATTTATAGATTTTAAAAGGCCAACAAATGGTGGATGGGCCTTATCCTGATCACAAAAAAAAAAAAAAAAAAAAACACGACATAAGAAAAATAGAGGAGTGACAAGGAAATGAGAACGATTGTCGACTTAGCCTGACTTCGTGGAAAACAAGACAGAGTGAATCATGTGACTTAGTGTTTGATTTTAGTGTTCATATAAAGGCTCAATGCAAAGTGTCATTCATTGCTATCGCCTATATAGTATATATTCGAAGGACAAACCTTATTGGAAAGCTAAACATAATAGCATGGTTGCCAGATTTTCAATGAACAATAACATTCGACAGATATATTGATGAATCAATTGATCTATTTCTCTCTATTTCATTTGCAACATCTGTGGTCATCGAATCATGAAATACGTTTTCGAGGTAAGAATTTCAAATGAAAACAAGTAATAAATGCGCCGAAGTTTTCTGTACAGCGTGCCCGGTGGTTGCCTGTGTTGTTGGCACTTATGGCGGTGCCAGGCACACGATCATGGTCAAGTGTAACCTTAAATAACATAAAAACAACTGAGGCTAGAGGGCTGCAATTTGGTATGTTTGATGATTGGAAGGCGGATGATCAATATTCCAATTTGCAGCCCGCTAGTATCAGTAGTTTTTAAGATCTGAGGGCGGACAGAAAAAGTGCGGATGGACACACAAAGCTATCTCAATAGTTTTCTTTTACAGACAACTAAAATGAAATAAATCTCGATAACAGTTTTTTTCCAAAATACTCTTTCAAAATATTCTCAATATAATATGTCCAGGCCTTGTTCTCATTAAGATTTTAAGTAAAAACCCGTGAAAATTCATTAAAACTCTCAACACTTTTTTTTTTTTTTTTTTTTTTTTTTTTTTTTTTTTTTTTTTTTTTTTTTTTTTTTTTTTTTTTACTGCCGTAGTTACTTTCCTTCGACTAACTTGGAGATATTGCTTGACTTATAGGATTGATTAAAGCATTTAGCAATCAAATTTAATCGGTCAGTCTTTCAGAATAATAGTAACTAGGTTTCAGTGTATAGTAACTCCAAACAATTTCGAAATATTATTTTTATTTCAGTAGATGAAACCTATTCATATAGAACAAGCCCACCAAAGGGGCCACTGACTTGAAATTCAAGCTTCCAAAGATCATTACTGTGTTCATTCGAAAGAAATAGAAGGTAACGAGATATACAGAATGAGGAGAGCAGTTATTATAAAAACAGTTAAAATAATAAATAGAAGATAAAAGCGTAAATAAACTAATGAATAAATAAATATATAGATAAATAGATAAATAAATAAATAGATAAATAAATAAATAAGTAGATAAATAAATAAATAGATAAAAAAATAAAAAAATATAGATCCTGTGATCTCAAACGAGCTTCGTCAAGACAGTGGGAAAACCAGGGTTGTTCTCCCATTGGTCAAAAATACCTCAGATCGAACTCATTTTTCTACATTCAAAAATACCTGACCCCGTCGTTCTCTTCGACATTTGCCAATTTACTACCAGCTCTCCGGAGGGCAGGCAGCCCTTTAAATTATGACTCCATTGCACGGGAAATTGGACTGGAGAAATACCTGGCCCCTAAAAAAAAGAGAGAAATAGACCAATCTTGCAATTTCGAAACTGTATTGCAATGTTTTCCTTTGGCACTAATTAGCAGCATTACCAAGCACCAGGGCTTGTGTTCAGCCTGCTTATCACAGGCCTCTCTTCGTGGGCAAATGCATGATGTGTTCATAAGTGCAATCCTCATAAGAACACCCATAAAATTTAATGAGGGTTATCAACTGCTCCCTGCTACAAGCTAACTGGAGCGAGAATTATAAGATGGCAAACACACGCACGCACGTTCACACACAGTACACAGGCAGACAAACCACACGTGCACACGCACACACAGACACGCACATTCATACACAGGACACAGGCAGATAAACCACACATGCAAACACTCACACACACACACACACACGCACGCACATTCACACACAGTATACAAGTAGACAAACCACACATACAAACACATTCATAAACAAAACACAGGTAGACATACCACACATACACGCACACATTTATACACAAAACACAAGTAGACAAACCACACACACACACACATTCACACACATAACACAGGTAGACAAGCCACACATACACACACACAAAACATAGGTAGGCAAACACACACACACACTTTCATACTCATAACACAGGTAGACAAGCCCCACATACACACACACACATTCATACACAAAACACAGGTAGATAAGCCGCACACACACACACACACATTCGCACAAAACACAGGCAGAAAAAGAACACACTCACACACACAAACACACACGGAGAAAGCTTCACTATTCATACCGTTATATTTCACTCATTCATTCATGACCAATTTTAAGATATTTTGGAGAGGAGACGGAAGGAATTATAAGACAGAGCAAAAGAGTATGGTAAGACCAAGTAGCATCATTGGATGAGACTGTTTCAGAATATCAGGTTATTTTTATGATATTCACCAATGTAATATGTAAGGTTAGAACGATCATTGCAGAACTGGATCTACGCTGTATTTGCATAGACGAGTTTGCAAAATGTCACACTTTAAACATCGTACTGTAGGTTGGCTATTGTACTCGAAGTAAAAACATGTTAATCAACGTCGCCTAAAAGTGGATACCTATAAGTCGGCTGTTGTTTATCGGATGGTAAAGGAAGTCTAAACAGAAAATAAGCCTCAGAGTGAATCTCTTCACTCTGAATGGAGAAGTAAAGGGAGAAAAAGGACTCCCTTAATCCATTCACAGCTAAATATAAAGTATAGAATTGAATGGCTTTGCAGCAGAAAAGAGACTCCTTTTTTGTAGTCTTTCCCCTGGTGTACATAAGGTACTGAATTTATTGAGCTCATTCATATAGCAGGAATGTGTACGTACACTTATTCTCACTAAGGTCATTTTCAAAGCAAAATCCGTTAATACATGACATAAATATGAAACATTTACTAACTTTCACGGTCATAAACCTAACAAAATGAATCAATTCCATAATATGACGAGTAGAATGATAAACGTATGATACGATACATCAGCTTTTAAGTTAATTGTTTTTATCATTATCAGCTCCCACAGACCTGGCCAGAAGGATTTGCTTACACTCATGCTTATTATTTTTCCCTATTTAGTCAATTACATTGCAATTTTTAAAGAACTTGGTGACTGGATTAATTGTAAATGTTGAAGTTTCTGACAAAATTTCAATGATCGATTTATTTCCTAAAATTGACAGTCGGTGCCTTGGACATTTTGACAACAAATGTTTATAAAATTGTTATAATTACTTTACATTCAGAGTATTCACGAACGGGGTTGTGTTGGTTCTTCCGTTCATTAGGTGTTTTTTAAGCTAAACTAACGAGTGGAGTAGCAGTTAACCCAATCTGAAATAAATAGGTCTACTTTTCTGGGGGGTTTCAGAGATCTTTAGACCAATTGCTAATAGAAGGCGTCAGTTAGGGAAGGCAATAGATGACCACATTCTATTCAGTCTCCAGATTTCAGACCAAGAAGTTGCATAGGTCTTTAGACTATGGCTAATGGAAGGAGACGATTGGAAGGCCAATAGACAACCACATTCTATTCAGTCTCCAGATTTCAGACCAAGAAGTTGCATAGGTCTTTAGACTATGGCTAATAGAAGGAGACGATTGGAAGGCCAATAGACAACCTCCAGATTCCAGAACAAGAGACTTCGAAGACCTATGGTTACCAGGAGGCGCCAAACGGAGGTGAACTCACCAGTCACCAGTCGTTAAGGGCATCATCATCTATGAGTAAGAACGCATACCCGGGGTAGGGAGGGCGGGAGGGGGGTAGAAAGGGGGCGCCAGCCGTTGACATAATAACAGTAATTTGGGGCAGTAATGCCCACGTTAGCACGGTTACTCGTGACTGACACAAATATCGGACGTTCTTGTGTGTGTGGTGGCTGGAGAGAGAGAGAGAGAGAGAGAGAGAGAGAGAGAGAGAGAGAGGGTCGTTTTCCTCCAGATTAGATGTACATTTTCCTTTTTTCGGAAGAAGGAACGTTGTCAAATGGGGTTGCTGACTCTCGCTCTCTCTCTCTCTCTCTCTCTCTCTCTCTCTCTCTCTCTCTCTCTCTCTTTTAGGAAGGAGGAACTCTGTGAAATTGGCTGAATGACTGACTGGCTGACTCCCTCCCTCCCTCTCTCTCTCTCTCTCTCTCTCTCGTCTCTTTAGGAAAAGGAACGGTGTCAAATGGGCTGGCTGACTTTCTCTCTCTCTCTCTCTCTCTCTCTCTCTTTAGGAAGGAGAAACGTTGTCAAATGGGCTGGCTGACTCTCTCTCTGTCTCTCTCTCTCTCTCTCATCTCTTTAGGAAGGAGGAACGTTGTCAAATGGGCTGGCTGACTCTCTCTCTGTCTCTGTCTCTCTCTCTCTCTCTCTCTCTCTCTCTCATCTCTTTAGGAAGGAGGAACGTTGTCAAATGGGCTGGCTGACTTTCTCTCTCTGTCTCTCTCTCTGTCTCTCTCTCTCTCGTCTCTTTAGGAAGGAGGAACGTTGTCAAATGGGCTGGCTGACTCTCTCTCTCTCTCTCTCTCTCTCTGTCTCTGTCTCTCTCGTCTCTTTAGGAAGGAGGAACGTTGTCAAATGGGCTGGCTGACTCTCTCTCTCTCTCTAGAATACAACATTCAACAAATAAATCACCTGCCAACAAGAAAGGAAAATACTTTAGACCTAGTATTTGTGAACGAGATGAATTATGTTAAAGAAATAATAGTTTATAATGCGAGTATTTCAGACCATAATGTCATAGAATTAACAGTCCATTCCAAAGCAAGTGAAAACAGAGATAAGCAAGAAATGAAAAAGTGGGAAGGATATGGAAAATACAACTTCTACAGTAAAAATATAAAATGGTCAGAAATTAATGAAGAATTAAACAAAGATTGGATAATATTTTCGTAAGTGATGACATAAAGGTAAATACGGAGATATTATATAAAATAGTTAGAGAAATAGTGGATAAATATAATACCGAAGAAGAAAAGTAAACATCAGTCATGCATACCAAGAGACAGAAGGATCTTGTTCCAGAAAATCAGAAAGTGGAAAAAAGGTCTAGCAAAAAAAAAAAAAACAAAATGCATGGAAAGTTATAGAACTAAAAAGTAAGATAGAAAATGCAGAACAAAAGATTTATACAATCAAAAGAAAATGAAAAACGGGACTTGGAAGAAAAAACCCTATTAAATATCAAGCAAAATCCCAAAAGAACAACATACCAGAACAAGAAAGAGACATGGGAAAATCCTTATTACTACCAGTATTAAATGAAGGAGAAAACACGCAAACCATCATAGTGATGAATGCGCAGGGTTTAGTTACGAGTAACTCAAAAAGAAAAATAGAGTACTTAGAAGAACTAACCCAAAATGAAAAGAAAATAGATATAATGAATATAAGTGAAAACCTGGTATTCCCAAGAGACTGGGAATGATGATCAAATAAAAGGGTTCCAAACTTATAGATCAGATAGAAAAAATAGGAATCAAGGGGAACCGCAATATATGGGAAAGACAAAAAACAATTGAAAAAATATATGAGAAATATAGTAACTCAGAATGTGAACTAATAAAGCGGTAGAATTTGAATCTGAAAAAATTGATAACATAGTAATATATAGACCTCCTAATACTAAAGAGTTTGACTTAATAATTGAAAAATTGGATGATCTATGTAGAAATCACAAGGACTGGACTATTCTCCTATCTGGTGACTTCAACTTTCCTTTCGTAGAATGGAGAACGAATAGGAGATTGTGGTTGTACTTATACATATAAAAAAGAGAGTAATAGTAGTGCAGAAGATAAGAGGCAATTTGAAAAGCTATTAGATATGCTACTAGAATACAACATTCAACAAATAAATCACCTGCCAACAGAAGAAAGGAAATACTTTTAGACCTAGTATTTGTGAACGAGATGAATTATGTTAAAGAAATAATAGTTTATAATGCGAATATTTCAGACCATAATGTCATAGAATTAAACAGTTCATTCCAAAGCAAAAGAAAATAGAGATAAGCAAGAAATGAAAAAGTGGGAAGGATATGGAAAATACAACTTTCACAGTAAACATATAAAATGGTCAGAAAATTAATGAAGAATTAAACAAAGATTGGGATAACATTTTCGTAAGTGATGACATAAACAAAGGTAAATACGGAGATATTATATAAAATATTGGAGAAAATAGTGGAAAAATATATACGAAGAAGAAAAGTAAACATCATTCATGCATACCAAGAGACAGAAGGATCTTGTTCCAGAAAATCAGAAAGTGGAAAAAAGGTCTTGCAAAAGAAAAAAATGCATGGAAAGTTATAGAACTAAAAAGTAAGATAGAAAATGCAGAACAAAAGATTATACAATCAAAAGAAAATGAAAAACGGGACTTGGAAGAAAAACCCTATTAAATATCAAGCAAAACCCCAAGCTATTATACTCATATGCGAAGAAGATGAATAAAAGAAGAATAGAAATAGGCCCTCTGAGAATTGAAGGGAGATTAACGAATGAAAAAAAGGGAAATTTGCAACATACTGCAGAACGATATAAGAGAGAATTCACCCCTAGAATAGATAATGAAGATAATGATATAGAAGTAAGGGATGAAAATATTGAATATTTAGCTGACATAGATATTAATGAAGCTGATATTGTGGCAGGCTATTAATGAAATTAAAAATGGAGCTGCTGCAGGGCCTGATGGAATTCCTGCTATTTTGTTAAAGAAAGTAGTTCATTCTATCGCAAAGCCACTTGCAATATTATTAAGACAAAGTGTAGATACAGGCAAGATTTATGATGAGCACAAATTAGCATATATTACCCCTACTTTCAAAAGTGGATCAAGACTAGAGGCAAGTAATTATAGAGGCCTTGGTGAGTCTAACATCACATATTATGAAAGTGTATGAAAGGGTAATGAAGAAAAATATTATGAAACATTTATAAAAAATAATTTGTTTAATAAAGGACAACATGGTTTCGTACCCGGAAAAAGTACACAAACCCAACTGTTAGTCCACCGTGAGAACATATTCAAAAATATGAAAAGCGGAAATGAAACAGATGTGGTTTATTTAGACTTTGCAAAAGCTTTTGATAAAGTAGACCATAATATATTAGCGAAGAAAATTAGAAAACACAATATCGTGGATAAAGTAGGAAGATGGTTAAAAGAATTTTTACACAACAGAAAACAGATAGTTATTGCAAACGACGAGAAATCGGATGAAGTCAAGGTAATATCCGGTGTGCCGCAAGGTACGGTGTTAGCTGCAATACTGTTTGTTATTATGATTGAAGACAATAGACAATAATGTGAAGGATTCGGTAGTGAGTAGTTTCGCAGATGACACAAGAATAAGTAGAGAAATTACTTGTGATGAAGATAGGAACGCTCTACAAAGAGACCTTAACAAAGTATATGATTGGGCAGAGGTAAATAGGATGGTATTTAACTCTGATAAATTTGAATCAATAAATTATGGAGACAGAGAAAGAAAGCTATATGCATATAAGGGACCTAATAATGTGACCATCACAAATAAGGAAGCAGTTAAAGACCTTGGTGTGATGATGAATAGGAACATGTTATGCAATGATCAAATAGCAACTCTGTTGGCAAAATGTAAAGCAAAAATGGGAATGTTGTTACGGCACTTCAAAACAAGAAAAGCTGAACACATGATTATGCTTTATAAAACATATGTTCGTAGTCACTTGAATATTGAAATATGATATGGTACCCACACTATCAAAAGGATATTGCACAAATAGAGAGTGTAACAAAGGTCCTTTACAGCTAGAATAGAAGAAGTTAAGGACCTAGACTACTGGGAAAGACTACAATTCTTAAAATTATATAGTCTAGAAAGGAGAAGAGAACGCTACATGATAATTCAGGCATGGAAACAGATAGAAGGAATAGCAGAAAATATCATGGAACTAAAAATATCAGAAAGAGCAAGCAGAGGTAGATTAATAGTTCCCAAAACTATACCAGGAAAAATAAGGAAAGCACACAGGACATTAATCCACTACGCACCAGCATCGATAATGCAGCGTCTATTCAATGCGTTGCCAGCTCATCTGAGGAATATATCAGGAGTGAGCGTAGATGTGTTTAAGAATAAGCTCGACAAATATCTAAACTGCATCCCAGACCATCCAAGATTGGAAGATGCAAAATATACCGGAAGATGTACTAGCAACTCTCTGGTAGACATTAGAGGTGCCTCACACTGAGGGACCTGGGGCAACCCGAACAAGATGTAAGGTCTGTAAGGTAAGGTAAGGTCTCATATGCGAAGAAGATGAATAAAAGAAGAATAGAAATAGGCCCTCTAAGAATTGAAGGGAGATTAACGAATGAAAAAAAGGAAATTTGCAACATACTGGCAGAACGATATAAGAGAGAATTCACCACTAGAATAGATAATGAAGATAATGATATAGAAGTAAGGGATGAAAATAGTGAATATTTAGCTGACATAGATATTAATGAAGCTGATATTGTGCAGGC
>NC_087206.1:77641278-77658778 GCF_015104395.2 Macrobrachium nipponense
GAATATGGTTTTGAAACACAGGTATGGAAAATAAACATAAAAAAGGCTATACGTATCCTATTGGTAATTTTATAAGTGCAAATAAGGACTTAGACTGAGTCAGAATTCTCATCCCACGAAGGTCAACTTGCGTAAAGCTTCGTTAGTTGCAGAATTCAATAAAAACAACTTTGTCTCTGTGACTTTTTTACTTTTTTTGGCTACTTCCGGCACTTTAGGCATCTCGCAAGGTTTATCTTCTGCCAGTTGGTATATGCCTACTTTCAGGACGAAGTCGAATTCAGCGAACCACTGTTGATATTATCACGAGACTACTTCACCCCAAGATGGTGACTAGTTTGAATATAAGACTTAATTTACAATTTAGGAGAACTGTCGCAGAGATTTTGCTGTTTATCGTGAAAAGACTACTTGAACGGCTAATACTACTACTACTACTACTACTACTACTACTACTACTACTGCTACTACTACTACTACTACTACTACTACTACTACTACTACTACTGCTGCTGCTGCTGCTGCTACTACTACTAACTATTATGGCGATAATGATGATTATTATTGTTAATACTGATAATGCAATAAGTAGCTAAGAATAAGTTGAATGAATGTTAGAAATATCTGGTATACTGAAATACATTTCCAGTAAATTTTATGTTTTCCTTGTAAATTTGCCATAGTGAAGCTAATCATTTTTTATATAATTCTGTACTATAGATACGTACACACAAATACACAAACACACGCAAATACACACACATACATACATATATATATATATATATATATATATATATATATATATATATATATGTGTGTATGTATGTGTGTGTATTTGCGTGTGTTTGTGTATTTGTGTGTACGTATCTATAGTACAGAATTTTAGATATATATATATATATATATATATATATATATATATATATATGTGTGTGTGTTTGTGTGTATTTGCGTGTGTTTGTGTATTTGTGTGTACGTATCTATAGTACAGAATTATATAAAAAATGATTAGCTTCACTATGGAAAATTTACAGAGGAAAAACAGAAAAATTTACTGGAAATGTATTTCAGTATACCAGATATTTCTAACATTCATTCAACTTATTCTTAGCTACTTATTGCATTATCAGTATTAACAATAATAATCATCATTATCGCCATAATAGTTAGTAGTAGTAGCAGCAGCAGTAGTTGTAGTAGTGGTAGTAGTAGTAGTAGTAGTAGTAGTATTAGTAGTAGTATATATATATATATATATATATATATATATATATATATATATGTATATATATATATATATATATATATATATATATATATATATATATATATATGAAATTAATTTCATCACATCACCATGATTCATATACAAGCATTAAGCTACAAATGTCTTTTAATATCTAATTCGCTCTACCCCGGAATTAATATATTTTCATATATATGCTAACCGACGGGGAATTTTAGTAGAAAAACTGAGCTTATCACCTGGTGTTTTACAGGCTGGGCTAATCATAAAAATAAAAATGGATGGCATCAGTAATTTGAAAAGACTATTGAAGTGTTTAAAGAACTTGTTTTCTGCAAGAAAGCACCAGATATAATTATTATTATATTATTATTATTATCATTATTATTATCATTCAGAAGACGAACCCTATCCATTTGGAACAAGCCCACAAAAGGGACCACTGACTTGAAATATTCAAGCCTCTAAAGAATATGACGTCCATTAGAAAGAGGTAACAGATCATACGGGGAACTACAGAAAGTCATTTATAATTAGAAAACAAAAATTAACAAAATTATCATGAAACAGATAAAAATATAAAATAAGTAACAAACCGTGTTCGCAATGCCTGCAAGGGAGAGAGAGAGAGTAGAGAGAGTTAGACCAGAGAGAAGAGAGATGAGGGTGGATTGAGAGAGAGAGAGAGAGAGAGGCAAATGCAGGCGGGCGAGTTAACAATAAGGGACGACATGTTTCTTAGACCTTGGAAATGAGTCTAGACTATAATGGTGCAATTCGAATGACAAATAATCTGTAAGATGTGAGCAAAGCAAATTCGGTTTAGAAGGCACTCATTTTCAAAATGACTTCTGTTGCAATTCCCACCCCAACCCCACCCCCTTTTTTTAATAATTCCTAGTTCGTTGAATTCTTTTTTACTTGCTTTAGACAGCTCCGGATTTGTAGCCATGTTAATGATAGGAAAGTTTGTTATTATCATTAATATTATCAAAATTTCGCGATCATGTGTCACCAAAATGGAGAAACAATCCTCGTTGATGTAATATACATTATACATATGTATATATATATTTATATATATGTATATATATTTATATACATATAAATATGTATATATATATATATATATATATATATATATATATATATATATATATATATATATATATATATTACCCCTTTCAAACTAACTACACATTATTATTATTGACTTCAGGCTGAAGAGGCCAGCTGATGAAGTTGGTGAAAGCAACCTGTGGACTTTATTTTTCCATTTAAGGAGCACGAGAAAGTGATGGCACCAAATAAAAAATTATCATTATTATTATTATTTTTTTTTTGCTCTATCACAGTCCTCCAATTCAACTGGGTGGTATTTACAGTGTGGGGTTCCGGGTTGCATCCTGCCTCCTTAGGAGTCCATCACTCTTCTTACTATGTGCGCCGTTTCTAGGCTCATACTCTTCTGCATGAGTCCTGGAGCTACTTCAGCCTCTAGTTTTTCTAGATTCCTTTTCAGGGATCTTGGGATCGTGCCTAATGCTCCTATGATTATGGGTACAATTTCCACTGGCATATCCCATATCCTTCTTATTTCTATTTTCAAATCTTGATACTTATCCATTTTTTCCTTCTCTTTCTCTTCAACTCTGGTGTCCCATGGTATTGCGACATCAATGAGTGATACTTTCTTCTTGACTTTGTCAATCAACGTCACGTCTGGTCTATTTGCACGTATCACCCTATCTGTTCTGATACCATAGTCCCAGAGGATCTTTTCCTGATCTTTTTCTATCACTCCCTCAGGTTGGTGCTCGTACCACTTATTACTGCAAGGTAGCTGATGTTTCTTGCACAGGCTCCAGTGGAGGGCTTTTGCTACTGAATCATGCCTCTTTTTGTACTGGTTCTGTGCAAGTGCCGGGCATTCGCTTGCTATGTGGTTTATGGTTTCATTTTTCGTATTGCACTTCCTACATATGGGAGAGATGTTATTTCCGTCTATCGTTCTTTGAACATATCTGGTTCTTAGGGCCTGATCTTGTGCCGCTGTTATCATTCCTTCAGTTTCCTTCTTTAGCTCTCCCCTCTGTAGCCATTGCCATGTGTCATCGCTGGCTAGTTCTTTAGTCTGTCTCATGTATTGTCCGTGCATTGGTTTGTTGTGCCAGTCCTCTGTTCTTTCTGTCATTCTCCTGTCTCTGTATATTTGTGGGTCTTCGTCTACTTTTCTTAGTCCTTCTTCCCATGCACTCTTTAGCCACTCGTCTTCACTGGTTTTCAGATATTGCCCCAGTGCTCTGTTCTCGATGTTGACGCAGTCCTCTATACTTAGTAGTCCTCTCCCTCCTTCCTTTCGTGTTATGTAAAGTCTGTCCGTATTTGCTCTTGGGTGTAGTGCTTTGTGTATTGTCATATGTTTCCTCGTTTTCTGATCTATACTGCGGAGTTCTGCCTTCGTCCATTCCACTATTCCTGCGCTGTATCTGATTACTGGCACTGCCCATGTGTTTATGGCTTTTATCATATTTCCGGCATTAAGTTTTGACTTGAGTATCGCCTTGAGTCTCTGCATATATTCTTTCCTGATCGTGTCCTTCATCTCTTGGTGTTTTATATCCCCTCCTTCCATTATTCCCAGGTATTTGTATCCCGTCTCATCTATGTGTTTGATGTTGCTCCCATCTTGTAGCTTTAGCCCTTCAGTTCTCGTTACTTTGCCTTTTTGTATGTTGACTAGGGCGCATTTTTCTATTCCAAACTCTATCCTGATGTCCCCAGATACAATCCTGACAGTCTGGATTAGGGTATCTATTTCCTTGATGCTCTTACCATACAGCTTGATGTCGTTCATAAACATCAGATGGTTGATTCTGTTGCCTCTTTTCTTGAGTTGGTACCCGGCATCCATCTTCTGTAGTACTTTTGTCATGGGAATCATGGTTACTACGAAGAGTAGTGGGGACAGTGAGTCGCCCTGGAAGATCCCTCTCCTGATATTAACCTCTACTAGTCTTATTCCAGAGCTTGTAAGTATTGTATTCCAGTTGCGCATTGTATTTTTGAGGAAGCTGATGGTGTTTTCCTCTGCCCCATATATTTTCAGGCATTCTATTAGCCATGTGTGTGGTATCATGTCGAAGGCTTTCTTATAGTCTATCCATGCCATGCTTAGGTTGGTTTTCCTTCTCCTACTGTTCTTCATTACCATTTTGTCTATCAGGAGCTGGTCTTTTGTGCCCCTACACTTCCTTCTGCAGACTTTCTGTTGATGGGTGATGGTGTTTGTCTCCTCTAGGTAGTTGTATAGCCTTTCACTGATGATACCTGTTAGTAACTTCCACATTATTGGTAGGCAGGTGATAGGCCTGTAGTTACTGGCTATATTTCCCTTACTCTTGTCTTTTTGTACTAAGGATGTTCTTCCTGTGGTCATCCATTTGGGTGCATTGTGATTTGAGATACAATGCTGGAGTTGTTCTGCTATTCGTGGGTGTAGGGCCTTGAAGTTTTTGAGCCAGTATCCGGGACTTCATCGGGACCTGGGGCTTTCCAGTTTGGCCTTTTCTTTAATTGGTGTCTGACTGTGTCTGTCGTGATCTCTGTGAATCTTTGTTTTATTCTCCCTGTTTCTTCTTCCTTGACTTCCTGGAGCCATGTTGCATGTTTGTTGTGTGATACCGGATTGCTCCATATGGTTTCCCAGAGTCTCTTACTTGGTTCGGCTTCAGGAATTTCTCGGTGGTTGTCTTTCCTTCTTAGTTGCTGTATAGTCTTTTCTGGTTGGTTCCGAATAGTTTGTTCTGTTGGTATCCCTTATTCCTGTTCATGTACCGTTGGATCTTATGTGCTTTGGCCTTAAGCCTCTGTTTTACATCTTCTATTGTGTTGTTTAGTCCCCTCTCTTGTACTTTGTATTTCTCGTTGAGTTCCTCCCTTGTTTTCTTGCTTCTTAGCCTTTTTTCTGCCATCTCTTTCAGTTTACTCAAGTCAGATCTCATCACCATTATTATTATTATTATTATTATTATTATTATTATTATTATTATTATTATTATTATTATTATTACTATTATTATTATTATTATTATTAGCAAACTTACCCATCTACGATGGGTGATAAAATACGGGTGCAGAAGTGAAAAATTTATATGTACTATTTGTTCAGCAATATTAAAATAAGGGTGATTTTTATTCATACCTACTACAGAACCTCTTTGTACACAATACCATCAGTTTATCCACAACTTGATTTCAAGTTGGCAGAGTCAGTTGCTCTGCTCATTGCCACATACAGTTGGCCATGCTTGAACATGGGTGATGGCAGAAACACACCAACACGATCCAAAGTCTGGCCCTGCGACCTGTTTGCAGTGAATGAGAAGGCCAGGTTGATGGAAAACTGCCTGCGCTGTAACTGGAACGGAAACTGGTTGTCCGAAGGCATCAGAGGAATCCGGAGGATGAACAGACGTTTGCCGGTGTGAGGGCCTGTTGCTATCACTGCTTTGATGATGTGGGAGTTTAGCTCCATAACGGTGTACCTCGTTCCGTTGCAATGTCCATTGGCAGGACCGAAATTCCGAAGCAACATTACCGGGCAGTACTTCTTCAACGTTATTTTGTGCGCTAGCAGTCCCAATGGATTTAAGTTATTCAAAAAATTTTGTGGATATTGATGATAATTTTCATCTTCTATTGTATCTGAGCTGAAATATTCGCGGCTTTCCCCGGGGAAGTAGTACAGAAATTATGTATGAAAAATCGTAAAGTAACTAAGTCTACGGGAATAACCAGCCTCGTTTCACGGCCAGAAACAGCTCCGTTTCAGGGAATCCCTTCTCACCCCCACCCCCTACAAAGGAGGGGGTTAGGTTAGATGAAACTCCATTACAATCCATCTTAGGGGTCCTCACCATAACCCTGCCAAGTTTCATGCCCATCTGACCAGCCGTTTGGCCGTGATTGAATGACAGACAGACAGACATTACGCCCATTATAGTATGATGATCATGATGATTATTATTATTGTTGTTAGACTCTCTAATGGCTGAGGGTCATGTATATGTCTGTTAATGTTAATATCTTCTTGCCTAACATTTTCCAATCCAGTGGGTTAAATTTCAAAACCTGATAACTCAACAGAAAAAGAAAATACGTCCTTCGACAATTGACTCCGGAAGTAAAACAAAGAAATAAGAAATAAATAAAGAAAAAAAGTAAAAACGACATCTACTCGTCTGCGTGGGGACCCTTGCCTAAGACACCCATAAGAACTTGGTTGCAGGCTACTCTCTTGCAATAAACGTTGTTGACTACTTCACTGACATCACCTGCCAATTGCTTCATATATATATTCTGCGTAAACGGTGACTGGTTTTCACACCGTATGTTCTGATTAGGTCAGGAGAGGATGTTTTCGTCAGCTGGAATATGTACGCAGATATTTTGAACGCATAATAATAATAATAATAATAATAATAATAATAATAATAATAATAATAATAATAATAATAATAATGGGAGCAACATCAAACACATAGATGAGACAGGATACAAATACCTAGGAATAATGGAAGGAGGAGATATAAAACACCAAGAGATGAAGGACACGATCAGGAAAGAATATATGCAGAGACTCAAGGCGATACTCAAGTCAAAACTCAACGCCGGAAATATGATAAAAGCCATAAACACATGGGCAGTGCCAGTAATCAGATACAGCGCAGGAATAGTGGAATGGACGAAGGCAGAACTCCGCAGCATAGATCAGAAAACCAGGAAACAAATGACAATACACAAAGCACTACACCCAAGAGCAAATACGGACAGACTATACATAACACGAAAGGAAGGAGGGAGAGGACTACTAAGTATAGAGGACTGCGTCAACATCGAAAACAGAGCACTGGGGCAATATCTGAAAACCAGTGAAGACGAGTGGCTAAAGAGTGCATGGGAAGAAGGACTAATAAAAGTAGACGAAGACCCAGAAATATACAGAGACAGGAGAAAGACAGAAAGAACAGAGGACTGGCACAACAAACCAATGCACGGACAATACATGAGACAGACTAAAGAACTAGCCAGCGATGACAATTGGCAATGGCTACAGAGGGGAGAGCTAAAGAAGGAAACTGAAGGAATGATAACAGCGGCACAAGATCAGGCCCTAAGAACCAGATATGTTCAAAGTACGATAGACGGAAATAACATCTCTCCCATATGTAGGAAGTGCAATACGAAAAGTGAAACAATAAATCACATAGCAAGTGAATGCCGGCACTTGCACAGAACCAGTACAAAAAGAGGCATGATTCAGTAGCAAAAGCCCTCCACTGGAGCCGTGCAAGAAACATCAGCTACCTTGCAGTAATAAGTGGTACGAGCACCAACCTGAAGGAGTGATAGAAAACGATCAGGCAAAGATCCTCTGGGACTATGTATCAGAACGGATAGGGTGATATCGTGCAAACAGACCAGACGTGACGTTCATTGACAAGGTCAAGAAGAAAGTATCACTCATTGATGTCGCAATACCATGGGACACCAGAGTTGAAGAGAAAGAGAGGGAAAAAATTGGATAAGTATCAAGATCTGAAAATAGAAATAAGAAGAAGGATATGGGATATGCCAGTGGAAATCGTACCCATAATCATAGGAGCACTAGGCACGATCCAAGATCCCTGAAAAGGAATCTAGAAAAAACTAGAGGCTGAAGTAGCTCCAGGACTCATGCAGAAGGGTGTGATCCTAGAAACGGCACACATAGTAAGAAGAGTGATGGACTCCTAAGGAGGCAGGATGCAACCCGGAACCCCACACTATAAATACCACCCAGTCGAATTGGAGGACTGTGATAGAGCAAAAAAAAAAAAAAAAAAAAAAAAAAAAAAAAAAAAAAATAATAATAATAATAATAATAATAATAATAATTACCATTTGGAACAGAATTCATTTGCGGCTTAGTAAAAACTAACAGTTAACTGCAAATCTCATCAATATAATAATAATAATAATAATAATAATAATAATAATAATAATAATAATAATAATAATAATATGTTTCGCCGTGGCAGAGTGGGTTAGGTCGTCAATGGGGCTGGTCAGTTGTTAGATTGATGACCGCTCTCCTCGGCGTTGATTCCTTGGGAAAGGATCTTTACCATAATTTCCTCAGTCTACTCAGCTGTAAATGAGTACCTATCCCTGATGGGGTAGGGTCCACCTATGGGTTAAAATAGCAAAAACTCCAGCAATGGTTGGAAAGAAAATGAAGGAATAAACGACAACGACGTAAATAGAACCTCTGGCAACAGAGGAGCTTCGTCCGGCACCCAGGTATTCAACCCAATTGAAGGGGAAGACGGCCAGGTACTTGGAGGTCGTCATCTAGTAACTGACCACCACAATGACAGAAACCAACAGCCAGAGACTGGAGCTACAGAAGCAAACCAGTGGAAGAAATGGACAAGTGAAGAAAATAAGGAAATATGGAGATGCTACATCAGAAGCAACCCTACGGAGAGCGGATACAGAAGAAGATTGGTCAACATCTGGAATGAGAGGAATAACACCCCACAAACAGTGCAGAGGCTGGCAGACCAAGTAAGAAACATAAAGAAGAAGCACTGGCTCTCTCCAACAGAAAGAGAAGAACTGGAAAGGGAAATGTCACACGACAACGAATTACACGAAGATGAACTGAGAGACGATGCCACAGAAGACGACAGGGAGGATGAGGTATCAAACAACGACACACGAAGAAACACCGACGAAGTAACAGACAGGACGGAATGGGTAGAAAAGATTAGACAATGGATGGAGCCAGATACAGAGAGAACAAAGATCCCCTCAATGAAAGCCTACAACACCAAGAAATTAAGGGAGAAAACAAGTGAGGTCAATGAAATAATGGGAATAATACACACCACCAGTATCACTGAAACAAATAACTTGACATATGCAGGAGCAAGATTAGTAGCAGAACTGATGGAGATACGAACACCAACACCACCAAAACAGCCAACCCAACAGAAACCATAACAGCAACCCCCTTGGAAAAGGCGCCTGGAAAAGCAAATCATGGTGATGAGATCTGACTTGAGTAGAGAAAAGCCTTGTTTTCTTGCTAAGAAGCAAGAAAACAAGGGAGGAACTCACCGAGAAATACAAAGTACAAGAGAGGGGGCTAAACGACACAATAGAAGATGTAAAACAGAAGCTTAAGGTCAAAGCACATAAGATCCAACGGTACATGAACAGGAATAAGGGATACCAACAGAACAAACTGTCGGAACCAACCAGAAAAGACTATACAGCCAACTAAGAGGGGAAGACAACCACCCAGAAATTCCTGAAGCCGAACCAAGTAAGAGACTCTGGGAAAACATATGGAGTAACCCGGTATCACACAACAAACAAGCAACATGGCTCCAGGAAGTCAAGGAAGAAGAAACAGGGAGAATAAAACAAAGATTCACAGAGATCACGACAGACACAGTCAGACACCAACTAAAGAAAATGCCAAACTGGAAAGCCCCAGGTCCCGATGAAGTCCATGGATACTGGCTCAAAAACTTCAAGGCCCTACACCCACGAATAGCAGAACAACTCCAGCATTGTATCTCAAATCACCATGCACCCAAATGGATGACCACAGGAAGAACATCCTTAGTACAAAAAGACAAGAGTAAGGGAAATATAACCAGTAACTACAGGCCTATCACCTGCCTACCAATAATGTGGAAGTTACTAACAGGTATCATCAGTGAAAGGCTATACAACTACCTAGAGGAGACAAATACCATCCCCCATCAACAGAAAGGCTGCAGAAGGAAGTGTAGGGGCACAAAAGACCAGTTCCTGATAGACAAAATGGTAATGAAGAACAGTAGGAGAAGGAAAAATAACCTAAGCATGGCATGGATTGACTATAAGAAAGCCTTCGACATGATACCACACACATGGCTAATAGAATGCCTGAAAATATATGGTGCAGAGGAAAACACCATCAGCTTCCTCAAAAATGCAATGCGCAACTGGAATACAATACTTACAAGCTCTGGAATAAGACTAGCATAGGTTAATATCAGGAGAGGGATCTTCCAGGGCGACTCACTGTCCCAACTACACTTCGTAGTAGCCATGATTCCCATGACAAAAGTACTGCAGAAGATGGATGCCGGGTACCAACTCAAGAAAAGAGGCAACAGAATTAACCATCTGATGTTCATGGACGACATCAAGCTGTATGGTAAGAGCATCAAGGAAATAGATGCCCTAATCCAGACTGTAAGGATTGTATCTGGGGACATCAGGATGGAGTTTGGAATAGAAAAATGTACCTTAGTCAACATACAAAAGGGCAAAGTAACAAGGGCTGAAGGGCTAAAGCTACAAGATGGGAGCAACATCAAACACATAGATGAGACGGGATACAAATACCTGGGAATAATGGAAGGAGGGGATATAAAACACCAAGAGATGAAGGACACGATCAGGAAAGAATATATGCAGAGACTCAAGGCGATACTCAAGTCAAAACTCAACGCCAGAAATATGATAAAAGCCATAAATACATGGGCAGTGCCAGTAATCAGATACAGCGCAGGAATAGTGGATTGGACGAAGGCAGAACTCCGCAGCATAGACCAGAAAACGAGGAAACATATGACAATACACAAAGCACTACACCCAAGAGCAAATACATACTGACTATACATAAAACGAAAGGAAAGAGGGAGGGGACTACTAAGTATAGAGGACTGCGTCAACATCGAGAACAGAGCACTGGGGCAATATCTGAAAACCAGTGAAGACGAGTGGCCCAAGAGTGCATGGGAAGAAGGACTGATAAAAGTAGACGAAGACCCTGAAATATACAGAGACAGGAGAAGGACAAACAGAACAGAGGACTGGCACAACAAACCAATGCACGGACAATACATGAGACAGACTAAAGAACTAGCCAGCGATGACACATGGCAATGGCTACAGAGGGGAGAGCTCAAGAAGGAAACTGAAGAAATGATAACAGCGGCACAAGATCAGGCCCGTAGAACCAGATATGTTCAAAGAACGATAGATGGAAATAACATCTCTCCCATATGTAGGAAGTGCAATACGAAAAATGAAACCATAAACCACATAGCAAGCGAATGTCTGGCACTTGCACAGAACCAGTACAAAAAGAGGCATGATTCAGTAGCAAAAGCTCTCCACTGGAGCCGGTGCAAGAAACACCAGCTACCTTGCAGTAATAAGTGGTACGAGCACCAACCTGAAGGAGTGATAGAAAACGATCAAGCAAAGATCGTCAGGGACTATGGTATCACAACAGATAGGGTGATACGTACAAATAGACCAGACGTAACGTTGATTGACAAAATTAAGAAGAAAGTATCACTCATTGATGTCGCAATACCATGGGACACCAGAGTTGAAGAGAAAGAGAAGGAAAAAATGGATAAGTATCAAGACCTGAAAAAAGAAATAAGAAGGATATGGGATATGCCAGTGGAAATTATACCCAAATTAATAGGAGCACTAGGCACGATCCCAAGATCCCTGAAAAAGAATCTAGAAAAACTAGAAGCTGAAGTAGCTCCAGGACTCATGCAGAAGAGCGTGAGCGTAGAAACGGCACACATAGTAAGAAAAGTGATGGACTCCTAAGGAGGCAGGATG
This sequence comes from Macrobrachium nipponense, assembly GCF_015104395.2. Lineage (NCBI taxonomy): Eukaryota > Metazoa > Arthropoda > Malacostraca > Decapoda > Palaemonidae > Macrobrachium > Macrobrachium nipponense. Next base: position 77,653,220 of record NC_087206.1, read on the forward strand.
CAACCCGGAACCACACACTATAAATACCACCCAGTCGAATTGGAGGACTGTGATAGAGCAAAAAAAAAAAAAAAATAATAATAATAATAATTACCATTTGAAACAGAATTTATTTGCAGCTTAGTAAGAAATAACAATGGACAGCAAATCTCATTAATAATAATAATTAATAATAATAATAATAATAATAATAATAATAATAATAATAATAATAATAATAATAATAATAATTACCATTTTAAACAGAATTTATTCGCAGCTTAGTAAGAAATATCGGTGAACAGCAAATCTCATTAATAATAATAATAATAATAATAATAATAATAATAATAATAATAATAATAATAATAATAATAATAATAATGGTGATGAGATCTGACTTGAGTAAACTGAAAGAGATGGCAGAAAAAAGGCTAAGAAGCAAGAAAACAAGGGAGGAACTCAACGAGAAATACAAAGTACAAGAGAGGGGACTAAACAACACAATAGAAGATGTAAAACAGAGGCTTAAGGCCAAAGCACACAAGATCCAACGGTGCATGAACAGGAATAAGGGATACCAACAGAACAAACTATTCGGAACCAACCAGAAAAGACTATACAGCCAACTAAGAGGGGAAGACAACCACCCAGAAATTCCTGAAGCCGAACCAAGTAAGAGACTATGGGAAAACATATGGAGCAATCCGGTATCACACAACAAACATGCAACATGGCTCCAGGAAGTCAAGGAAGAAGAAACAGGGAGAATAAAACAAAGTTTCACAGACATCACGACAGACACAGTCAGACACCAACTAAAGAAAATGCCAAACTGGAAAGCCCCAGGTCCCGATGAAGTCCATGGATACTGGCTCAAAAACTTCAAGGCCCTACACCCACGAATAGCAGAACAACTCCAGCATTGTATCTCAAATCACCAAGCACCCAAATGGATGACCACAGGAAGAACATCCTTAGTACAAAAAGACAAGAGTAAGGGAAATATAGCCAGTAACTACAGGCCTATCACCTGCCTACCAATAATGTGGAAGTTACTAACAGGTATCATCAGTGAAAGGCTATACAACTACCTAGAGGACAAACACACCACCCCCACCAACAGAAAGGCTGCAGAAGGAAGTGTAGGGGCACAAAAGACCAGCTCCTGATAGACAAAATGGTAATGAAGAACAGTAGGAGAAGGAAAACCAACCTAAGCATGGCATGGATAGACTATAAGAAAGCCTTCGACATGATACCACACACATGGCTAATAGAATGCCTGAAAATATATGGGGCAGAGGAAAATACCATCAGCTTCCTCAAAAATACAATGCGCAACTGGAATACAATACGTACAAGCTCTGGAATAAGACTAGCAGAGGTTAATATCAGGAGAGGGATCTTCCAGGGCGACTCACTGTCCCCACTACTCTTCGTGTACCATGATTCCCATGACAAAAGTACTACAGAAGATGGATGCCGGGTACCAACTCAAGAAAAGAGGCAACAGAATCAACCATCTGATGTTCATGGACGACATCAAGCTGTATGGTAAGAGCATCAAGGAAATAGATACCCTAATCCAGACTGTAAGGATTGTATCTGGGGACATCAGGATGGAGTTTGGAATAGAAAAAATGCGCCTTAGTCAACATACAAAAAGGCAAAGTACGAGAACTGAAGGGATAAAGCTACCAGATGGGAGCAACATCAAACACATAGATGAGACAGGATACAAATACCTGGGAATAATGGAAGGAGGAGATATAAAACACCAAGAGATGAAGGACACGATCAGGCAAAGAATATATGCAGAGACTCAAGGCGATACTCAAGTCAAAACTCAACGCCAGAAATATGATAAAAGCCATAAACACATGGGCAGTGCCAGTAATCAGATACAGCGCAGGAATAGTGGAATGGACGAAGGCAGAACTCCGCAGCATAGATCAGAAAACCAGGAACAAATGACAATACACAAAGCACTACACCCAAGAGCAAATACGGACAGACTATACATAACACGAAAGGAAGGAGGGAGGGAGGAGGCTACTAAGTATAGAGGACTGTGTCAACATCGAAAACAGAGCACTGGGGCAATATCTGAAAACCAGTGAAGACGAGTGGCTAAAGAGTGCATGGGAAGAAGGACTAATAAAAGTAGACGAAGACCCAGAAATATACAGAGACAGGAGAAAGACAGAAAGAACAGAGGACTGGCACAACAAACCAATGCACGGACAATACATGAGACAGACTAAAGAACTAGCCAGCGATGACAATTGGCAATGGCTACAGAGGGGAGAGCTAAAGAAGGAAACTGAAGGAATGATAACAGCGGCACAAGATCAGGCCCTAAGAACCAGATATGTTCAAAGTATGATAGACGGAAATAACATCTCTCCCATATGTAGGAAGTGCAATACGAAAAATGAAACCATAAACCACATAGCAAGTGAATGCCCGGCACTTGCACAGAACCAGTACAAAAAGAGGCATGATTCAGTGGCAAAAGCCCTCCACTGGAGCCTGTGCAAGAAACATCAGCTACCTTGCAGTAATAAGTGGTACGAGCACCAACCTGAAGGAGTGATAGAAAACGATCAGGCAAAGATCCTCTGGGACTATGGTATCAGAACGGATAGGGTGTTACGTGCAAACAGACCAGACGTGACGTTGATTGACAAAGTCAAGAAGAAAGTATCACTCATTGATGTTGCAATACCATGGGACACCAGAGTTGAAGAGAAAGAGAAGGAAAAAATGGATAAGTATCAAGATCTGAAAATAGAAATAAGAAGGATATGGGATATGCCAGTGGAAATCGTACCCATAATCATAGGAGCACTAGGCACCCCGATCCCAAGATCCCTGAAAAGGAATCTGGAAAAACAACTAGAGCTGAAGTAGCTCCGGGCCTCATGCAGAAGAGTGTGATCCTAGAAACGGCACACATATTAAGAAAAGTGATGGACTCCTAAGGAGGCAGGATGGAACCCGGAACCCCACACTATAAATACCACCCAGTCGAATTGGAGGACTGTGATAGAGCAAAAAAAAAAAAAAAAAAAAAAAAAAAAAAAAAAAAAAAAAAAAACAAAAAAAAAAATAAAAAAAAAAAAAAAAAAAAAAAAAAAAAAAAAAAAAAATAATAATAATAATAATAATAGACTGCAGGTGGAGATTAAATCGAATTAATATATTATTACTGCACACCAACATACGTTTCAAAACACGACACACGCATTAAAAGGAAAGAATAATATGATATATTATAATTTCAGATTACAAGTCGTGTTACTATCCTGAACTTGATTTTTGGACGCCAGTAAATGCGCCCGTAGTTCCGCTCTTAAATTTCTCCCCTGCAGAATTATCTCATCTTCTTTCTGGTAGCTGACTCATTGCTGTTTTAGAAAGGACTTGGAGAAGAGTATCCGGGATCTTAATCAAACTTTCTTTAGGTATTAGAGATTTTTTTAGAGTTATAGACCATTGGTAACCAAAGTACTTAGTCTAGGCAAGTTTATTTCTTTTCCTATTAAAGCACTTGACATTTGCAACTGCAAGCAGTGGAGACTTTACACTAACTGCCTTTGATAAGATCTTTCCTTGCATAACTATAGACCCTAATGACACCTATCTATATTATGAATAATAGGGATTAAGAAATATTCCTAATTAGCGTCGGTCTTGCAATAGAGAAACAAGTCCATAGTTGTGTATGGGCACAAATATACTTAGAAGTAAATCTACACAGATTCCCGAAAGCTCTCTGTAAAGATTAGTTTTGTCATATGTTGTACTCTAACATAACTGTGGATTAGTTTCTCCAATACTAGGAATAACCAGCTAATTGAATTTGGATTGATTAGGATGAAAACACGGGACGGAACGACTAGAACCCAACTACTGGAACTGGACCTAAGAGAATGCGCCCAAGTTGTGCAGATGTAGATAAACATCCGTCCATTGCTTAAAGGTTAAAGTAGTTTCATCCATAAAAGCAGGATTGAATTAAACCGCCGAGCCCCGTAAAACGTTTCTCTTCGGGAAAATAATTAGATTGTCAAAATGCGAGCTGTAAATATGTAAAACCGAGGGAGATTGCCTCTGCCTCACCTTATAGACGTGGCGAGTCATAAAACTGGCGGGCAATAAACGTCAGAAAGTTGCGCACGATTTCATCAGACAGATCTCAGGAAGAAGAAGAAGAAGGAGTCCCAATGACGCGCCGAGTGCTGCCGAGATGGCATCCGCTACTGCTACTGTTGCGACCAAGGCTTCGTATTTCGCGGGAAAGGTGTTCCCCAAGGCAAGGAGGCTATTGGGGTCTCGTTCTGCGTCAGTTTACGAAGCCCCCGGCGGCAGTCTCGATTAGGAGATAAAGAATCCTCCGGCAATACGGTTATGTTTCTAAAACGTCTTCGTTTGAAGTATCTACTACTTGCATCGGGCCTCAGTCTCAAGTGAATGATAGCGAAGGCTGAACGAAATTCAACGGAAGCTGGGAATTAGAAACTGCGCGGGGTCACGTTGCCTTTTTGAAAAAGTTCAAAACAGAGAAGCACAATTATGACTTTACGGTCTCGTAACAAACAAATTTACTGACTTGAGCTCACAATTGAATGTCATAATGCGTTAGCTTTTGGGCATAAAGGTGGCTCGGCATTGGTATTCAAAACTGATCTTTAAAACAAACGCCATGTCCATCTGTGAGTGATTGGTCGAGCGGCTCTAGCCTCTAGAGATTTCTAGTCGACGCGATTGCTGGAGAGAATTCAGATTTGACGAGTAATTTTTAGAATATCGTGCGGGAAAACACATTCATATCGCATTCGATCAGCGTGTTAAAGTGTTAAATCCTGAACATTCTTGTGCATTTACTTAGACGAAGAGATTTGAAGGGCGGTGGGTTTATGACGAGGAAAAGGCCTTTACATTAACCTAAACATTATATTGCAAGTTCTCCATCATCCACGCAGCAATATATCAAACGGAGGTATCGAGCTATCATTAAAACTCTGAATCCTCAAGCTGGCTTAGTCAAGGTGTTCCTCTCCCACTAAATGACTTGAATAATTACACAGATGCCCCGAGCGTCGAACTGAACTAGTTCCTGATAGTCTACATTAACAATGAATTAACGACAGACAACTGCTCTGTCGATGATATGATTCTACTTTCTCCACATCAATACAGGGTCTCCTGGTGTAAGTGGAAACGAAACTATAGTAGATTCACATCACCGGTGCATCTCATGTCTAGGCCAGTCCCTTCCGACGCTCCTGATTGGCTGTTTACAAGCCAATCACGGGGCTGGAAACTCTCAGTCTCTCTCGAGAGTTCACATAGGCAGGATGTATGTTTCACCCCTCCTGAGGGGTGCGTCTTTCAAAAGCATCCCTCAGGAGGGACACGAATATGATTCTGATATCACTAACTGGAATCAGTATATGAATCGCTCGTATCAGGGGCAGATCATCGCTGAGGAATTATGAGATACTCGTGCAGCTGAGGACATAGGTATAAAAAGCTCTGTGAATCACTGGGGAACTAATTATGTCTCTTTAC
>NC_087206.1:77668778-77761278 GCF_015104395.2 Macrobrachium nipponense
AATCGGTTACTGTGCTCACCCATTCAGAAGATTGATTGATTGATTTATGGCCATTAAAACTGGCGTCGCAATATCTAGGTTATGTTTTTTCCGTAAGGAAACTGGATCGGAAACCAAACAAAAGAAAATAGTTTGAAAGGAAAGCTTCATATAAGAAATAAAAAAAATACGTATATATTCATATATGTAAATCCACATGTACTGTAAATACAAATATATAAGCTATATACATATATATGATTTAAATTTTGTTGAAGATTCTATACGGTCTCATTTTCGTTGAAGAGTGGAGAGACCAAAGCATCTGCCCTTCGGAACACCAAAAGTTCCCAGAATCCAGGCCAGGCCAGGGAGACAGACAGACTATATCTGCCGATCCTAACAGATACGGCGTGGCACCGAAACACGTTATACTACCGAATCAATTGTTTCGTACTGAACATAGGTGTTAGGTGTCAGCGATGCCGTGTCGGGACGGATAAGGGATGCTGGATGTTGCCCTATTTGCATATGCCTAGTCTCCCCAAGAGAGAGAGAGAGAGAGAGAGATCCGACCTCGTTGTCCCGATAGCAACTGGAGGAGGTTGTGGGGTCACTCAGGAATCGGATTAGCTACTAGACTAGAGGATGGCCCTGGGAATCTTATATCCTTTATAGATGCTGGCCCCCCTTGGGTACCACGGGGCTAATTTGAGTTCCATTTTCTTTCGGGGGTGGTTGGCATAGGGGGCCGGGGGGCGAGAACCTTGTTCATAGGATGGCCCTTGGGAACCATATGAACTCGTGTTCCATTTCCTTTTTTCATTATTTTTGGGGAACCTTTTCCCTTGGGAACCAAATATGAATTTGTTTTCCAATTTTATATCATTTTTGGGGAACCTTTTTCCCTTGGGAACCAAATATGAATTCGCTTTCTATTTTCTTTATATTATTTTTGGGGAACCTTTTCCATAGGTACCTAACGCTTGGGAACCATAAGTAATATGTATTCGCTTTTCAATTTGTTTTGTTTTTTTATTTATTGGGAACCTTTTTCCAATTTTTTTAAAATTATTGTTGGGGAACCTTTTCCCCTTGGGAACCATAATATAAAATCGCGTTTCATTTCTTATTTTTAGGGAACCTTTTCCGCTTGGGAACCATAAGCAATATGAATTCACTTTCCATTCTTTTATTATTTTTGGGAACCTTTTTCCCTTCCATAATATGAATTCGCGTTTCATTTTTTATTTTTGGGGAACCTTTCCCGTAGGTACCTACCGCTTGGGAACCACAAGTAATATGAATTCGCTCTCCAATTTTTTTTTTTTGTGGGGGGTGGGCGGATGGCAGTTGGGGAACCTTTTCTATAATTACCTACCTCTTGGGAGGCATGATACAAATTTGCTTTCCATTTTTTTGGAGGGGGTAGGCGGGGGGACCTTTTCTAAACGTACCTAGTCCTTAGGAACCATAATATGGTTTCGCTTTCCATTTTTTTGGGGGGGCGGGGGACACCTTATCTAGACGTATCTACTCCCTAGGAACCATAATATGATTCCGCTTTCTATTTTTTTTTTTTTTTTTTAGAAAATAAAACTGAAGAAAACTACCGCAAATATCTAGTTGGGTAACTACCAAATAACTAGCAAAATGGGAGCCACGTAAAAACATAAACAAAAGACTGTAGGTATCATAAAAACTAACAAGAGGCATAAACACAAACAAACACAAGCAAAAGGCGGTAAATATGACGACCGCTGATTGGCTGGAACCAGGTCGTGGTAGTAGTCTTCAGTTTTAACAAAAACATTACTGACTACTTGTGATAAGTCTAATTAGGGACATATCCCTGTGAGATATGTTCATTATTTTCGTACATCATGGAGAATGAAATATCACTGCTGATTTCTCAAAATGAATGAATGATTGTTTTATTTATTCATCCAGGTGCAAAGTGGTCCAGTGTTAATATCCAGACTACCTGAAAGGTAGCCATTATGAAATTTCTAATATGCTTATTTAAGAACTAGGTTAAGTCTTTCAGTGCCCTAAATGCAATAGTCACTCACTTTTCACCATTTCTCTTAACCAAGTTGCAATAATCCGTCAACTTCTTCCTCGGGAACCTTTCCCTCGTCCTGACATACCTAGAACACCCTGGTCAGCCTGTGAATCATTCGACTACCACGTAGAACAGAATGTCATCTCTTAACCCATCAACACCTAAGTGAGAGGTTTCTTATCCTATATTCTTTTCATGACCCTCGTATCTATCTCACTGGTTATCTCCTCAAGCATTTATTAGTTGTTTGTCTGTATTGTGTTTTTACGTTGCATGGAACCAGTGGTTATTCAGCAACGGGACCAACGGCTTTACGTGACTTCCGAACCACGTCGAGAGTGAACTTCTATCACCAGAAATACACATCTCTCACACCTCAATGGAATACCCGAGAGTCGAACTTGCTGCCAAGGAGGTGGCACGCCAACACCATACCGACCACGACACTGAGGCGCTAGGCAGTTATTTATTTAACGGGTAGAAATTCCTATCCCTCATGTCGTATTCATTTGAAAACTCTAAAATGCCTCGCTGTCGAACTTCTCAGTTCCAGAGGTCCCTTATTCCTCACACCGTTGGACTATTGAACAGTCTCCTCACTGAGGATATCGTGCTACCGTAACTTCTTCAGAACTTCAAGCGAAGATGCAATGCACTGCTACCCTAATGCTATTCTCCTCCTTGCATTTTAATTCATTTTTATCTATTGATTACTTTTTAAATTTATTTGTTCGTTTTTAATAAGTGAGATCTCTTCTTTTTGTATTTCCATTTTCCTCCACTTACTTCTTTCCAATGAACACAATGTTCTTGGAGGGTCTTGGTCTAGATGAATAGGGTTCGTCTCCTTTATAATAATAATAATAATAATAATAATAATAATAATAATAATAATAATAATAATAATAATAATAATAATAATACTGTTGAATAAAATGGCAGAATTCAGCGAATTTTTCTTATTACTCGCTTTTCTGGCTCAGCGATACTTCGCAATAATTTTCCAATATTCATACTGGGGATAATACTGAAAGTGGTATTTTATTCAGAACAGGCTTTATTAATCAAAGACTAGTATTATCAGTATACTGGTGTTATCAGAATACTGGTATATGGGAAGGGTTCCTCTGGTTCAGATCAAGCAGGGGTCGTCTTTGGTGTTGGTATCATTCCATAAGAGAGGTCAATGTCAGGTCGGGGTCGTCTCTGGTATTCATCTGGTATTACTGCTGGTATAGCTCTGGCTTATCGCGACGTTTCAACCTTCTCGTAGGTCATCTTCTTGGCTGGTTAGCAGTATCTGTTGGCTAAGAAGCTTAACACCATTCTGACCACGTACGTCCCGGATACCTACAGCTTGAAGTCGTCGGCCGAGTTCCTGGAAGTCCTACGAGTAACGGCCGCCGGAGGATGTATCGCTTCGATGGATGTGGAGTCCTTATTTACCAACGTCCCCGTCGATGAGACCATTCAAATGATCTTAGACAAGGTATACAGGGACACCGATACACCACCCTTAAACATCCCTGAACATGCCCTTCGTGCCCTGCTGGAAATCTGCACTAAGAAGGCCCCCTTTTTCCGACCACCGCGGCCGCATGTACACCCAGATCGACGGGGTGGCGATGGGTTCTCCCCTTGAGTCCTCATCGGCAATTTTTACTTGGGCACCGTCGAAGAGAGGGTCTTCCAGAATTCCAGCAAACCAAGGATGTATGTGCCTTACATCGATGACACCTTCGTCAGCGCCGACTTCCAGGAAGAGATAGAGCAGCTGCGACGTGCATTTCATGATCACAGCTGCCTTTCCTTTACCATAGAACACTGCCAAGACCGCCGCCTCCCCTTCCTCGACGTCCTTGTCGAGCAGCAAGACACCCGATTCCGCACGAACGTGTACACGAAGCCGACGAACCTGGGTGTGTATGAACGGAGAGAGCGAGTGTCCTGAGAGGTATAAGCAATCCACCATCAGCGCCTTCGTCAGGAGGATCCTCTCGCACTGCTCTTCCTTGAGCGATACACATACCGAACTGGAACGAACGGCCCAGGTCCTCGTCGACAACGGACACATTAATCGCGCCGTCGATGCTGTTATAGCAAAGAAAGTTGAAGATTGGTACCTCCAGGAACCCCGCCCCGACATCCCAGAGCCCCTCAAGCTTTTTTACAAAGGGCACTTTCACCGAAGGTATAAGGAGGACGAGCAAGCTCTCAAGAACATTATAGAGAGAAACGTCACCCCCACCAATCAGGACAAGACCATTAATTTAATAATATATTATAAAACGAAGAAGACAAGCAGCATGGTGATGAGGACCAATCCAGCGGCCTCCCTGCCGGATCCCTTGAAGAAGACGAGCGTGGTCTACCGATACACGTGCCCCGTCCGAGGATGCCTCGGCAAATACATCGGCATGACCACCATGCGATTCTCCAAGAGAATCTCCTGCCACGCCCAAGAAGGAGCCATTTATAATCACGCCAGGACTGCCCATAACGTAAGGATAAAAAGGAACGATAATATCCCTAATATCGAAATAATTGACCAAACTACTGATCCCCAACGTTTACGAATCCTGGAAGCCCTCCATATAAGAAAGGAGAAACCTAACTTGAACATTACCCAAGAAACGTTACTCCTCCCTACCGCCGACCGAAGACCAGCAGCGAACGAACACCCAAATATCCAGGAACACCAGCGGGATGATAGGATTCCTGCCGCAGGTAGGACTCCTGACATTCCTTCCCCGATGCACTACTCGCACGGCTGCATCCCTGCAACCATCGACAAGAGATCCCAGACTTCGCCCCAGACCGGCTCGATCAATGAGAACGCAGCTCTAGGTTTCGAGCCGCTATAAATATCGGCTTGCAGACACCATCCCTTCACTTCTACCGCTAACTAGCCAAGAAGATGACCTACAAGAAGGTTGAAACGTCGCGATAAGCCAGAGCTATACCGGCAGTAATACCAGATGAATACCAGAGACAACCCCGATCTGACATTGACCTCTCTTATGGAATTATACCAACACCGACGACGAACCCTGCTTGATCTGAACCAGAGGAACGCCTTCCCATGTACCACCAGTATAGTGATAATACTCCTATGAGATTCAGAGCCTCTGAAACACGGTTTTTTGGACTTTGCTCCTTATCAAAGCATTGGATGTAGCTGAAAGTTGACATATGTATATTTTACAACCACACACAAATTTTGGCAGCATTATCAATGACCTAAACCTGATAGTTTTAATTTTTAAAGAGTAAAAATTATCCAGCCGATGCCATGGCCAGTGATTATGAGCCAAGAGTCGAAAAACATTCATTACGTAAGCAAGGTAAACAACATTTGACGAAATGTTGCCCCGCCCATTCACCAGATAGAAACTCATTCACCTTATTCCATAGGCTCTGAAACCCATAGCAGTCAATAATGGCTAACAGGATTTGGAATTTTCCCCGTGGTTGCAAAACTGCATTTGTCTTACGACTTGCAACCTTTTACAGTCAAGAGAAAGCCCATGGCCATGACAAAGACTTTATGAATGGCGGAATGATACATACTAGATGTGGGTGGGGTATCTGTGCTAGGGTAGTAATACTGCTGTAGTAATAGCAGTAATATACATTAATTAAACGTTTAGGCCAACTACTGGGATCCTTGAGGATCATTTAGCACTTCTTGCAACTAATCGAGAAATGAGTTTTTATAGCCAGAAGTTAAATTTTCTAATCCAACAATGCCCATGATAGCCTTCAGTGTTATCCTGAATTATAACGAGGTCAAAGTGGGTGGAGCCTCATGAAGTCATCATTCTGACGATAATTATTGGTGAAGGTTCAAAGCCAAGATGCGGTAACGGCAATTTTTTTTTTTTTTTTTTAGTAAATAGGTAGAAAACCAATAAATAAAAATTGCTTGACATTGGATATAGCAGTTATCAAATCAAGCTTGTCTACTGTTTTTGAAAATTACCAACTATTCCCTACATCTTGTCAATCTGATTGTGACCTATAAAGTAGACTGTAATTTCTTAGGAAACTTATTTTGGAGTTAGACTAATAATCGAAGTGTTTTTGTATTTATTAACATATTTTGTTGGTTTTTTCATTATGACAATTATCAGTGGAGAGGTTTCAGAGTTCATAAAGGTGTACTGCTTTGCTTGTATTTACATTTTTATGTCATTGTTGCCAGAGGTCTAGCCTTCGTTACGTATAGCCAATCATCGATCGAGAAAGAGGGAAGAAATGCTGTCATAAGTTACGTAACGAGTGCGTTCGAAACCTTTTCTCTGAGTAAGTTGGCCCGTCTTCAAAAAAAGTCACTTTTACATTTTAAGTACCAAATTTATTCAACCTATACGTAATGCAGAATACAGTCAAAATTTATGTGTAGATATAATGTGTTTTCTGAATAAGCGTTATATTTATGAAATGCATAGATAAAAAGTTATTGCGAAAAAACCGTGTTACAGAGGCCCTGAATCTCATAGTAGTCTTTGATTAATAAAGCCTGTTCTGAATAAAATACCACTTTCAGTATTACCCCCAATATGAATATTGGACAATTATTGCGAAGTATCGCTGAGCCAGAAAAGCGAGTAATAAGACAAATAGAAAAGATAATATATAAAATTAATTCGCTGAATTCTGCCATTTTATTCAACAGAATTTGTTTAAAAGAGGGTCTTCTTCCAAAATAATAATAATAATAATAATAATAATAATAATAATAATAATAATAATAATAATAATAATAATAATAATAATAATGTATCGATTGACACAAGACTTCATTCTCTCCTAACTGCGAATAATAATAATAATAATAATAATAATAATAATAATAATAATAATAATAAAGAGAAAGAAAGGGAAAAAAATGGGATTAAATTGAAAGCCTGAAAACCAGAAAATAGGAAATAAAGAAGGATATGGGATATGCCAGTGGAAATTGTACCCATAATCATAGGAACACTAGGCACGATCCCAAGATCCCTGAAAAGGAAATCTGGAAAAACTGGAGGCTGAAGTAGCTCCAGGACTCATGCAGAAGAGTGTGATCCTAGAAACGGGGCACATAGTAAGAAGAGTGTTGGACTCCTAAGGAGGCAGGATGCAACCCGGAACCCCACACTATAAATACCACCCAGTCGAATTGGAGGACTGTGATAAACAAAAAAAAAAAGAAGAAATAATAATAATAATAATAATAATATAATAATCATGTCTCGATTGACAATTGACTCCATTCTCTCCTAACAGCTAATCTTCGTCTGTAACTCACTCCGGGATTTTCGTACTCTATTTAAGTTCATCCACGCATTCAGTTCAGAACGTCTGTTGAAAGAACTTGGAAGCCCGAAAATCTTAATATTGCTTGAGGATATAATAATTTTTCACGATGAACAATTCAAGGCGCCCGTATTTCGTATTTTTGGCGAAAACAAATAAACCGCCACGAGCCACTTTGTGGCGTCGGCGTGTGGCGTGGATATGTGGCTTTCTCATAGGTTTCCATTGTTTATAAGCTCTGTCGAGCACACACGAGAGTGTCTGTGGCAAGCGACTGTGGCGACCTGTCGCTTATCCTCGTCACATCTTATAAACAATGGAAACTGATATGGGAGGCCACAACCACGCCACACACCGACACCACAGAGTGGCTCGTGTACTCCTGGCCTTGTAGAGAACGGGAACAGATATTTACCTCAGAACAGGTGATATTATTTCTAACACACGTTAGAAGACTAGCAAGTTTAAAAATCGAAAATGAAAAGGCTTTTGAGAATCACTTATCTGACACACCTGTTACAGAATTAAGTACAGAACCCCTATCACGCACCAGAGAGAGAGAGAGAGAGAGAGAGAGAGAGAGAGAGAGAGAGAGAGAGAGAGAGAGAGATCTATAAAACTGAAATGACAGGTGAAGTACTAACGTCTTCTTATTGCTTTGTGAAATTGATATTTTGCTATGCAACCTCTTGGTGAGAAGGCTATTGATTGAGAGATGTCTGACTGGCTTATTGATACCATTCAGGTACCTTATTTGCGAATGAAGGTGGGCAGCGCGAAAGTGGGAGTGACGAGTTAGGAGGAGTGACAAGGATTAGGGTGTTTCAAAGACTTGTTAGTCCATCAGAGGAGACATCAACAGTTTATTTCATGCGTCACATATCTTGTATGTGAAGAAGTTCCCGCAACGAGATGTGTTGTATCTCTTCAGCTCTAGACACTTGACAGAGAGAGAGAGAGAGAGAGAGAGAGAGAGAAAGAGTGAGAGAAACTATCACAGATTAAAATGTAGAGAATATAGACGATAATACCCAGAGAATCCGGAATAGCAGAACCATTTGAAAAAGTCATCAAACTAAATACCAGTGTAACTTGAAATTTACCAACACTGATGCTGGAGTTCATGAGAGAGAGAGAGAGAGAGAGAGAGAGAGAGAGAGAGGAGAGAGAGAAGAGAGAGACGACCTGAGAGGAGCGAGTTCGACGAGAGAGAGAGAGAGCAATAAAATTATGAAAGTATCACACACAAAAGGTGGTGTTGTAGCCAACAGCCATAGTACAGTAATGAGGAACTATTGTTAGATTGAATGCGCCCACAATGCACAGGACACAACAGTTACAAAACAGTTGAGATGCGTTCTTATTGTTATGTAAATCTCCAAATAATAAAGTTAAATTGTAACTGTGACGAAAATCACGTTATGTACATTTGTAATGTCCACAGTGGAATGAAAAATGCAAAAGTCGTAAATATAATTAATGACCACAGCGTCTAAACTAACGTAGAAGAATATTTAAGTATAAAGTAATACCTATCAAAACTATATCCTTTCAGGAGGATACAAAATTCAGGTATAGCTTGCTAATAATAATAATAATAATAATAATAATAATAATAATATAGGTTGCAGACCATCTTTCAAACATGTAGTATTCAATTTATATGGAGTTTTCCCTGTCTTTCTAATAATAATAATAATAATAATAATAATAATAATAATAATAATAGTTGGCGTATTTACCTAAGAGACCTGAGTGTGTGTATGTGTGTGTGTGTGTGTACGTTGGCGAGGGCGCCCGAGGGCGCGTATACGCGGGCGGTCTGCGTGTTAGCGTGTCTTAAAATTTCGTGATAAGGACCAAATACAAGGGACAAGCGACCCAGGTACATTACTCACCCCTTACCATTACCGCCGTAACACTTACCCGAGACAATTATATTATCATTTTAGCAGCGCATGCGCGGAGCGCCTCTCCCTTTGGGGGAAAGAAGGAAACCATTTCTAAGTGGAAATCGTTGTCCGCGAATAATGAAGAGTTTCGATGAGATAAATATTTGTTTGTTTATGCTACTCTCTACGCTCACGCGAAGTTTGGTTGTGTGATGTACCTGTTAGAGGCTAAATTGCTTTTTCATGTTATTCATTGAGTATTTATTAGCTATTCTGAAGCGTTTAATCTGACCGTGAATTTCTCCGTAGCATAAATACATGTTTATGCTAATCATTACATTCGCGCGAGATTCGGTTTGTTGATAACTGTTGAAATCTAAATTGGTTTTAATGTCTATTCATTATCATACGCTATGAATGATTTTACCAAGCTTTAACCTTGTGGTAATTCTTGGCAATTATTTCATGACCACTTCCTCGTATTCCTCGAACTTGTGGTAATTTTTTGGGCAATATCATCTCAGACTTTCTCAAATGAGGGTAATTTTTTTTTAATGCCTGAGTTCTATAATCTCTTCTCCCGAGGACTGGTAGTTGATGCTACCTGCATTCTGTGCCCGTATATGGTCATGTGGTTGGAGAGTGACATTTATTATTTGATAAAACAATCTACAGTTATGTAACTATTATTAATTATATTATATAATATATATATATATATCTATATATATTATAGGATATATATATATATATATATATGAATAAGTATGGATGAAGTGAAGTGAAAAATGAAAATATAGTAAAAAAGTATTTTATGCAGCTACATAAAAAAAAAACTTTGCTGTTTTTAAGAGCTGGGAGAAATTATAATGATAAAAAATAAGTTTTTATTATAGAAATGAAGATGAGGCATCAGCAAAAATTTTTAGACGGTTACTCCAACACAGCAGTCACCACCAGCAAGGGGCCGTTATCACCACCAACATTGAGCGGGTCTTCTCCAACATCCCCAACATCCCCACCACCATCGTCTCTGGTGGTGATTCCGAGCCAGTAGTAGTAGTCAACCCTCTTCCCCCCCCTCCAGAAGAAGAAGAAGAAGCAGCACTTAGCGATGACAGAGATATTGGTGGTAATGACACAGTTAATGTTGCTAATGGATGGGGGCGGGACCTCCATATCTGGCCTCTCCATCTCTCTCTCTCTCTCTCTCTCCAGTCACCCTCCAACTCCTGTCAGTCCCATCCAAAGAGGTGGTGGTTCCAACGCCCCCTGCCCAGATCTGCTCTCCTCCCCCACCCACACCCCCTACCAGCCCTCTATCACCTGCCATCTCGCTATCAGCTTCCATCTCTAACCACCGATGTCGACACTCGGGTGACACCAGCTCCCAGGAGGGAGAGCGAAATTGATGACACTTTCTTCGGTGTCCGTTTTTGGCGGGAGGTTGGATGGTTGGCTGGATGGCGCCTTTTACACAAGCAGTACTAGGTTAAAGCAACAAGCTTCTGTGCGGTACAACGAAGCAACTCCCTTCTGTTGGGATACAGAGACCTTGCATCTGTGGGGGTACAGCGAAGCGAAGCAACTCACTTCTGAGAGGGTACAGCGAAGCAACGCGCTTCTGTGCGGTACAACGAAGCAACTTGCTTCTGTTGGGGTATAGAGACCTTGCATCTGTGGTGGTACAGGTAAGCAACTCACTTCTGTGAGGGTACAGGGAATCAACTCACTTCTGTGAGGGTACAGTGAAGCAACTCGCTTCTGTTAGAGTACAGAGAAACACCTCGCTTCTGTGGGGGTACAGCATACAACCTCTATTCTGTGGGGGTACAGAGAAGCACCTTGCTTCTGTGGGGGTACAGCATACAACCTCTATTCTGTGGGGATACAGAGAAGCACCTTGCTTCTGTAGGGGTTACAAAGAAGCAACATTCGCTTCTGTGGGGGTACAGCATGGCACCTCGCTTCTGTGGGGGTACAGCATACAACCTCTATTCTGTGGGGGTACAAAGAAGCACCTTGCTTCTGTGGGGGTACAAAGAAGCAACTTTCGCTTCTGTGGGGGATGCTTCTGTGAGGTTTCAGAAAGCAAAAGGCTGCTTGTATGCACGCGCAAATAAAATTGTCTGGTTTGAGGCTCTATTTTGCTTTTCCGGATTTCTGTAATCTCTTCCCGCTGATAATTCTTGGTATGGTTTGCCGCTTGTGATGTGAAAGAGGTGGGATTTTATTACATTTGGTGGAATTGTTACTTATGCACTCAACAGCGAAGTGACAAATGTTTTGTTGTTACTTATTGAACAAATATAGGTCCTTTTTTCCTTTGCTTTGTGAACAAATATAGGGATATTTTTCGTTACTCTGTTAACAAAAACAGGTACTTTATTTGTTACTTTGTGAACAAATATATGCCTTTTTCCAGTTACTTTGTCAACAAATATAGGTCCTTTTATTCGTTACCTATCGAACAAATATAGTTGCTTTTTTGTTACTTTATGAACAAACATATGCCCCCTTTTTGGTTACTTTGTGAACAAATATAGACCCCTTATTTTGTTACTTTGCGAATAAACATGAGCCCCATTTTTCGTTACTTTGTGAACAAATATAGGCTCCTTCTTTGTTACTTTATGAATAAACATAGGCCCACATTTTGTTACTTTTTGAACAAACATAGGTCCCTTTTGGTTACTTTGTGAACAAATTGAGGCCCCTTATTTTGTTACTTTCTGAACAAATATAGGACCTCTCTTGTTACTTTGTGCACGAATATAGACCCTTTTTTGTTACTTTGTGAACAAACATAGGCCCCTTATGTTGTTAGTTTATGAACAAATATAGGCCCCCTTTTTCTTACTTTATGAACAAATAGATGCCCCTTATTTTATTACTCTATGAACAAGCACAGGTCCCTTTTGGTTACTTTGTGAACAAATACAGGGCCCATTTTGGTTACTTTTTGAATAAACAGAGGCCGTTGGTTTGTTACTCTGTGAACCAATATAGGCCCCTTCTTTTTTTTTACTTTTGAACAAATATATGCCCAATTTTTGTTACTTGGTTAACAAATATAGGGCCCATTTTTTTACTTTTTCAATAAATAGAGGCCGTTGGTTTGTTACTCTGTGAACAAATATAGGCCCTCTTTTTTTATTATTCTGTGGACAAATATGGAACAAATACAGAATGCCATTCTTTTCAAGAATAAGAAGAAGAAGAAGGAATTAAATACGCAATATATTGGTGATGTTTTCTTAGACAGAAAACTGTATGGCATGAGATGAACATTGTATGTTGTTCTTAAAATCCCTCTAAATTTTCATTCCAAGAGAAAATACCCAACTAACCTACATTAGGTAGCCTTGGGAAATACACCGACCTTCCTTTACTAATAAAAATACAGTATTTTTTAGTTATACTAGAATTCTTTTTGCTTACTCGGGGAGTAAGCCTACAAACTACTTTCTAGTTGTTGTTGTTCTTTTTGTAAGGGTAGAAAATATCTGTGGAAGAGCCTAAAAAGGTCTGAAAAAAATACATTTAACGTTGAGTTCAAGATACATGAATTTTAAGATAGGATATTTATGATTTATTTATTAGAATGAAAATGTTAAAAATAGATAATGTCCATATTAAGCAGTGTAGAAAAATTATTCCTAATAAAATATAGCGTATTTACTTTAATTTTCGTTGGTGAAACAATGCTCTGTTTGACCATAGATTTTAACATGTTTTAATTTACGTTAAGTTAGGACTATAATGTTTACAACTTATGTGCTAGGAGAAAACCTTGCACACATCTCCAGTAAGCTGGAGGTCGGATCACGCCTTGTTCGTATTAACCTCAATTCAAAAACCTCGTCAGTAGCCATCTTACCATCTATGGATAACTCATTACAGTACAATACAATTATGTAACGATTGAGTCCGGAAATATGATAATGTCTCTGTGTCATGTGGGAAATAACTCATACGTCAGAGGGTGAAGAGGCTATTTCTAATTAATAACAAAGGAGGATAATCGTTGCTGACAAAAGTCAATTATACACGAATGATTAACTTATTCATTTATAAGTCAATGCTGTACATATGAGAAACTTGGCCTTGACCGTATGACCGTCATTGGAATTATGTTACAGAGGTTATAAGACGAGCTGTAACTAAGGGAAGAGAGAGAGAGAGAGAGAGAGAGAGAGAGAGAGAGAGAGAGAGAGAGAGAGAGATAACAACAAAAATGAGATATACAACAGAAGATACAGCAGGGACATTACTGGGTAAAAAATAAAGATTAAAATCCTCTTATGATAATGCTGTTAGTAGTAATATAATACCATGAGTGCTACTGCTCCTGATAATATCAATGCACGTAGTGATGGATTCAGCTAGCGAAATTCAGTACTATTCACAGGACAGGTAGTAAAGAAACTACGCCATAATCTAATGATATTTATAACTTATTTGACAATTAGCAGTGCAGAAAGAGATAATGAAAATAAGGCGTGATCTGACCTCCAGCTTACTCGGGGAGCATGCTAAAATCTGTGGTCAAATAAAGCCTCGTTTCACCGATGAAAACTTTAAAAAATACGATATATTTTATAAGAAATAATTGTTCTGTACTGTTTAACAGGCGTATTACTTATTATTTTAAATTTTCATTGTAATAAATAAATCATAAATATCCTATCCTGAAATTCCTGTATCTTTAACTCAACGCCATGTACTTTTTTCAGACCTTTTTAGGCTCTTCCATAGACTTTTCCCAACCCCCAACAAGAACAACTTCAGCAATAACAAGAACAAGAACAACAACAACTAAGTAGTTTGTAGGCTTACTCCCCGTGTAAGCAATAATAATACAGAATGAAGAAAGATCTAAAGATATGAAATAACTCCAGAGAGTTTATATTCCGTCAAATGTTTTATTGCTCGCCAAAAGAAATAATATCACAAGAGCTGGGTAATATTACGTTCCAGTTCAGCAATTGGTTGCCTGAAGTGTGTTAGCAGCCCTTATAGCAACACGCGCCCATACCCAAAAGGTCGCCTGTAAGTATGGCAAGAAGGTATTAAAGGGTATAAGAGGCCTGGTATGGACCTCTAAACTCGGCAGACCAATCGAGACGCTCGGGCCAGCCCATCTCCTGCCGATAGGATCTCGGGGAGTTCTTTTCCATTTTCCTGTCGGTGGCCACCTGATTTCGACGTCCTGTGACTCTGCCTTTCTCTTCCCCCCACCCCCCTCTTATTATTATTCTTCCTGTATGTCTACTCCATAACCTGCTTGAATAATTCCACTTTCTCCAAGATAATCATTTAGTTTTGTCATGTCCCTCTCCCATTGTTTTTGGTTCTTTATTGGCCTGCATTAACCGTAGGTAACTGGCATTAAGAAAAAGCATAGTTATGTATGTGATTACGATTACTAATGACAAATCCTTTAGTTTTATCGACTGTTTTTATTTTTTAAATGAGATATTCAATCACTCGTAAATGATCAAATCGGAGTCTATTACTTATAATAAATAGAATATAATTGACACCAATGGATTTCTCTCGCAGATACATACACACTACAATATTTCAATGTGAATGATGATTATGCGCTATTTACGAAGGCTGGCATTAACTCAAGTATGTAATGTACTTATAAGTATATGTTGCTTTTATACAAAATTTGATAAAACCAACGTCAAATTACAGCAAAACTAAACAGGCCAAGAGAGAGGAAAGGACGCTCTTTGTAGGTAATCTTAAGAAAAAAAAATTAGTAACTGGAACGTTTGACTGACAACACGAACTTATTTATCCAACTACCAACAAAAGAAATTCATCTAAAAAAAGACATTCTTGATTGACAACAACAGATATATATAGATACCTCGAGATAAACGAAGCGAAAGTAATAATCATATTTCCACATGGTATATATCATCGGAACATAATCATAAGTCAGGTGCGAAAACAAGTGCAATTCTCGTCCAGTAGATTCAGTTAGTGGAACAATTACGCAAGTGTGAGATATTACAGTTCCGTCTCACTGGCTGTTATCGTCAGGATTCGATTACTGTTGCGTCATCCTGACGTCTGGTTCTGACACGTGAATATAGGTTTTTGTATTGCTAATAAAGATGATTGATTTATGGTAGTGTATAATCTTATGACGTAAAGTATAACTGGCTATAGATTTATGACAAGAATAGAATAAGCTAAAATTTCATACGTAGTTTAACGAGTATGACAAGTTATAAGTATATGACATAGAGTATAACTGGCTATAAATTTATGACAAGAGTAGAATAAATTAAAAATTCATACAGTTCACGAGTATGACAGGTTATAAGCTTATGACATAGATTATAACTGGCCGAGAATTTGTGACGAGAGTATAATAGACTAAAAATCCATACAGAGTTTAACGAGTATAACAGGTTATAAGCTTATGACATAGAGTATAACTGACTATAAATTTATGACAAGGGTGTGATAGACTAAAAATTCACTTATGAGTTTAACGATTATAACAGATTATAAGTTTATGGCATAGAGTATAACTGGCTATAAATTTATGACAAGAGTATAATACACTAAAAATTCATTTAAAGTTTCACGAATATAACTGGTTATAAGCTTATGACATAGAGTATAACTGGCTATAAATTTATGACAAGAGTAGAATACGGTAAAAAGTCTTACAGAGTATAACAAGCTATAAATCCATGACGTAGTATGCCAGTCTGCTTCAGGAACATATATAATCTAGGAAAAGTAATTATTATTCTCAGTCCTACCTATATCAACACCATTTCCCTTCCGACCAACGGCCGAAAACTAAATTAGAGGAAGGAATGAAAAAATGTGGCTGTCAAATCCCCTACATTTTTTTATGAAGGATCATTGGGTAATAAGGTGTGGGTAAGGAAAATCATGAACTCCATAATTGGGGACCGACCAATTTTCCAATTATCAACACATTAAGAGACACCCTTTGCTACCTGATTCCGCGTCTCTCTCTCTCTCTCTCTCTCTCTCTCTCTCTCTCTCTCCCTGTAAGTACAGAACCACCAGCCTAACCATTTCCGAGCTGACCTGCCATTTAGCCTTCACAGAAACTGGTCACTTTCGACCCCTTGTGAAATCGGCCTCTGCTGGACAGACAGACGGGTAGACATGGGCGAAACTAAAACTTTCTTACTTGTATGTACTACACGTGTGTGTGTGTGAGAGAGAGAGAGAGAGAGAGAGAACTATGAATGATAACAGTATAAAGATAACAAGATAATATTCACACACGTACATACACATATACATACATACACACAAATATATATATATATATATATATATATATGTATGTATGCATATATATATATATATATATATATATATATATATATATATATATATATATATATATATATATCGCTTAGTAACATAAACACTGAAGACATTGCATCCTATTCCAAATAATCAGCCACTCGTACAAGCCGCATTTCTGCTAATCATGTAGTATGTGTTCCTGTATGCCACCACAGACTACTTTGCCACACCTGTCACCCCCCCTTAAGCACCTACCCCCTTCTGAAACAAGCCAGGTATGCCCCCGCCCACCTACCACCCTCCTCCTACCTCCTCTACCTGAGTGGCTCCTGGCATAAGGCCCTAAGGCCAGCAGAGGCACATAAGGCCACTCACTCACTTGACGGGCAGAGCCGGACGGACATTCGATATTTTCGTCGCGACTCGAGAAAACAAAAGCTACGGAAACGACCGAGTGTGTTTGTCCGTTCACGTGTGAAATGCGGACCCTAAATACGCTGAAGGGTTCGGACAACCGACGTAATCAAGGGCTCGAGTCTTCCTTTCAGAGTCTCTCTCTCTCTCTCTCTCTCTCTCTCTCTCTAGGCTTGGAGATTGTTCGGTTCCCACAAGATATTGTTACTTCTTCTGTAGTGGCCCCCGATCGAGTTTCCTCTTCAGTGGACTCTTTCCTATCTCCTTCAAGAGAGTTCAAGAGGACCGATAAGATCCTCTTGGGACCCTTTCCTTCTTCGGCGAAACTGGATTTTTTGTCTTTTGTTTATTGTAAGTGGATTTTAGGTTTTTTTATTTTTTATTTTTTTTTAGAATCTGAGTTTATGTGTTGTAAATGGCAAGTCCCAGTTAAGTGACGGGGATGGACAGTCTAGACATCGTTTTATGTTAGCTGCCAAAATGCACTGCAGTGTGTATCTGACTGTAATAATAATAATAATAATAATAATAATAATAATAATAATAATAATAATAATAATAATAATAATACATGTTTTATTGAAAATAATGACTATACGAGCCGTGTTTATTTTGTATAGAAGCTTCTCTATTCTTCTTATTACTGACTTTTCTTCTGTACTCAAATTGACCATTAAAATGCCAATTGGGTGATTCATGTAAAAAAACGTGGTATTTGTCAAATTGAATATATTATACAAATACCACGTTTTTGACATGAATCCCCCATTTGACGTTTTAATAGCTAACTTGAGCACAGAAGAAAAGTCTAGTAAGAAGAATAGAGAAACTTCTATACAAAATAAACCACAGATATAAGGAGGAAGGGCACCACACCAAGATCAGTCCACCCTCAGCTTCCCAGCCCGAGGATGTCTGGCAGCTCCAGACAAAAGCTCGCTTTAAGAAAAGAGGAGAGAGATAGAGAGAGAAGGAGAGAGAGAGAAAATCGTTAATGACTTTGATGACTATGATATCATAGTTTATCTGTAAAATTCAAATATATACACCTATTTTGACCCTGTATTTGACCATGACCTCAATAGGCGCTCTACTAGCTTGTTTAAGTAGCACGGAAAAAAGCCGCTATTCGCTAAATAGAGAAGAATCTCTACAAGTGTAACGCTGCTGAAGTAGCCATTACTTTTAATAAAGTATGCTTGAGAGAGGGTCTGCTTCCTAATTACAACAACAACAACAATAATAATAATAATAATAATAATAATAATAATAATAATAATAATAATAAGGGAGAAGACCTTCTCTAAGGGCAGTAGCACCGAAAATAACGGCTGTTTCTACGGCATTCGATTTATATAGATTCTACTCTATTCTTCTTAATATCTACTACCGTACATCAGCGCGTAGCTGGTATATCAGATTTCCAAAGGACACAAAAGTTTTCTTATTACTTCAGTTCTATTACCTCTGACGTTTCAAACGCTTCCTGGCGATATTTTTCAAAATAGTAAATAGATTGATATGCAAGTTACGTGGGTATGTTGGGGGGCGGGGGTAGGGGTTGGTATTGTGTACAGTTAACAGGTCAATTATTAAGCTGAATTTTGGTAGGTCACGGGTCGGTGACGAAATCATTCCAGTTCCTTTCTTCAAAACAGCCACGACAGAGCTCGCAGGCGATGTTGTGGTCGTTCAATTAAAAACGACGACTCATCCCTCATAATTCCCGGCTCCCAAAACGACCCCCAGTGACTGCGTCCTCTTGTTCGCCCGGTCCTTAACTGCTTGTCGCACTTGTAAGAGGCCTTGTTGTGCCATCAGTTAACTCTCGTAGTCACTGGGACAGCCTAATTACTCACTCTTCATTTTCATTTTCCTGTTTATCTCTCTCTCTCTCTCTTCTCTCTCTCTCTCTCTCTCTCTCTCTTTCTCTATCGTTCTCTTTCTCTTTGTTTCTCTTTCTCTCTCTCTCTCTCTCTTTCTCTTTCTCTCATTTTCTCTTTCTTCTCTTTCTCTTTATTTCTCTTTCTCTCTTTCACTTTCTCTCTTTCTCTTTCTCTTTATTTCTCTTTCTCTCTTTCTCTCTCTCTCTTTCTCTTTCTCTCATTCTCTTTATTTCTCTTCTCCCTCTCTCTCTCTCTCTTTTTCTCTCTCTCTCATTTTCACTTTCTATTTATTTCTCTTTCTCTCTCTCTCTCTACTTCTCTGTCTCTCTTTTTCTTTCTCTCATTTTCTCTCTCTCTCTCTCTCTCTCTCTCTCTCTCTCTCTCTCTCTCTCTCTCTCTCTCTCATTCTCTTTATTTCTCTTTCTCTCTCTCTCTCTCTCTTTATTCTTTTCCTCTCTGTTGGAACGGATGGGGACTGAAATGGCTCTAATGAGAGTTAATTTTCTTCTTTATGTCATTATCTTTCGCTCACCTGCTAAAAGCATCGTTGCATTAGCATGTAAAACAACAAATACACAAATGCTCAGTTTATTCACTAACGATGTGATATATGATGACTATATTTCCAAATAAATTAAAATGAATAAAAACAGCCATTTCAGGGTATAGTCAATTACTGAGTTCTTGGAGGTTAAACTAATAAGAAATTTTTAAATGCTCATACCTCTCAAGCAACGCCAAATTTTATTTCAAGGAAAACTTTATCATCAGTGATATATTTTATATATAAGCAGCTGTTGATGACGTTTTTCACAAGTTTTTATTTTCTGTAAGACTTTGTCTTTTTGATAATAAACCTTTTGACATCTGTTAACAGCGTTCTGCATTCTTCATTCGACTAAACACCAACTAACCCTGAGTTGTAAAAAATAAATAGATATATAAATAAAAAATTCAGAGAACAGCACTTTGTATTTTCAATAAAACTCCCATCATCAGATGTTGATAACAATTTTCACAAGTTTTATTTTCTGTCAGACTTCAGATCATTGATGATCATTTTTCACTTACTCGGGGAGTAAGCCTACAAGAACATAAAAGGGTCTGAAAAAGGTGTTTCGCGTTGAGTTAAAGATACAGGAATTTTAGGATAGGATATTCATGATTTATTTATTAAAATGAAAATGTAAAAAGTAAATAATGTTCATGTTAAACAGTACAGAACAATTATTTCTGATGAAATATAGAGTATTTATTTTAATTTTCTTTGGTGAAACAAGGATCTATTTGACCGTAGAATTTAGCACGTTCTAATTTACGTTAAATTAGGAACATAGTGTTTACAACTTATGCGTGAGGGGGGAAAATCTTGAACGCGTCCTGAGCAAGCTGGAGGGCGGATCACGCTTGTTTTTCTTTGCAACTGTTGTTAACAATTCTTCGCTCGGCTAAACGCCGAAACTGACATTATGAAAAAGGAAACGGCAAGAAAAAAAAAAAGGAAAACAATCAGAGAACAACACTTCCTCCTCGACCCAGCATTGGAGGAATCAAACCCATTTCCATGCAAATTTCTCCTCACCGTTACTTCGCCGAGCAACCAACCCCTTGTGTGTGTGTGTGTGTGTGTGTGTGTGTGTGTGTCATGACACCTACGTTTTACAGTTCTCTCCCTGGCCGAGGTGTTTTAACCTGTCATCATCATTTCCCTACTGTGTTACGTTCGTTACGTTTCAATTACGGTCCAGAGGACTCCAATGGTCGTTTCGTAATTAACAAGGCAATCACAGTCACTTTTCGAGGGCATTGTATGATGTACAATATGCAATTTCGGTAATTTCATTGCAATTTTCTTAGCTTCACCTGAAGACATCATTTTCGTCCACCGAATGCGGGGCAGAAAAGAACAGTTGTTTTTTTTTTTTTCTTTTTCGTTCCTTTCAAATTCAGCAAATTAGTCTGCTATTATTCTGGTCAAGCTCTTTTCCTGCTAAACCATCACGCCAGCGGAACCACATGTGCCTGCGCTATTATTTCTTCCGTCAACAATAGAGGAAATGATTGTAGCGGCGTTATGGGAAAACTTTATTTTTAATGTTTTTTTATCACTTATTTTGGAAGACACTTTTAAACGAGATACGAAAATCTATGTAAAATATAATATACGAGGGACAGGTTAACAAAATATTCCTTATCTGGGGGTTGGTTAAAAATATAAAAAGAAGTCTTGAGTTTTATGCAAATTTATAGTGTTTATATCATGTATTTTAGAAGACACTTTTAAACAAGATACGAAAACCAATGGAAAATAAAATATACGAGGAACTGATCGGCAAAATATCCTTATCTGGAGGTTAGTTAAAAATAGAGAAAGAAAAGTCTTGAGGTTTATGTACATTAAAACTTATCTATTTTTATATCATGTATTTTGGAAGACAATTTTAAACAAGTTCCGAAAACCAGTGAAAAATAAAACATACGGGGAACTGATTGGCAAAATATCCTTATCTGGAGGTTAGTTAAAAAAAAATAAGTCTTGAGGTTTATGCAAATTTATAGGAAACTTATCTAATGTTTATATCATGTATTTTGGTTGACAATTTTAAACAAGTTCCGAAAACCAGTGAAAAATAAAAGGTACAAGGAACTAATTAGCGAAATATGTTTGTCTGGAAGTTGGTTAAAAAAAAAAGCTCTTGAGGATTAACCAATTTATAGTAAACATATCTAATGTTTCTATCATGTATTTTGGAAGAAACTTTTAAACAAGTTCCAAAAACCAATGCTAAATAAAATCTACGAGGAACTAATTGGTAAAATATCCATATCTGGGAGTTAGTAAAAAGAAAAATAAAGTATTTATGGTTAGGGTAAATCAGTCTTACCAGCATTTTCGAGAATTTTACAAACATTTTACCCCATTCTCATAAGTGGACGAACATATATATAGAAAACAATTTATTACACCAATTTCTTATGACAGTGTCGTACCTGGAATCATTGTTAGTAAAATTTTAAAATCAGTTAACACGAATCTCCAAATTAACTGCAAATTCAACCTAGCCTGGATCATAAGAATAAAATAACTTGCTCAAAAAGCCAACCATGCTCTACCTTATTATTATTATTATTATTATTATTATTATTATTATTATTATTATTATTATTATTATTATTATTATTATTATTATTATTATCGGAGAGGAAATCCATAATGGTGTAAATGTAAATATATATTAGAGATGTATATTTATATTTACACCGTTGTCGATTTTTTCGCCATTTTAGTGATCGAGCCATCAAGAGATTATTATTATTTATTTATTTTTTTTTTTTTTTGCTCTATCACAGTCCTCCAATTCGACTGGGTGGTATTTATAGTGTGGGGTTCCGGGTTGCATCCTGCCTCCTTAGGAGTCCATTACTTTTCTTAATATGTGCGCCGTTTCTAGGATCACACTCTTCTGCATGAGTCCTGGAACTACTTCAGCCTCTAGTTTTTCTATATTCCTTTTCAGGGATCTTGGGATCGTGCCTAGTGCTCCTATGATTATGGGTACGATTTCCACTGGCATATGCCATATCCTTCTTATTTCTATTTTCAGATCTTGATACTTATCCATTTTTTCCATTTCTTTCTCTTCAACTCTGGTGTCCCACGGTATTGCGACAACAATGAGTGATACTTTCTTCTTGACTATGTCAATCAACGTCACGTCTGGTCTATTTGCACGTATCACTCTATCTGTTCTGATACCATAGTCCCAGAGGATCTTCGCCTGATCGTTTTCTATCACTCCCTCAGGTTGGTGCTCGTACCACTTATTACTGCAAGGTAGCTGAAGTTTCTTGCACAGGCTCCAGTGGAGGGCTTTTGCCACTGAACATGCCTCTTTTCGTACTGGTTCTGTGCAAGTGCCAGGCATTCGCTTGCTATGTGGTTTATGGTTTCATTTTCGTATTGCACTTCCTACATATGGGAGAGATGTTATTTCCGTCTATCGTTCTTTGGACATATCTGGTTCTTAGGGCCTGATCTTTTGCCGCTGTTATCATTCCTTCAGTTTCCTTCTTGAGCTCTCCCCTCTGTAGCCATTGCCATGTGTCATCGCTGGTTAGTTCTTTAGTCTGTCTCATGTATTGTCCGTGCATTGGCTTGTTGTGCCAGTCCTCTGTTCTGTCTGTCATTCTCCTGTCTCTGTATATTTCTGGGTCTTCGTCTACTTTTATTAGTCCATCTTCCCATGCACTCTTTAGCCACTCGTCTTCACTGGTTTTCAGATATTGCCCCAGTGCTCTGTTCTCGATGTTGACGCAGTCCTCTATACCTAGTAGTCCTCTCCCTCCTTCCTTTCGTGTTATGTATAGTCTGTCCGTATTTGCTCTTGGGTGTAGTGCTTTGTGTATTGTCATATGTTTCCTGGTTTTCTGATCTATACTGCGGAGTTCTGCCTTCGTCCATTCCACTATTCCTGCGCTGTATCTGATTACTGGCACTGCCCATGTGTTTATGACTTTTATCATATTTCATATTTCCGGCGTTGAGTTTTGACTTGAGTATCACCTTGAGTCTCTGCATATATTCTTTCCTGATCGTGTCCTTCATCTCTTGGTGTTTTATCCCTTCAGTTCTCGTTACTTTGCCCTTTTGTATGTTGACTAAAGCGCATTTTTCTATTCCAAACTCCATCCTGATGTCCCCAGATACAATCCTTACAGTCTGGATTAGGGTATCTATTTCCTTGATGCTCTTACCATACAGCTTGATGTCATCCATGAACATCAGAGGGTTGATTCTGTTGCCTCTTTTTTTGAGTTGGTACCTGGCATCCATCTTCGGTAGTACTTTTGTCATGGGAATCATGGCTACTACGAAGAGTAGTGGGGACAGTGAGTCGCCCTGGAAGATCCCTCTCCTGATATTAACCTCTGCATTATTATTATTATTATTATTATTATTATTATTATTATTATTATTATTATTATTATTATTACTTTCAGAAATACGTTACTGTTTCGCGCTTTTATGTATGAATATTCTTCTTTTCAGATCACATGGAGCAAGCATGGTCAAAACATATAATCGTTGATATGAAATGGATGAGCGGACTATCCTCAAAGAATTTGTATCACGACGAGTCGAATAAAGCCAGTATAAAAAACCTCTTTAAATGAATAAAACAGGTCTCTAGTGACTGAATACGTGAATCAAATATTCTAATGTTTCCAGATTGACACAAACTTTGGATTACCATAATCAAGACAGGTGATTGCGAAGGATGGGTTGGGAATCAGTTAAGGTTAGGTTCGTTCAGGTTAGATGAGGTTAGGTTAAAGTTAGGTTAGGTTAGATGAGGTTAGGTTAGGTTAGGTGAGGGTAGGTTAAAGTTAAGTTAGGTTAGGACTGATGAGGTTAGATTAAAGTTAGGTTAGGTTAGATGATGTTAGGTTAAAGATAGATGAGGTTAAAGTTATGTCAGGTTTGGTTAGATGAGGTTAGATTAAAGCTAAGGTTAGGTTAGGGTAGGTTAGGGCAGGGTATGTTTAGGCTATCTCAGTGAGAAGGTATTAAGGTTTTTCAGAAAAAATTACGATAATTATTCCAAGTCTGACTCACAGGTTATATTCAAGGCCAGATTGTAAATAAAAGAATTCTGAAAAAACTTGGCTATTTATTCTAAGTTTGACTCGTAAATTATATTCAAGATCATATAAATAAAAGATATATGAAAGAATTTAACTCGCGATTATAAATCATAATTCCCACTAATTAAGATTTATCAGTAATGTTTGATACTGACCGATTGGAAAAGAATGTCAATTAAACATAGCATTCTACTGAGGGGTTAGAGATGTGTATTTCTGGTGATAGAAGTTCACTCTCGACGTAGTTCGGAAGTCACTTAAAGCCGTTGGTCCCGTTGCTGAATAACCACTGGTTCCATGCAACGTAAAAACACCTTACAGACCAACAAACAAACAAACAATTAAATATAGTGTTGGGTCTCATTCTGAGATTGATATTTATGGGAGATGGAAAAATTCTCTCTCGCTGTCGCATTGCAGTTATTGTAGAGTACGATTAGATAGACATTAGTGCCTTTATTAGATATTCCTCAATAACATTGCTTAGTTCGGGCTCAAAGGATTATTGACACTTGTGTAGCTAATAAAAAAAATCTTTCCAATGATAATTTACATTAATGATAGTGATAACCTGAACAAGAATGACTTTCAATAGTTAGAAAATAAGTGGAATGTTATGGGAAATAACTTTTAAAAAAATCCCCAAAAAACTTTTAGTTCAGGCTGATTATAATTATTGACACGTAAACTTAAAAAAAAAACTTAACGATATTCATTTAAATTAAAAACACGGTGACAATTTTTATAAAAAAGACTTTTGAAAATAAGTTGAAAATTGTTTGAAAATAAGAAGAATGTTAACAAAGGCATTTACGTAAACTTTAAGAAAATATCATACCGATATTCATTCATTTTAAAGACACGTTGACAACTTTTATAGAAGAGACTAAGAATAGTTTGAAAGTAAAAAGAATGTTAACGAGGCATCTGAAGCATTTCAGATTCCAGCTGCCTTGGAATGAGTCTTCACTTACCGGAAGTGTCGGGACCGAGCACAGGCTCCCTAGGAATGCGCCTGTGAGCACCAAGGATTCCCTGGGGCTTTGTTACTATATATCATATATATATATATATATATATATATATATAATATAAGACCCAGGACCCATCCCGGTTCGTAGGATGCACCACCAGAGAGAGAGAGAGAGAGGCTGGCAAGTTAGGAGGCAAGTATACGGCCCTGGTAGCGCCAAGCTGACCGCGCGGTTACATTTAAACACAAAACTAATGCATGTAAATCTGGAGGTTAGGGTTCTCGGTAACCCACCTAATTACATAGGATGGTTCCGTCCTTATAAGGGGGACCCGTGAGAACCTTTCAGCTGCGGTCCTGGCTCCAAGAAAAACGATCATTACAGGTGTTTTCGGAGACCGCCACGTCTTGAATCGGCGGCGCCTTGAAACATCGCTCGCTCACTGACCACATATGCAGGTGAACCTGTGACAGGTTGCTGAACGATCTCTCTCGGTTATTATTCATATTTTCTGGGCTCTGATGTGCACCTCTACTCAAATTGCCTCTCCAATTTGGGATACAATTGATCCTAAACCATAAATTATATTGGTCTGAGTCCCAAGTTCTCATTACAGGACTTCATCTGTGATGTTCATGTCACATGAAGAATCTCTTATGTTCTTCACGTCTTCACTCTCTGTTGTTGTTGTTTAAGATTAAGCTGGCCTTATGTCAGCACAGGCTCTTGCTCCTAGAGCAGCCCGTAGGTTTACTCTCTTTGCTTTTAACCTCCATCCACTCCCAACCTCCATTTCCCAAACACCACCCCAGCCCCTCTCACCTTTAAATAATTTGACTATTCGACCAAACAGTGGTCGGAGTATTTAATAGTGTAAGCCCTATGTAACCATAACGTCTCACATACATGCAGGCAATGCAAAAGTCATTTATTGACCAGAAATAGCTACAGGAGGTCTGAGGGGAAAAGACAATAATTAACGTCATAATTCAAACTGTTTTTCTGAAAATATTATCACTATAATTGCTAATTATTCTGGTAATAATATCAGCAGTGATGGTGATTTCTTTTGTCATAAGTAACAAGCCTTTTCTAATGCAGCTTAAAACAGCTGACGTAATAAAATAAATCATGTGAAATTGAATACATTCGACAAATTAGCAAAGTCAGAGGAGTTGAATACACAGGTAATAGTTTTAGAAGAGGATAGGATAATTTTGTATGCAAAGTGTAAGGTTTTTCGAGAAGCAGAATTATCTATCAGTGAACAAGATGCAAATGCAGTCCTGGGTTTATATTCTAATACTTCCATCCATGGAGTCTATCCTGAGAGAAAAAATACCCGAAGTAAGAGTTGCTCAAAAATATACAAACTTATATGAAAAGTAAACTCCACTCACGACTTTTGAATTTCTCTTTCCAATCGTATTTCGAAAAAAAAAGGATTTTTATGAATTGACAAAACAGGAAAGATGCAAAAATTCAGCTCAGTTCAGGATTTCTACTGAATTATACACAAACAAATGTACGAACGTACAGCATACTGTTATCCATCACAATCAACAGGACTAAAAATTCCTCAACTATGTACACGAACGTGCGCGCGGGCTAGAGAGAGAGAGAGAGAGAGAGAGAGAGAGAGAGAGAGAGAGAGAGAGAGTTGCAAGGAGTTACAAGGATTAGGATGTCTCAAAGACTTAGTAGCCCATCCGAGGAGAGAGAGAGAGAGAGAGAGCGAGAGAGAGAGAGAGGAATCTTATAGACAATGTGTTATATTTGTTAAGTTAGTTTATGACCGTGGCCCTAAAAACAGAAGAAGAGGAGAGAGAGAGAAGAAGAGAGAGGAGAGAGGGAGGGGAAGAGACGAGGAGAGAGAGTGTTGCAAAGAGTTACAAGGATTAGGATGTCTCAAAGATTAATAGCCCATTCCGAGGAGGAGGAGAGAGAGAGAGAGAGAGAGAGAGAGAGAGAGAGAGAGAGATTATAGACATGTGTATACTTGTAATTCTTATGTCGTGGCTAAAACAAGAGAGAGAGAGAGAGAGAGAGAGAGAGAGAGAGAGAGAGAGAGAGAAATAAAAAAAAAACCTCTCCTCCATCCACAGAATTGGATATCTCTCGAGTTCTCGAGAGGTTGACAGCCTGAGAGCCCTATTAGCAGCCGTTACCTTTGGGATACTGATATATCAGGCGAAGTGTTTACAATGTCACATTTACAAGTGTCATGAAAGACCGCTCACAATGCTCTCCTTAACCTGGTCCTTCAGGGAATGTTGAACTCTGAAGGCTATTGTGAATCCATTCAACTGTGTGCTTGGAACGATGCATACATTCGTACAATTGCACTCGTATTTTTCACTGTTCTGTCCTTCGTGGTCTCTCTCTCTCTCTCTCTCTCTCTCTCTCTCTCTCTCTGTAATATATATTTTTATATATAAAACATATATATGTGTGTGTGTGTGGACGAAATGTGCATGTATGTATAAATTTTATAATATCCATACAAACACACAGACACACAGACACACACACACACACACACAACACACACACACACACACACATATATATATATATATATATATATATATATATATATATATATATTCCAACTTGCCATTTAAATGGAAATGAGAAAATAATATGGAGAAAAACTGTAAAAGCAGTTTTACCACTAAGATGCAGTGTAATAAATTAAAACGCAAAATAATGAATTAAAATCAGTTTTTTTGTGCGACATCATAAATCGCAAGAATCTATAAATTGCACCATAGACAAGTGGGAGGTCAATGGACATTATTTTGTAAACCGTAGATATCCGCTGACTGCTGTTTTTTTTTAAAGCAAGAGCCCGTGCAAGGTAGGACGGCAAGTGCTTAAGGCAGAATTGTATTAATGGATCTCCTTTTGTTATTCGTTGATCACACAAATAAGTAATATATGAAAGTGTCTCAGTCGCATATCTTTCGCAAGAAAAGTATAATAGTTCGTGTATTTCGAGCGTCATAGAAATAAAAAAAAAATTCAAAATAAAACAAACATATTTGAATATGGTATAAATGGAGCCTAGGTCTAGAGAATTTGAAGAAATAATTAATCGCATTTATGTATTCCCCATTCTGGATTAAAATAATTACGGTATATATATTCACATCTTCACTCTATGAGCAGCAAAAGAGAGAGAATGCCATCCTGTTTTCAGTTAGATAATGATTAACAATTCAACTGAGTGCGGATAACTCGCGTCAGTTATTGTTATTTCCCTCTACATACACCCTGACAGCGACCCGTGACAGTAACGACCAAGTCTATAATTCATTTAATCAGGTTAGCAATGACGCTGGATTTTAGGGGAATGGGTTCATAACGTTTCCACCTCTTTCGCGCTGAGAGAGAGAGAGAGAGAGAGCGAGAGAGAGAGAGAGACTCTTAGAAGCTTCATCTCCGACTAAGCATATACATGTAAGGCAACAGAACGTAAAACATACAAGTAAAAAGCAGTGAAAAAGTGGCTGTTAGCTTCGGATCCTGAAACTATAACAGTGAGTTTTGCAGTGACAAGTGGATAATCTCACCAAACTGTTCCTCGCTGGACGAGTCGGTTACATACTCTCCTACTGATCTGATAGCCCGAGTTCGCTCCCAGCTGCAGCCAGCGCGGAATCAGAAGAATGTATATCTGGTGATTGGAAATTCACTTCCTCGATATAGTAATGTAGCTCGGATCCAACAAAAAGCTGTAGATCCCGTTGCAAAGTGACAAATTGGTTCCTAGCAACGTAAATAACAATCTAACCCTTCGGGCCAGCTCACTGGTCTGGTTAAACTAAGATATACTTAACTTTCCTGACCATATTAGCAAACAATGTATATATATATATATATATATATATATATATATATATATATATATATATATAAATTACTCATAAAAGTCTGCCTTCTGTGGAACTTGCTAAAGAATAAATAACAATAAGGAACTATAACACACGTAGGGAGGGAAAGCGATTGAAATAAAGAAAGAGAGAGAGAGAGAGAGAGAGAGAGAGAGAGAGAGAGAGAGAGAGAGAGAGAGAGAGAGAGAGAGAGTCTTATCATCATTCCGATTAACAGTTTCAAAGCCCGTAAGTGCTTCCAAGGGTCTTTTTATAAGCCGCTTCTTGGTCAGTCCACTCCTCCACCCTTGGCCCTTTGGAGGGAAATTAGGCATAAGGACGGCTGAGACTAATTACAGAGAAGGAAAGTCGCCGCTAGTGCCTGCTTGAGTTACAAGAGGATTTTCGCCTGGTAGGAAGACAATTTCACTAATCCTTTGTCCACCAACTCGAAGTTTGTCCGTCTGCCATGAGAAAGCAGACGGATTATACATAAAGGTTGGGGTTAAAGGAGCTTTATAGGACTATGTAAACCCAGGCACCTGTCTGCTACAACTGACAGAAATAAGAATGACAAATATCCATAGCTTTATAAATATTATATATATATATATATATATATATATATATATATATATATATAAGTGTGTGTGTGTGTTTAAATAAAAGCACCGTATCGTGCTTCCAAGTAATCGCTAGAGGGATCCACAGTAATACTCTTGTTTTTCCAAGACGAAATATATTTGTAAGTATTTCTACAAATATATATATTTTCTCCTGAAAACAAGAATATTACTATGGATGCCTCTACTGAGATATATATATTATATATAAGTATTATATATATGTATATAATATCTATACTAATATATATTTTTTTATATATTATATTATATATTGATATAAATAGGATGGAGAAAAGCCAGCGTAGCATCATACATGTATTTTCCAAATTTTCGAGGCTTTGGGTCTCATCATCAGGGCTGGTAAAATATACAAAATATACAAATTAAAAACTCAGTATTAATATTCAATAAAATGGAATAACATTAAAGTTAAATTAAATTAATAATTTAAAACATGAACTAAAAAAAAAATTATACATAAGAAATTAAAAAGTGAAGAATGCTTAAGTTAGTACCTATCTCTATGGAGTTAAAAAACTGAGAGACGTTGTCTGGTTTGAAAGGAGACGGTCAAACTATGCTTATATAGAACTGTGGAAGAAGTCTGACCTTTAATGGGGGCACAAGCTGTTTGATGTTAACGACTCCAAAACGGAGAGAGAATAGTCATTGGGCGCTGGGTGACAATGCGAAAATCCTTATATGAAATGATGTTTTACATTTATTACAATGTTTCTCGTATGTTGTTGGAAAATTCTCTTCGTTTTTCAAAGTACATCCCGTACGGTGACTGACTGCGAGATGAGAAATCGATTCTGACTTTGAGCAAATTTGGTGGGGGGGGCCTCTACTTTTGAGGATATACATATATATATATATATATATATATATATAAATATACATCAATACATATATATGTATTATATATATATATTAATATAATATATATATATATATATATATATATATGTATATATATAATATATATATATAAATATATATATATATATATATATATATTATATATATAAATATATAATATATATATATATATATATATATTACATATATATATTATATATATATAATATAATAATAATACTACCTATATTATATATATTATATAGATTACATAGATATTATTATATATCTATATATATATATTATATATATATATATATATATATATATATATATATCAGTATATGGCATAGAGGCATATAATATTTCTTGTTTTTCAGGAGAAAAATATATATATATATATATATATATATATATATATATATATATATATATATATATATATATATACGTAGATGGGTTGCACCAGAAAGGGCTATCTCATTGTTATCAGCAAGTATCTACTGGGGAACATAGATCAAAATAAGTTAGACGTGTTGGATAAATGGGGATTTGTGGAGTGACTAGAAAAAATGGGATACGCAATTAACAAAACAAAACAAAAGATCAATGAAGTGTAAAAGAGCGTTCAAGAATCAACAATGATACGGTTTGGGAACCAGATGAGGGCGAAAAATGATGAGCTACGAGTTACAGAAAACATCATGTCAATGGAAGTGTTACAGATTCGATGAAGAAGACCTTTTTAAAAAAAATTGACGAGACTGCATTCGAGAAAGTAACAGAAGAAAGATACAAAATAGTAACCCCTCGACGCGGTTCATGAAAAACGGCGACCCTGACTAAGGAT
The DNA here is from genome assembly GCF_015104395.2 of Macrobrachium nipponense. NCBI lineage: Eukaryota > Metazoa > Arthropoda > Malacostraca > Decapoda > Palaemonidae > Macrobrachium > Macrobrachium nipponense. Next base: position 77,700,474 of record NC_087206.1, read on the forward strand.
TAAGGAAAGAACGAGGCATAGTGATTATATTACGAATTGGAAATTCTTCTTCCATAGTGGATATAGGTTAATTTCTGCAAAGCAATTATTCGACGAGAATATGTATAGCAGGACCTATATTAGCTTATATTTCTCATGGTAGCTGAGTGGAAAATGCCACTGTCTTACATTATCCCCTTGTCCCCACCCCACAACCACCCCTCCCCCCCCCAAAAAAAATTATAGGTTAGAATTCTTGTCGGGTAGATGCACCTATCATACGGTATAAGTTTTCATTTTGGCGTGAGCCCCTTCCAAAAGTGAAGTGAATTGTTTTTTTTTTATTCTCAGCAAAAACTTATGTAAACTAACTGTTTTTCTCCCCTACCAATAGTTAATCAAATCATCCTCTGACCTTCTTAAATACCTTTTATTTTATCCTACAGTATTTAATAAACTTATGCCGTTAACAATACTCACAGACTTATCACCTTTGGCCTTGTACGAAGGAAGAATTATTGCTCTAATGCAGAGTTTCTCAACCTTTTCTTGGCCCAAGCACCTCTCCAAAACTGTCTGCTTCAAAAGGTGCAATCCAAGTATAATCTTTGATCACAGTCCCCCCACCTGGCCTTAAATTCCTATCATACACTTTTTTTTTTTTTTTCATTCTACAGTACTTAGTAAACTTATGCCGCTGATAATGCTCACAGACTTATCACCTTTGGCCTTGTACGAAGGAAGAATTATTGCTCTAATGCAGTGGCTCTCAACCTTTTTTGGCCCATGCACCTTTCACCATATGTCAGAATGTCATTCCCAGACCCCTTTCCAAAATTGACTGCTTCATAAAGGTGAATTCCAAATAATATGCATCTGATACTAATAATCCTTGGTCACAATTCTTCCTTTAAATATGAAATTCCTCCCTTTGCAGACTTCTCCCCTGGCTGAGAACCACTGTTCTAACGTATAACTTGGAACCTTTCCGCCTCCCAGATATACCTTAGACACAATGGTCACTCGTTCACGCAGTACCACAGTATCTCACCATCAACTCCCCTGGTGCCTTTCTCACAAACCTCCACATTGCGTCATTCAGCTCTGCTTTCTCTTCTTTCATCCACAAATCGCCAAAGTGTTCAGACAGCAACTCAGGAATGCAATTCTTTTCAGACAACATTACTGGGAGTCATTCGGTCAATAACCTTCATTCCTGTATTTACCTCAGTGCCGATTCCTGCATTTAATTCTCATGGGACATCTTTTCGTCTCCCTGAGATGCTTGCTGGAATTTCCCACACAATAGTTATTTATACATGCATATATATACTATATATATATACATCTATATATATAATATGCATTAAGCTTCAACTGTCCTTTAATATCCAATTCGCTCTATACCTCGGAATGAATATATTTTCTTATATTTTAACAGAAAGGGAATTTTTTAGTTAATAGTAATTTCGTCCTCTCGTGGATTCGAACCAGCGCACAGAGGAGAAATCAGGACTTCAGTGACGCCTAAACCGTGTGTAAATGTGTGTGTGTGTGTGTGTTTGTGTGTGTACTCAGCTGTTATATGATCATAGCTACTTTTACTTCTTATTTATATCTAATCACACGCACTCACACACATACACATATATGTGTGTGTGTTTGTGGAGTGTACATATATATGCATCTGTGTATATATATATATATTATATATATATATATATATATATATATATATATATATAGTATGTATGTATATGTATATGCATATGCATATATTTTCTGTATTAATAATGAGAATCTTACCTTGTGCAATATGAATATTTGCATAAGATGAATAAGTGAAAAGCTAACGACAACAAAACATTCCACATTTTCCCATCCCTAAAGAAAACGATCATCGAAATTACAACTTACCCGACGACATCGAAGCCAAGAATAGAGATAAAAAGTACTTGAAGAGAACAACCGCTATTCTTAGCAACCTGTGACTTCTTTCTTATCGATTGGCTGTCATAAGCCAGGAAGCTGGGGGCAAACATGGTCGCTTCCATTGTCTCCTTGCCATACAAGCTGTCAGGCGCCTGACTCTTCATACACAAAGGACGAAAATTAAATTACCGCTCATTTCTTCCAAGTTTATGAAACGTTAATCAGCGGTGAGTGACGACTTCGACTACTAGAGACGATCGAAGAAAGAAAGAAAGAAGCTCTTACAATGGACTGGAGGATTGACGTATGTATGTCTAAGGACCTGTCTCGTTGTGGTCTTCAGGATACCGAAATGTTCGTCTGGAGAATTGCTGGAATATTTCTCCTTACATATGTTAGCTCTGCATCTAGTGTAGCCCCCAAAGCTCAACTGCTTCAATACTGAATTGAAGGGAGAAATGTTTGCTTGCTTGCAACGGTTAGTCACGCTTCTCACGTTGCCCAAAGCTAGATTGCTTCAGTTTTGAATTCTCGAACCCGGTAAGTAATTTTGCAAAATATAAGCAACGTAATGAAATAAAAAAAGGAAATGTTTGCAGACATTTGTTAATAATGCTTTTCATGTAGCCCGAAGCTCAATGCTTCAATACTGAATTCGTCGCCTCTAACTGATGGCATTAATACCCCCGCCCCGCCCCTCAAACCCCCCCCCCCCCCCTTGATCTCAAGCAAGAGAGGGAACAAACAAGAAAACACGAATGAAAATACAAAAATAGAAAGGAATTATTATTATATTATTATTATTATTATTATTATTATTATTATTATTATTATTATTATTATTATTATTATTCAGAAGATGCCCTATTATTCATATGGGACAAACCCACTGGAATTTTGACTTGAAATTCAAGCTTCCAAAGAATATGGTGTTCAATTGAAAGAAGTAACAGAAGATACAGGGGAATACAGAAAAAGAAGATCAGTTATAAAAAAAAAAGATAAATTAACAAATTAATGAATGCCTAAATAAAAAATGAAAGTAAACAGCTAACAGCCAGTATTTACCAATGGAAGCCAAACCGAATAGTTTTAAGCCCTTTTTTGATGAAACGAAGTAATCAATGTAATCTGACAGCTAATTATTTTTCCCGTAGAGATCGTCCGACGCAGACCAGGTGGTCAGTTGTTGATTGTCCACGGGGCTAACTAACCCTAATGTAGCATCCATTTCTAAGCAAGGACGCGAAGAAGAAGAAGAAATACTATGATATTTCTCTTCTTTCTGTAATTCTCCATTACCCTCTGTTACTTCTTTCCAGTGGGCACCATATTCTTTGGAAGATTCTTGAATTTTAAGTCATTGGCCCCTTCTTCTGAATAATAATAATAATAATAATAATAATAATAATAAAATAATAATAATAATAATAATAATAATAAAATAATAATAATAATTACTAGGCACGATCCCAAGATCCCTGAAAAGGAATCTGGAAAAAACTAGAGGCTGAAGTAGCTCCAGGACTAATGCAAAAGAGTGTGCTCCTGGAAATGGCGCACATAGTAAGAAAAGTGATGGACTCCTAAGGAGGCAGGATGCAACCCGGAACCCCACACTATAAATACACCCACTCGAATTGGAGGACTGTGGTAAACAAAAAACGAAAAAGGGGAAATAAGTAAATAATAAAATAAGTAAAATAATAATTAATAATAATAATAAAATAATAATAAATAATAATTAATAATAAATAATAATAAGTAATAAATGAAATTGAATATTTTTGGAAGCTTGATTTCCAACTCAGTGGTCTATTTTGTGGGCTTGCTCCATATGACCATGGTTCATCTTCTGAATAATAATAATAATAATAATAATAATAATAATAATAATAATAATAATAATAATAATAATAATAATAATAATAATATTCTTAGAAAGCTAGAATTTCCAGTCAATGGCCCTTTTGTGGGCTTGGTCCATATGAATATGGTTCATCTTCTGAATAATAACAATAATATAACAATAACATTCTTTGGAAGCTTGATTTTCAAGTCAATGGTCTCTTTTGTGGGCTTGTTCCATATGAACTGGGTACCGGTTTCTGGTGAGTTTTCAGTAATCATTTTACCTTTAAACGGATAAAATGTAACAATCTGAAAGTGAACTGATGTACATTATCTTCTTGAGTAATGTTTTGAGGGAATTGATTGGAAAAGCTGAAAAAAAGAGAAAATGTTCGTTCGTTCAAGATCTTCAAGACCAGTTGGAAACCATGGCGAAATAACAGTACAAGAGATTTTTTTATATTCGTTTATAAATGATAAATAAGATCAAAGAGAGAGAGGGTGGGAAAGAGAAAAAGGCTAATATTAAGCAACAGTACAGTGAATTCAAATTAAGTCACTGTATTCAGGTGGTATTCATTGAATTACTGCAAAATCACACATATATCTGATTTATATTCGATCATAATCAAATGATAACTCCCCAGCAATATCCCATCACATAAGCCTTGGAAATCATGAAATGTATTTTCTTGAATTAAGTCCATTGTGACTAAACAGAAAGTCCATTGTGACTGAACAACTGCGAAGAAAAGAAATTAATTTTACATTGGACATTTATTGGAACCTTCTCTTGTTTGTATAGTGTTACGTTTTTGCCAGAGATTTAATGAGCAATATCCCTGTCTCAAGATGACATTGTTCTCATATATTCGTTCTTATACGGAATTAATGACTGTCTACGTTCTACAGTAACCCTGGTCTTACTAATGTTGCTTCAGAGATAATGAGAGGGAAGTTTCCAACCTAGACACGATGTTAAAATACTTTTACTTTGCGTCATTACAATACGCTTACGAGAAACACCTAAAATCTGTTTATTTTGGCAGCGGATTTGGTCGTCATTACAACACAACCCTCCAAAAAATGGCTCCTGGGTCTTACCTAGATATTCCTAAAAAGGTATCAGGCTAAGATTTAATAGCCCTCTCAGGTTAATTAGCACTGGCTAATATGACGGCCACATAGATTAATTGGAAGGATTTATTAGACATTAATACACTCATAACTTCTCTGTAACATTTCGCTAATTTTATGTATAATCTTCAGTCTTTTGGGGGGCACACAACACGCATTGCTATCGAGCGCTGTTTTGAAGTGGTTCTTCCTATGTATTGACCTATTGTGTGGTTGTGCGTGTGTGTGTATGTGTGTGTGTGCTTGTGTGTGTGTATGTGTCAGTGAGTGTGTGTCTGTGTGTGTGTAGGATAAGGGAGGCTTGCGCAAAACAGATGTGAAAATGACTGATACATATAGTCCCACGCCCATGGTGCAGTAGTTTTTCAAGAATTCAAGGGATGGATAGCTCCCCTGCTGAGTAGTCTGATAACCAAAAGAAAGACTACTCTTCCTACGTTTCTTCAATCCCTTTCAAAGGCGTAACGTGAAACCTGCCCAGCCCTGACTTGGGTTTTTCATCAAAACGACTGTGGTTTCCTTACTGTAGCCAGCGGAGTAATTCGATTCGTAGGGCATTTACCTCCTGCTAAGAAATTCCTTCAGATTTACGCAGACCTCTTACGTAGCTTTGTTTCTTAGGTAGATGAAAATCAATGTTTCTCATTAGTTCTCGGTCTAATAAATAATTCAGCCCCTGTTTCTAGGACGTGTTCAATTCCAGTTCTCTGGAAGGTCGCTGTGCCTATCTTGCTGTTCGGATTTTACTTTGGGCATTGCTTTCCAGAGGTTCTGCACTGCACAATGCAGCGTCCACACACTTTGCATCTCTCTCTCTCTCTCTCTCTCTCTCTCTCTCTCTCTCTCTCTCTCTCTCTATATATATATATATATATATATATATATATATATATATATATATATATATATATATCTATTCTACTCTTTCTGCAAACTCTCTCTCTCTCTCTCTCTCTCTCTCTCTCTCTCTCTCTCTCTCTCTCTCTCTCTCTCTCTCTCTTTGGGGCACTGTGAATGAACAGTAAAAACCCTCCTCAAGAGATAAGTGAGCAAACGATGTCTCCTCGGATGGACTCACAAGTCTTTGAGACGTCCTAACCCTTGTAACTCCTTGTAACTCTCTCTCCACATACTGTGTGGCAATGACAAACTCAAGGGTCAACCACTCTGACCATCTTTTGTACAAATTGCTTCCCAAAAGTGTTCCGTTCCTTCCTTCCTTCCATTGCATTAATTGACTCATTTAACCATACTTTATCTGTGTGACTGACGGGTTTGCCATCATTGAACGGAAGATGTCCATCAATGCAGTTTTTCCGTGCGTCAGAGTCGAGCTTGTTCCGTGATCTCCCCCTTTGTGATATTAATGTGATGATATTAAGAATTTCCTAGATGATTTTTACGAGAAAAAAAATCATTCATTCATTCGTGAGATCTTTTATTTATTAGTGAAAAATACAAACGTAAACGAGTGAAAAATCGATTAAATTACGCATGAATGACTTATTATTATTATTATTATTATTATTATTATTATTATTATTATTATTATTATTATTATTATTCAGAAGATAAATCTTTTTAAATGGAACAAGCACAAAGCACAACAAAGAATCCCTGACTTGAAATTCAAGGATCAGTTATTAGAAAAAAACAGATATGTAATAAAAAAAATATAAATAAATGTATAAGAATGTAAGTAAATTATCAAAAAAACAATCAGATTATCAAGGAAAATTACCGATCGTTGACGCAACCAGTTTGCACGCCATAATTCCAGCAACCGATAGGAAATGGTAAGAAAGTAAATAATTACATAAAAAAGAATAAAAACCAACTCTAATCTGCAACAAACTCATCAAAGTCATACGGAAACGAAACGTCCTAAAAATCCCTCAAAGGATCCTTAATAACCCCATTTACATAACCCTACAACCAGGACTTTTAGTGTTGCTCGCATCCGGTCCTTCAGCATTGAGGATTTCAAGTCCTGCCAACCACGAAGGTTACGTGAGATCCGACGATGGACACGTAAGGATAGCCACTGCATGCTTCTCTCCTACCTAATGACGGGAATCAGGAGGTCGTCTGTGTGATATTGCAATTATAGTAAATTGATGTAAATAGGACGTTTTTGATAATGAGCTAATGTTTACTCGCATGCCACATGTCGTGTTGCCTAGCCCCCCCCGTCTCTCTCTCTCTCTCTCTCTCTCTCTCTCTCTCTCTCTCTCTCTCTCTCTCTCTCTCTCACTTTATTTCACTTACGCTGCATAATCTCTTTCTCTTCTCTTTATTCTAATTACTGTGCATCTCTCTCTCTCTCTCTCTCTCTCTCTCTCTCTCTCTCTCTCTCTCTGTTCCACTCATTTTGCATCACTCTTTCTCTCTTCATTCCATTTACTCTACAAACCTAGCTCTTAATTAGACTCACTCTGCAAATCTCTCTCTCTCTCTCTGGTATTTAACTATGATAAATTTGAATCAATAAATTATGGAGACAGAGAAAGAAAGCTATATGCATATAGGGGACCTAATAATGAGACAATCACAAATAATGAAGCAGTTAAAGACCTTGGTGTGATGATGAATAGGAACATGTTATGCAATGATCAAATAGCAATTCTGTTGGCAAAATGTAAAGCAAAAATGGGAATGTTGTTACGGCACTTCAAAACAAGAAAAGCTGAACACATGATTATGCTTTATAAAACATATGTTCGTAGTCCACTTGAATATTGCAATATGATATGGTACCCACACTATCAAAAGGATATTGCACAAATAGAGAGTGTACAAAGGTCCTTTACAGCTAGAATAGAAGAAGTTAAAGACCTTGACTACTGGGAAAGACTACAATCCTTAAAATTATATAGTCTAGAAAGGAGAAGAGAACGCTACATGACAATTCAGGTATGGAAACAGATAGAAGGAATAGCAGAAAACATCATGGAACTAAAAATATCAGAAAGAGCAAGCAGAGGTAGATTAATAGTGCCCAAAACTATACCAGGAAAAATAAGGAAAGCACACAGGACATTAATCCACTACGCACCAGCATCGATAATGCAGCGTCTATTCAATGCGTTGCCAGCTTATCTAAGGAATATATCAGGAGTGAGCGTAGATGTGTTTAAGAATAAGCTCGACAAATATCTAAACTGCATCCCAGACCATCCAAGATTGGAAGATGCAAAATATACCGGAAGATGTACTAGCAACTCTCTGGTAGACATTAGAGATGCCTCACACTGAGGGACCTGGGGCAACCCGAACGAACTGTAAGGTCTGTAAGGTAAGGTAAGGTCTCTCTCTCTCTCTCACTGAAAATCGGTCTCTTTATTACACTTACTTTGCAAATCTCTCTCTCTCTCTCTCTCTCTCTCTCTCTCTCTCTCTAACTAAGCAGCAACGGCTGAAAATACAATGATAAAAAAGATAGCACCATCCATGCCATTATTAGTAAAGTAAACAAGTTCACTAACTCTTACTCTTATGGGTATGGAGCGAGGACCCTTGCACTTGCATTGCAAGATTCGGCAGGTGCCCGATTGTAGGCCTTTTGCCCTTGCAAGCCTCTGCCCCAAGGGCGGGGTGGAAGATGTTGAAGAGAATTAGAAGCCTTATGAAGCCCTCTGGAAAGAGAGAAATTGTACGTGGCAACAAATAAAGATTAGCGAATTCTATTTTATCTTACCTATTAAAAAAAAATGTCATATGCAAACAGCTGAAGAAACGAAAACAGGAAATGTTAAATGTAGCGGTGACGGCTGATGTATCGCTGCTATTTTCTCTAAGGGGGCTTGGGGGCTGGGGGAGTGGTAACCGGTACGTGCAGGGAGTTTGTCAAAATTGCTGAAATTTTCTTCATCTTTTGAATGACAAGTCTCACGAGAATCATTTGCTGTTTTCCAATTCCAATAACACACACACACACACACACACACACACACATACATATATATATATATATATATATATATATATATATATATATATATATATATATATTTATATATGTGAATGCCTTTTACTGTAATACAACTGTATAATATAGAGACAGAAGGCCCATAAAACACTAATTGAACGTTGCAACCATATATTTCCAGCAGAGAAGGAAGCGCTCGAAATATAATGGTTGCAACGTTTAAATAGTGTTTTATGGGCCTTCTATCTTCGTATATATATATATATATATATATATATATATATATTATAACATATATATATATATTATATATATATAATACACACATATATATATATATGTATATATATACTATATATATATGTATATATACATACATATAGTTATTTGCTGAATGTTTTGTATTTTGAGTTATAAATAGGTGACCCTGGAATGTACTACGTCAGGTCAGTCATGTTGTGGACAAGGGATAGAGTTAGTTACGGGTTCCTTCCCACCTTAATAACATCCAAGATCTCTCTCTCTCTGTCTCTGTCTCTGTCTTTGTCTCTGTCTCTGTCTCTCTCTCTCTCTCTCTGTCTCTCTCTCTCTCTTTCTCAAGCCCACGGAAACCCAAATCTCCGGCCACTGCATTACTGACAATCCAGTAGCTGAGTCGATCGATGAAAATACATCTTTCCAGCGAGCAAGAGAATTTCTGGATGGATTCCATACCAAGCCCAGGGTAGGTATATATATTCTCCCACATCCTTCCAATAAAACCGGGAGAGGCGCTCTTGCGTGCACCTGGTAGCAGCGCAGGGCTAATCAAGCACCATTGACTGCCTGTTATTTCAACGGGAGGTTGGCAGACAAGACTGACGTTCGGGAAAAACAACCCGACAGGTGACAGTCTGACAGTCTCGTACGAGGGATGACAGGAGGAGTAGACACGGGCGTCATTTACCTAATTTTTTTTTTATAGTTTTTATTTATTTGTCTGAAGGACACGGACAGAGGACGAGAAAGGAGGGAAGCAATGAAACAGAGAATCACATAGAAAAGAGGAATAGTCGTCATTTGAGCTTTTTTTTTTTTTTTTTTTTTTTTTTTAGGTCACGGACAAATGACGAGAAATGAAGGAAGCAATGAAACAAAATCGAACAGGAAAAAACAATATAAAATAATAATGGAAGCGTAGACAGAGTCGTATTTTTTTTAGGTTAAAGGACACGGACAAAAGACGAGAAATGAAGGGAAAAATAAAACAGAGGACTGAACAGAAAAAACAATATATAAAGAAAATGGAAAAAATGTAAAAGATGCATGTGGTAGAAATACGCACAAGAGGTTTTACCAATGACTAATATTGCTTCCGTATTTAAGATGAAATTATAACACAAACGGGTAGATACCCACTTGGGTACAGGATGCCACAAATGCAGTTACTCCTTAGGAGATGGGTTTATCACATTTTCAAAATTCATTTATTTATTTATTATTTTTTTGGCACTGTAAATGTTAAAAGCATCATTTCCATTCATTAATTAGAAAAAAATAATAAAAAAAACTGTTGCCATCTGGACAGAATTCCCCCGAATACAAATATCTCGGGTCAAGAGATATAACGAAAACCTTTCGCAATATCCCCCTTTTAAATCGACAATGATTAATTTCATGGTAATTATCGGTTGCATCTCGGTCGTGAAGGCAGACGCTAAATAATGGCTCGCATCTGAATATCAAAAATTCTTGATGAAGCATGGAATTACTTATTTAAAAACCCCGACTCCTCCAACATGTCAGGTGTAGCTACCGGCGGCCATCTTGGCGCGCGCTTTGTGGTCAACAAACAATTGAACTCTGATATGCGCACTGTGCTTACGAGTGACAAGGCGCGCATCAGGGACCTTCGGACGCGCAGAACAGGAGTGACGATTTCAACCTTATGGCGCCCGACGGTAGAGGTCGACCTCGCGCGCTTCTGAGACCGGCAAGAGATGCCCGAAGGAGGGTCCAGCGTGAAGAGGGTATAACTGACGGATTATGAAAGCGTTTTCTTCTCCGGTGACGTGAATGAACGATGACGAGGCGAGATACGATGTAATGAACCATGACATTGACGTGACCAATGGATTCAGCTGTGAGAAACGGGAGGGAGGAAGATAGTGGCCGTCACGTACCTATGGACGAATAACCTTAGTGCTATATATTTATATTAAACTGATAAGACTAAGCCATGAACATTACAAGACGACAAGACGAAGCTTTGAAAAGACGTGCAGGTTGGTAACGCTAACATCAAACCTCGGGTCAAGTATAAAGGAATTCGGCGTTTAAACGGAATCACATTTTACAATCTAAGAATCATTTCGCTGGAATTTCATTACTGACGGCAACTTAGTAGGAAACATTCTCCTAGAGTCTAAACTTCCCTATTATGAAAAATACTACAAATATCGTTGATTAGCATTCCCTACTTCCAACTGAGCACGAAAAGTTTTATCGTCAAACAATATCACTACAAATTTGTATGTGTGTAAGAGAGAGAGAGAGAGAGAGAGAGAGAGAGAGAGAGAGAGAGAGAGAGAGAGAGAGAGAGAGAGAGAGGTTTCAATTAAAATAATAATCCTTTGGACAGTAAATAAAAAAAAACATTTTGCTAGAAAAGTATCTAGCCAAGCGTGAAATGGAAACACACAGAGCAGAGAGAGAGAGAGAGAGAGAGAGAGAGAGAGAGAGAGAGAGAGAGAGAGAGAGAAAGTTTTGAATTAAAATAGGAATCCTTTGGTTAGTAAATTAAAAAAAAAAATTCTAGAAAAGTGTCTAGCTAAGTCTGAAATGGAAGAGAGAGAGAGAGAGAGAGAGAGAGAGAGAGAGAGAGAGAGAGAGAGAGAGAAATATCTCCCGTCGAGAGCCCCCGAAGACTCGGCCATGACTAGCAAGGTAAAGCAGAGTTCACTCCTTTGGAATCCTTCTCTTTGAAGCTGAAGTCAAAGACCCTTCCTGACTGCCATAGTAAACGGCAACAAAAGGCTCTGTACGTAAATAGGTGTTCCGATACAGAGGATGAATAAGCGGGTGAGTAAATGGGGAAATTTGTAGGTACGATGTACTAGGCTGAATGAGGTGGATGATGATGGGTAAGTAAGAAAGACTCAGGTGATGGATAGGAACATGGATTGATGGATAAACAGGAGTAGGATGTGGGAGGGGGAGGGGGAGGGGTAGGGGGAGGGGGTTGGGAAGGTGAGCACTGTGTTAATTAATGTAACAGGCGGGCATCCAGAACATAGTAAACCATAAGAGGAAACTGAAAGACAACATACGTGGATATATGCATGTTTGTTTATAATATTTGAATGTATACATTTGCATACACTAGAATACAAATTAATATATATATATATCACCCAGTAACTTTTTTATTTACAACGACAGGTGTATGGGGTTAATATGCAGATTTTTGCAAAACGTGAGTAAAATGCAGTAGTATGATAAGGTGTGCAGAGAGAGAGAGAGAGAGAGAGAGAGAGAGAGAGAGAGAGAGAGAATTTTCTATGTGATTGCTTGTAAATATCTTTAACCGTATAAATGGAAATAAACTGAGAAACTTAAATGCATAATTTACATATTTATGCTACAATATAATGGTATTTTATTGAAACACATTTCCTTTAATACAACACAAGGGAAAGATTAGAAGGAAAGAGAATTACACACACTCAGTATGATTTCTTTCTACGAACAAGTAGAAATATCATGAAAAAAACTTAAGAGCATTTTCATAAATATTTACTGATTCACACAACACCAATTATAGCAATTAAATAAGGATTTTACTTACTTTAAAACTGCACAAAAATTAACCTCTCTCTCTCTCTCTCTCTCTCTCTCTCTCTCTCTCTCTCTCTCTCTCTCTCTCTCTCTCAGTACCACTTATTCACTTAGCAGCATAGAAATATAAGCTTGCTGGTACGATCTCTGCCTTTTTTGAAGTTGATGTAAGATTGCCATTGAAGACTCTAAGAGGATTGCACACCAAAAATGGTGAATGGGAAGAAAAAGTTTGAATACATGCAAATAGTGTACTTTGGAAGAGTGAATAATAGAATTATATATGTATATATACACATGTGTATATACATATTATAATACACATATGCAAATGTATATCTATATATATTTATCTATGTGTATTTATCTAAAAGGTTTGAGGACATATTCTTGAATTTCTCAGGTTTATTTATTAAGACAAGTATGATAATAATAATGACAGTATAGTAATAGTAGACAATGTTAAACACAAGCACAAAAGCCTATGGAAGGAACAGAGTTTCCCCTTCACAGAGCTACATCCAAATCAAAGTTTTATGAGTCACTAAGTGTCAGATCTTCATTTCAACCTGTAAATAATAATGTACTTATCTATTTTTAAGTTGTGTTGTGAAAGGCCTAAAAATTAACATACACAGGTAGTCATACACCTCTCTCTCTCTCTCTCTCTCTCTCTCTCTCTCTCTCTCTCTCTCTCTCTCTCTCTCTCTCTCTCTATCATTTTCCATTTTAGGCTTGGCTAGATACCTTTCTAACAAAATTTTTTTTTTCAATTTTCCATTCAAAGGATTATTATTTTAATTCATATAATTTATCTTTTGATTTTAAAACCCTACGACATGTTACTAAAGCTCTCTCTCTCTCTCTCTCTCTCATTTTCCATTTCAGGCTTGGCTAGATATACTTTTTTAGCAATTCTTTTTTCCATCTTCTATCCACAAGATTATTATTTCTACATATAATTCATTATTTTAATTTAAACCCTACGATATGTTATTAAAGCTCTCTCTCCTCTCTCTCTCTCTCTCTCTCTCTCTCTTCTTCTTCTTCTTCTCCTGAGGACCTCTCCACGTCCCTCTCCCGAGGATCAGCCCTCTTGTTTGCCCGCCACAACAAGTGCCCATCAGAAGCGGAGAGGGCACTCGAGTCAAAGTGTCAGTACTTGTGATACACGATCGACAATGAGACCAATTGCAGCCATATCCGACTTGTCAAGATGTTTGAACAAGCGAGCGTCCGTATCACACATGCCGGGGATATTATAATATACGCGTATTTGGCAGGTTTGCATTTCAGAACGATTTCATACAAACTTACGAGTCGTGAATAGATTGGGATATATTATCATGCTAAACATTCTCCAAGTGCGGGTGTCGTTGTGAGAACATCACGTCGTGGGGGAAAGCTGCTGTGATGTGGGAGAAGTGGTTTTAGGGGCGTTGCATGCCGTTCTGTTGTTGCAACCGTAGTGTGAGTTGCGTATTTTAGCGAATGCAAATAATGCTACATATTTTCTCTATATATATATATATATATATATATATAATATATATATATATATATATATATATATATATATACCTTTGAATGCATTGAACCACTCATCTCTATATTAAATGTACCCTTCTGCTCTTTGGAAACCAAGATTTATTATGTTACAGTACTTGCCCCACATCATTTCTACATCCAGCTAATCCTCTCTCTCAGTTTTCCAGGATTCTAATTAAACGTACTCTCAATTTACCTTTCTTGCTTCTAATGTCCAGTCCATATTGAAACATTTTGATTTTTCTTTGAGTCTTCGTCCAGTCCATATTGAAACATTTTGATCTTTCTTTGATTGTACTCAATTCCATAATTGTGGAAACCTTCACTGCTTTTTCATATCAGTTATTTTCGACGTATCTTACCTTCTCAGTCAAAATCCGACTACAGGATGCACCTTATCAGCATATTAAGTCATTCTGTTCCCCTATAATTCTAACAATCATCTTAATATATATATATATATATATATATATATATATATATATATATATATATATATATATATATATATATATACTTACATAATGAACTATTATCCCTTTTACTCAGTCCTTGGAAATCATACTGCGTCCATACCTATTCCTCCCAAAGTCCTTCAAATATGAGAGCATATCTGAAGGATCTTGATTTTACCTAACCTGACCGATCATCCAATCTCACTTCCACTTCCCACACAACAGTATCCCACTCGTAACCATATCAACGCTCCGTGTCTTTCTAGTCTCCAGACTTAATTGCCTTCCTTACATCTTAAATGGTCGCTTCCAATCGCTGTAAGACTCACAGGGGTATACCATTATTGAGTATGACAAGGGACTGTATAGTTTACACAAGGTAGAGAATGTGTGGATTATGTGCCTGTTATTAAATCGTTATGTGAGATTATTGAAAGTCAAGGTAAAAAGCTGTGTGCACTATCTAGGAACATGATAAAGCTGATAACTGAACTGATAGAAAAATTATTTGAAGGTTGCTGAAGATGTATGACACAGAAAATAAGTTGTTCAGAGCAATAAAGCATTATCATAACAGAAATGAAGCACATATTGAAATAAGTAGACAGGAGAGCGACTGGTTGGGTGTAAAAATGGGATGAGTCATGGGTTCGTTAAGTCTGTAAGATCGAGTGATGCAGTCAGAAGGGCAGGAGATTTGGGGGCAAAATTGTCGATTAAGGAAATAGATGACGAATAATGGTCAGTGGAATAACTGATGTTTGCTGATGACGCAAGGTTTATTGCAGATACTGAAGAAAACCTGCAGAGGATAGCGAAAAAGTTTGAAAGAGTTTGCGAAAGAAGAAAAGTTGAGAATAACTGGATGCTATACGAAGATTATGAGAAAGGAAATCTAGAAGAGGGAGCAGTGAATGGATGGTAGGAAAGAGCAGCAGTAAAATCGTGCAACTGTCGAGGCGTAAAAATGGCGCAAGATGATAAGATGAATGAAAAAGTGAGTCACATAATAGGTGAAGCAAAGAAGGTAACAAACAGTATGAGTGCAATGGATCTGGAAGAAGCTTTGAGGGACTATGAAAGCAGAAGTTTGAAAGTCTGAAAGGATTGTTGAACCAGCTCTCCTTTATGGAATTGAAGTGTGTAGATTTTGAACGGAAGTGAGAGATAAAAGGAAACGAGTAATTCAGAAGCATATGCCATAAGGAGACTTGAAAGGGAGAGAAATTTGGAGAAAAGCAGAAGTGGTAAAAAGGTAAATGTATAGCTGAAAGGAAGGAGCAGGGTGTCTTCAGAAGGCGCGGTCATGTGGAAAGAATTGAAGATGATTGGTTGGTGGAATGCTTCTGGAGTATCGCGGATGATTGTACAAGAAAATTTACGAAAAAGTAGCAATGCTATTTGAAAACGGAGCGCTGCTTTCTCTTCAGATACAGTCTATTTGCTTTTCCTCAAAAACTTATCCTTTGTCTTCAAATACAGCGTGTTTGCTTTCCTCAAAAATTTATTGTTGAATGCATGCTTTTGTCTTTTGAATTGTCTCTTTATTTGCTTGATTTACTTATTTTAGTTTTTAAGCATTCAAGCTGCATAATTACCGTTGTTGTTACTTTCTTTTTTGATGCTTGCTTAACAATCTAATGTCCTTTTTATGTTATTCCAGGTTAGTTAAAGTGCAGGCTTGTTGAATAATTAAGCGAGGTTGCCTTTTCTAATGAGGTGATTTCAACGAAACATGAGAAAGGAATCACGGCTGAACAACTCTGGATCCATCTAGAGTTTATAAGAGTTTTATAACAATGTTTGAAGCTGCTATAAGAAATGCTTCATAGCCATGTTTTAAAATCAAGTTATTATATATCGAACAGAGAGAGAGAGAGAGAGAGAGAGAGAGAGAGAGAGAGAGAGAGGAGAGAGAGAGAAATTTTCTCCAACAGGTATTGAGAAGTCATTGCTATTTCTCACGCCATGATTGATTATCTCGAAAGTATTTCTTATCAGCATATTTAATACACGCCTTTCTTTCTGTTGCTCTCAGTTATACGTATGTTCCGAATCAATAGTTAGAATACAGCATTCTTTTAGGTTGATCTTTCAACTTTCAATTTGTTTTTGTCAGATAGCTTACGTGTTTCTTAACGAACAACATTTGGGGTAAAATTACGTTAAACATGACACCACTCTCCCATCGTGTGGCTGTTTAACAGGTCTTTGAATTTCTGCGATTTGCATCTATGAAAATGATAGATAAACAAAAACACGAGTTACTGAAGTCGAAGGGAATTACTGTTGGTGGCTCGAGTCCACAAGGTGACTACCACTTACCAGTTACGATTCCCCTTCGGTAGTATTTCCAAGGTAAAGCGAATTGGATATCAAAAGACATTGTGGCATAATGTTAGTAAATAAAAAAAAAATATCACGATGATGTGATGAAATTTATGCGATTTCAGTACATTTTTTGTTCAAATAATAATCGCATTAGTGAACAGGCTTGACGTCAAGCCAGGCATCATTTTTTTACATATCACTATTAGAGAATAAGCTCCAGCATATTTTATCATCACCTGAACTTGTGGGATATCAGCAGAAGCAGAGCTGCTGTTAGCTCATGATGGGTAAGTCAGACGACCATTACTGACGAGGGATAGACTTGAGGGTGGGGTTGGCGGGTTCGGGGGGTATCACTAACTCAATTACACATCAGTCGCCTAGATCCATAAATCCAAGCGAGTGGCACCGCCAGCCTCTCTCTCTCTCTCTCTCTCTCTCTCTCTCTCGTCTCTCAGATCTTCGTGTTCTCTCTCTCTCTCTCTCTCTCTCTCTCTCTCTCTCTCTCTCTCTCTCTCTCTCTCTCTGATACAATCTAAGACCCGTTCGCAACATAAGGCGATGTGACAACAGTAATTGAAACAGTCCGTATATGGCTGTTATGACAGCTTAACTTTAATAAGGCCCACTAAACCATGTCTAACTACACGGATTGTAGCCATTAACTACCAGTGATTTTTGACTCGTTAGTACTCCTAAACCTTCAATTTTTAGAGACTGCCGGATTAACTATAACCCCCTTTATGATTTCGCTCAGATCTTCGGCTCGCTGCGAAAAGGATCGCTCGCCCGGGCTGGCATCCCGAGGGCAGAGGAACTATAATTAACCTGGCCCATCTGACCAGTGAAGTATGAATAAGCACCAACTACTCTGAAAACACGGACCAGGGTGTGGTAACTGCTCTCCAAATGGTTATGACCGATCATTAGTGGGCATAAAGTAAGGCGAACGGTTGTGATAACGGTCGAAAAGCACCGGAAAAACAGCCGATTAGTCTCGTAGTTGTCTGTCAATACACCCAAGCGAAGTTTCTATACAAAAAAGCATTACAGTTTGTTTCTTATGATGATGATGATGACGGTAAGGAAGGTACGTACTACAAGATGGAACGGGAATGAAACGGCAATAATAGTGGTAATAAATGTCTGAAGTTCGAACGAACAGAGATAAAGCAAAACAAACGATAATGACAGCAGCAGCCAAGACACTAACAAGTTCACTGAATAATACACCGCCGTCAGTATACGATAGGTCTTCCCGAATGTTCGGAACCAGGGACGTAGATCGCAGCTGAAAGATGAAGCCTCAGAACAAGAGTAACGTGCAAAGGTGACCCAGTCAAAAGTCAAAGTCTCTCTTTATAAATGATCATCTGCTTTGCTTGCAATAAAAGCAGGCAGCTGTTGGCAACCATGCATAACTGAAATGCAGCAAACAATTGAGAACATTGAGGTCTATTAGCCCATGTTAATATTTGCATGCTGACGATCACTGATTAGAAAAAATATTGATATTTTCATAAATCAAACCGGTTCAGTCTGAACAACTGAACACCTTTTTGCCCAACCATAATCATGTCTCATTTTCAACCGATATGAGGGTTAACGTGTACTCGCCGAAATATAGTGGCGTATTCAAATTTCTTCCTTTCTTTTAGGGATCTTGTGAAGGCAGTGTTGATTCAAGACAAATAACACTTATAAAACCGACAATCAAAGAGACGATCAAGCTGCAGTTACGACTTAGTTTAACAGCAAGAAGCATACAACCATGAGTAGCCTAGAATTTCAGAGCATGGGCAACAGTAGCTATAGTAGGTTCACATTACCCGTGCATCTAACGTCTAGACCAGTCCCTTGCAACGATCCTGATTGGCTGTTGATAAGCCAACCACAGGCCTGGAAGCTCTGTCTCTCTCGAGAGTTCACATAGGCAGGAAGTATGTTCTACTTCTCCTGGGTGATACGTCTTTTACAAGCATCCCTCAAGAGAGGTAGAGCATACATCCTGTCTATGTGAACTCTCGAGAAAGACTGAGAGTTTCCAGCCCTGTGATTGGCTTATCAACAGCCAATCAGGAGAGTCGTGAGGGACTGGCCTAGACATCAGATGAACGGGTGATGTGAATCGACTATAGCTACCAGTTAGCACCTTTTAAAACCTGAAATTGCCATTATCTAGGCCAGGAAATTAAATATTGAGAATTTTGCCCTTCCACTTCATGAGCGAGGCCAAAATGCCACGTTTCCCTGTAGTGGAGTGGGAAGGTTCTTTGCAGCGTCCCATCCTTACCCCTAGCTGCTGCAACTTCTTTCATTCCTTTTACTCTACCTCCGTTCATATTCTCTTTCTTCCATCTAACTTTCCTTAACCTTCTCATAACAATTGATTCATAGTGCAACTGCGAGGTTTTCCTCCTGTTACGCCTTTCAAACCTTTTTACTGTCAATTTCCGTTTCATCGCTGTATGATCCCATAGGCCCCCAGGACTTGGCCTTTGGCATAAATTCTAAATTCTATTCTATTCAAATTGTCGTGTTGGGAAAGGGGGAGTGGGAGGGTGAGGTATAATGTTTGATGAGATCCTATAATGAGAATAATAAAACGTTAATAATGTATGTACTGCAGCGTTCAATATGCCACGAGCTACCAACAGGAACGACATATTTTTCACGTGTGTAACTGGCTTCAGTAAGTTGGTTAACATTCTAATATTCTGTCACTAGATTCTAATTCTCATTCGTATATTTTTCAGAAAATAAAGAACTCAATTCGTATGGAACAACCCCACCAGAGGGACCATTGACTTAATATTCAAGCTTCAAAAGAATATTATGGCGTTCGTTACAAAGAAACGACAGAAGGTAAAGGGAAATATAGTAAGAAGAAATCAGTTATTAGAAAAACAGATAAATAAACAAATAAAAACAGAAATAAATAAGGTGTAATAAATTATCGATAATTCACGTTTTCTTCAGGAAATAATGCAATTTCAATCACCTTTTAATTTTGATTTATTCTATCTGCAAGAGTTTATATTCAACTTGAACGTCAATTATACCATAGCCTTCATCCTTGAAAAGTGAATGAAATCTCCTTTTAAAAAATTGGTCTCATAAATCAGAGGAAAAATAAGCTTTCATTCGTATAATACCTTGCCAGCAACAATATGGATGCTTAGACTATCTTTCTCGTAAGCAGTTACACCATTTATTCGTGGTGTAAATCCAAAATGTGAATATCAGCTACCCCGATGGACATATCAGCTTATTAAGTGGTACATTCCTAAACTCACTGCAAACAATGACTTAAACTCGAGTTCTATACGCTTCAAATATAAGAACAACCTCTATGAAGAAGCAATACGCTACGAGGTTTCGTTGAATTTAATTATATTGTCGATGACAGCGCGTAGGGTTGCAGGAGATGTGGATGGAGGGTAAAGGGGCCAAGGTAACATTTGGGGACGAATACGAGCGAAGGATAATAATGGCTACCAGTTGTAGTACAAAGGGCGACGGGCAACACCCGGGAATAGCGAATCTGTGAATCTGTTTATGGAGGGTGTTTGCAAAGCCGCGGTTAAAAGAGCAGTGATCAGAGTGCTGACTGTGATTGTAAAAAGATACAGACAGCAGCTAGGCAAATGATAGCTGTGGACTAAGTTACGACCTCGGTAAACACCAGGGAGGTGAGGCTAATGGTCTCTCTCGTTTCAATCAAGGAAGCTGCACTTGCCATGTGGAGAATCCTTTGAATTTCTCTCTCTCTCTCTCTCTCTCTCTCTCTCTCTCTCTCTCTCTCTCTCTCTCTCCAAAATTCAAGAGACACACATCTGCAGGTAGTAAGGAGGACTAACTTGTTTATTGTTCCCGGAAGAAATATTTGACAGTTCAAAATGCCAACTGAATTCATCTATCATGTAATAAACGCAAAGTTACAGCTTGTCTGATTCAATGATGGAAATCTAATAAAAAATCGCCTCAGTTTACTCAAAGAGAATTAATTTGCCTTCAATGATAAAGCTACATTATGTGTCTAAAGTGGAGTATTGACCTTAAACGTTTTTGCAATTATATATGATTTAATTTCACTATGGCAGTAGCTATAGATGTTATGGCAGTTTGATTTTGGGATAGGCTGATATTCAAATTAGAAGTTCCTTAGATCAATCTAAGACATCGTAACTTTGAATTATTAAGATGCTGCGTGCATAGTCAAGTTGCTAGACTTACTTAGGCAGCACCGAGTGGCCAACCATTTTTATGGCTCCTCTCACACTTTCCCCTGCATTGTTTTCCAAACCTGTTGGACATGCCATAAGAGGTGATGGCCTCTCTTCGAAGATTACTAATACTCTTCAGGGTATGGTTCCCAGAGATAATGAACCACACTACTTTTTTTCATCCAGCTCAGGAGAGAACAGAGGATGTAATTGTCAGTGAATCTCGCAGCAAAGTTGATTCGATGCCAATGGATTGTTTGTGGCTTCCGACAATATATATATATATATATTATATATATATATAATAATATATAAAAATCTATTAGATATATATATATATATATATCTATAGATATATATATATAATATATATTTTTAATACAGATTTAATTTTTTATATATATATAATCTGATATAGACATATATATATATATATATATTATATATTATATATATATCTAGATATTTACTATATATTATATATATATACATATATATATATAATATATATATAATATATATATATATCTATATTATATATATATAATATATAGATATATATATATAATACATATATATCTATAGATTATAATATATATATATATATATATATATATACATCTATAGATATATCTATATATAGATATAAAGATATATATATATATATATACATATAAATTATTATTATTTATATATATATAATATCATAATAATATATATAATATATTATATATATATATATCTATTATATATATATATATGTAGATATATATATATATAGTATATATATATATATTATATATTATAAATTTATCTAATATGATATGTGTATGCATATATATGTAAAATACACATGTAGTATATGCATATACATATACGCGTATATGCACTGACTAAACTGGCAAGAATACATGTGTAAAATAGAGGTGAAAAATGCATCAATAAAAGGAAATAATTCAGGGGGAAGCAACAAAGATTTAAATGTGATCTCTTGAATATTCAGTTCACTTGAAAGTGGAGAAAAGACTTTAAGCATACTGCTAGAAATATATAAAGCAAGGTTGTCACCTACTTTTGTATCAGGCCCTAAAAACTGAAGGTGAAGTCCCTCTGTTGGTTATGTAGTGTCAGGAGGCCACAGCGGACTCTTTGACACCTTACAACAGTTACGGGGACGTCCATAGAGCGAGGCCCCATTCCGGCATACAGCCAGTTTTAATATTAAATAAGGGGATATAGGAATTTTGTGATGTTTAAGTTAAAGAAAACAACTAAGGAACAACAAGGACACAGCAGACATAGTTAGGAAGGTAACTAAAAATTGCACTGAGAAATAAACAGGAGTTTATCTGATGGATTAATGAGGAACAACAGGGAGCCATTTTCAAATTATTTTGAGAAGTTGAAGTGATATACCAGAAGGAGCAGGAAATGAGGAACAATCAAATTAATTTGAGAAGTTGAAGCTATATACCAGAAGGAGCAGGAAATGAGGAACAATCAAGTTAATTTGAGAAGTTGAAGTGATATACCAGAAGGAGCAGGAAATGAGGAACAATCAAATTAATTTGAGAAGTTGAAGTGATATACCAGAAGGAGCAGGAAATGAGGAACAATCAAATTAATTTGAGAAGTTGAAGTGATATACCAGAAGGAGCAGGAAATGAGGAACAACAGGGAGCCCTTTTCAAATTAATTTGAGAAGTTGAAGTGATATAACAGAAGGGCAGGTAACTGTGCTTTTCAGCCGAGGGTGGGAAAATGATTTCCTTCATGGCACAATGATCAGATCTTGAAGCAGATCCTTGTTTCATGTGATTCTTAAAATTCCCATCGAACACTCTTTACCTGAAGATTGATTGAGTGATTTATAGGTTTTAGGAATAATGCCAAGCACTAGGGCAACTAAGGCCATTCAGTACTGAAAAGGAAATTGACAATGAAAAGGTTTGAAAGGTGTAACAGGAGGAAAGCCTCGCAGTTGCACTACGAATCAATTGTTAGGAAAGGGTGGAAAGTAAGATGGAAGAAAGATAACAGGAAAGAAGGTACAGTAAAAGGAATGAAAGTAGTTGCAGCTAGGGGACGAAGGGATGCTGCAAAGAACCTTAAGTAATGCCTACATTGCACCGCATGTGGTCCACTGACGGCACTACCCCCTCTACGGGGTTTTACCTGGAGAGCTGAACAGTCCAAGAAATATTTTAGATTCCCACGGAACACCCTTTACCAAGAGAGCTAAACAGTCAAATAGACACCTTCTCCTTAGGATTTTTTAAATTCCTAAGAAACAGGAGCTAAAATGTCCCAGGCAAAAAAAAAAAAAAAAAAAAAAAAAAAAAAAAAAAAAAAGCTTCTTTGAATCCGTAAGAGGCCATGTCCCAAAGGCCATACAGGAAGCCTTTCACCGTTGCAGAAGTGCACAGCAGCAAGATCTTCCCTGGGAGATCGGATAATGCAATCAACTTGCACAGGGTCGTTTCGTGCACTCCTGTCACCTTGTTCACTGAAAGGGAGGGCAATTTCAAGCCTGCTTCAGATCTAATGCAAGTCCATTTAATCACCTCCCATTCAAGTTCAGCAGAGTGCGAAACATCTTGAATGCTGTTTACTACGTTGGAAAACCTTTGCAGATTCGATGCATATCTCCCGGCTATCTAATTCCCAACAACATGTTACTAAAGCTCTCTCTCTCTCTCTCTCTCTCTCTCTCTCTCTCTCTCTCTCTCTCTCTATCTCTCTCTCTCTCTCTCTCTCTCTCTCTCTTAACAAAGAAATTAAGCTGGCGAGTCATGAACTGTCATGAGCAAATTTTCTAAGATCTCCCTTGGTCACGTAAGAGAGTCTAGAACAGTACTGCGTATGAAAGTCCGCTTCAGTAGCAAATGATCAATAATGTTGATGCATCCGATGTACTACACTGATCATAATCAGGCAGACATTCTCCTTTTCGAGGGGTTAAGGCCACGATGCAAACGATTTCATTCTCATGAGTAGATTCTTGATGAACGTTAGACGTTTCCTGTGTCGAAAACTAAAATAAAGTTGGAGTATCGACGTAAAACAGAGGGATACTATAGGACAATAAATTTTGCTTTACTTCTATGGAGCCAGCTGCCACCAATTGTGAAATTATAACTATTAATATTTACATTTTTTTTTTATCAAAGAATAAGATAAAAAATTTTTTTTTATATTTTGACTGAAATATAGTAAGGATAAGATCTCTTTAAACTGACATGTTAAAGTCAAAATATGATTTGGATGGATATATGAACATGCCACTAAGCACTTTTTTGTCAATGTTTTTCTGCTAATGATTCCAGGAATTTTTACCTTAGCCTCTGGCTACAAAGTTTACCTTTCCCTGTTTATTGTGGAAATTTCCCTGTTTGCTGTAGAAGAGCCACTGATTAGAAAGGCTAAGTTACCCAGCCGCAGTTGACAGAGAGAGGCAACATTAATAAGTCGTGTGTGAAAATTGATCAGATATTATTTATTAAGCCAAACAGATAACGAATGCCATAAGGATGCTAGTACTATTACTGTTCTAGAGAAAACTCAGATAATTTAAAAAATGGATTGGCTTCCTTTTCCTTCGTAAATTAAATTGATCATGAAAAAATCTGAGTGAATTCAATGGCAAGGAAAGGGAATATACCATCCAGTAAACTCTCTTGAGTTAAAAAAAAAAAAACATGGACTTTCCTCTGTATATTCAATTGATCATGAAAAAATCTGTGTGAATTCAATGGCAAGGAAAGGGAAAATACCATTCGGTAAACTTTCTTGAGTTAAAAAATAAAAAAAACATGGACTTTCCTCTGTAAATTCAATTGATCATGAAAAAATCTGTGTGAATTCAATGGCAAGGAAAGGGAAAATACCATTCAGTAAACTTTCTTGAGTTAAAAAAAAACATGGACTTTCCTTTGTAAATTAAATCGATCATGAAAAAATCTGAGTGAATTCAATGGCAAGGAAAGGGAATATACCATCGAGTTAAAAAAAATGATAGAGTCTTCGAAGCAAACGTAATAGAAACTTTACTAGTTGTCCGTGACGATAAGACCTATTTCTTGCTTATCCATTGATGTTATGATTTAATGGTATGGACGTCTCTCCGGTATTTCAGTTACGTTAATGGCGATCTTCTTTGAACCCAGTTACGAAAGGTCAACGTTTAAATATTGGAGGAACGTTGTGCTTCTGAAGCTAAAACTCTCTCATGACACAGGCGAAAAGATCAGTAAAAGTAATACAACAGGACATCTGATATGGTTTCTAAATGACGTAATGACTGAAACACCTTTCAAAATACATCAAAAGCAATAAGTCCTGCAGCCATTACAGAAATGAAAGCTGCTTTGAAAAACAAAACAGAATCACACTAAAATTAATTACTCTAAAAAAATAACAGGAGAAAGAAAATTTAACATTGAAAACCGGTACAAACGGTAGACAAGACCGAGATTAGGCCAAGAAGAAAAATAAAACGCGAGATGGAGAAAAATCATTTAAAAAATGCCTTTGGAGAATTTTACCATAGAGGGGCGCCATTTCTTTAAGTCAAGCTTATAGAAGCTTAGGACACTGGAAGGGAGATTACCAGATGGGAGGAGGAGGGGGAGGAGGAGTGGGGTGTGGGAGGGTAGGGGTGGATGAGGAGGAGGAGGAGGAGGAGGAGGAGAAGGATGAAGGCCCGAGTGACAACTAACCATAAAATTACAACAGAGCCTGGTCCTTTCTTGGCGAGAGACCGCAGCGGTCCCTCCATTGATTCTCCATTCCAGCAGAGACGACAAAAGACGCCCACAAGGCGTCCGTTGAGGAGATTCCGGGGGAACTCTGAAAAACGGGATTCACAGCTGATTATCGGATGTCAACGAGGTCTTTAGAAGCGCTGATGAGTTGTTACGCGTTGACGAGAACAAAGGATTTTTTCCCCCCCTTTCTTTTATCGGTTCTTATCGCCTCCCCTGTCATCGCTTTGTTCGCGTTTATTTTTACGATTTAGTTCAAGACGATTATGCATACGTTATCGCCGAGGATGGCAGGAAGTGCAATCAAGGATGGTATTAGAAAAGAAGGTTTAGGAAAAAAAAAACTTAGAGCAGAAAGCTGTAAAAAGGAAGAAATAGACTAACATTCGATAAATAATTACCGGATAACACGGCTCTGGTAATCAGCTAAAAAGTAGCCTTCCAGAGTTTTCCACGCCTCCCATTCTCTTTATATATATATATATATATATATATATATATATATATATATATATATATATATATAGAGTGTGTGTGTGTGCATATATATACACACACACACATATATATATATAATATATATATAATAAAGGTTTTTTGCCACGAAGGAAAAAATGAAAAAGCTATCTCGCTTTTTCATTTTTTCCTTCGTGGCAAAAACCTTTATTTATACATAGCATCACGTTTTATATACTTCGTGATCAAGTTATTCAATAATATATATAATATATCTATATAACTATCTATATATATATATATATATATTATATATATTCATATATATATAATATAAATATCATATATATATCATATATAGATATTATATTATCTATATATATATATATATGTGTGTGTGTGTGTGTGTGTATGACTGATAAAAATGTGTTACAACAGAATTCCATCTAGTCATAGGAGCTCATAAAAATTCTCTGAAATATAGTACTTACTTAATATATTTTGGTGTTTTTATGGGTTCCTTTTATTACACACACACACACACACACACACACACACACACACACATAATATATATATATATATATATATATATATATATATATATGTGTGTGTGTATATATAAACACCTCTATAGAATATGAATTAATCTTATATAAAACTCATACAATCATACACAGCAATAATATGCCTTTTACCTCTTGGGAGATAACTTTAGAAATTATCTGGCTGAGTTATCTGGATCGTTAAACACTAAATGTGGGTTACATAACAAAACAAGTGAAACATCTGATCCTTAGAACAATTCCTACTGCCTTTCATTTCAGTTTCTTCTGACTAGTCTTCCTGCAGTCTCAGTTTGATCTAACTAGTCTTCCTGCAGTCTCTTCTTATCACTCCCGCATACTTTACTGAGAAATTTGAAGGAGCAGGTGATTAAGAGACAGAGAGAAAAAGGAGTTTTGGAAGCAATAGATGCCAAGTTCCGCCTGGCCTATTCAGGGATATTTTCAAGAACGTCAGGGGACAGCATGAAATAAGATGAATAGGAATTACTAGTAACTAAGAAAGACTGAGATAGATAATGGGATGAGCTGTTAATGGTAGAATCCGATGGGTCTGGTAAAGGTGAGTTTCACTCCAAGCTGCATGTGTAAGACTCATCACCAACTCCTCCCAAATTCTTGTTAGCCCCGCCTACTGGACTGCTCATCAAGAGTCACGCCACACCACTATGTCACCCTAATGAGCAATCCAGTAGGTGGGGCTAATAAGAATTTGGGAGGAGTTGGGAGCTCAAGTGAGAAGAGAGAGAGAGAGAGAGAGAGAGACTGATAACATCCCCTCTATGTTTCTCATTTAGGAGGTAATCACTTACACAGGATGTCCGAATAGGATGTGATGACCCAATCCTTCTAACTATTGTTTTATTACTCCAGCACCCACCGTGGCAAGTCACGATGATATCCGTACTCTCTTCCTCATATCTGATATCCGTACTATTTTCCTCATATCTGATCGTCCTCTGGCATGGAGCCGTTCTCCCTACTTATAATATCAATTCTCTCTCTCTAAACAAAATTCTAGCTTGCTACCAAGCTGGTCTGTTTATGTTGCAGCATATCATAGTGCTATGTTTGCCTGTTTTTCAGACTTTGGTGGCGTGCCTAAGGGTTCTCTAAGTTCTGGATGTTACCTTTCTCTCTCTCTCTCTCTCTCTCTCTCTCTCTCTCTCTCTCTCTAAAGAAAATATTGAAATAAGAGTTGATTTGTATCAGGGTGGTATTGCATTGCATTTTCGCCTGAACTTGCAAAAATAACACAGATATCACGTGGAAGTCGCAACAAGCTCACGAAACAACTGGTTTGGTTGGCCTTATAACAGACCGATCTCTCTTATATTCATCATTTACCCCATCATTTGTCCTCTCTCTCCTTTGGACAATCTACTTTGTCGTCACTCGCAGGGTAAAGTTCATTAACTCAGACTTTTCTTTCGGGACTGGATCTGCTTGGAGCGGCTTTGCTCGTCCTTGGCTCTACACCTTTCAAAACACACACACACATACTTCAGTGTGTGGAGTTTGTGTCTTTGTGTGCGTGTGTGTAACTATCAGCAGATAAAAATAATGAAAAGTCCGCGCCCTGATCTTTGACTATATAACCTTAATATATATAAGAAGACCGGCGACCAATGTGATGGAAAAAAAGTGAAAAAGAAAAAGTTCAAGACAAAAATAGGATCTAATCAAGGAGGCACCTCTTGTCGGCGGGTTTCTAAAGGATCGATTGAGCCATTTCCTAAAAAGACAACAAAAAAATCAAACAACGAAGAAAAAGACGATGAATATAGTTCGAGGAAAAAAACGAGATAAAAAAAACTGTGAAGACGTGATGCTTCTTTACATGAATATAGTCACTTTACTGAGGAAAAAAAAAGGCCTGACACCGGGAATGTTTTTGATAGGGACTCAAAAATGTGATATGGTTTGGAAGACAGTGAAATTTCGAACACCGAAGGTGTATCAACTTCACTTGACACTAGGTATCCTCCGTCGCTAAGTTTCCTGAAACACTCGTGCAGTCGAGTATATTTTATTCTAGGAAAGGAAAAGTTATAAAATAACTAAAAGCTTATGTCCAGAAGCAAATGGTTGGCCTATTTCGATACAAATTTTGGCGTTCTTTAATGGGCTGCGTGATCTACACAATCACGCCCACAGACACATTTATATTATTGTTCTTTTTTATTCATAATATATTTATTTTTATTATTGTTATTTTATTTTAATTTTAATTTTTATTATTTTCATTTTTATTATTACACAGTCTAGGTTTCAGAGAGTAGTATCTGCGCTGCATTCGTGGATTTCAGGATAATTTTAATTATTTTCATTTTTATTATTACACAGCCTAGGCTTCACGGAGTAGCTAGATCCTACGTGGCAGGATGGTTTTTTGATAGCTTTTAAAATTAAACTTATCGTCAATGATGTACACATCCAAGTAGCCATCTCGGTAGCAAGGGTTTGATTTGTTAAGCTTATTTGTTTCTCTTGATATTGTATTATATAAAAGCTTCGAATAGATTGTACCAGAATTGACTTATTTTGTTTCAGTGATGCAGCTATGTGCAATTAACTCGGGTCATTTGACCTATAAGTATATTTATTTACTTGAACTTGGCTGTACTCTTCTACACTATCATCTTTGCGGGATAATGTCTGCCAATATTAAGTCATTATCTCGTGTAGTTCAAAACCCATGGATAAAATAATACATTTAAATGGCCTTCAGGAACGAAATTCACCTGAAACTCTGCATATTTGCATAGTACTTCGTGGACTTTTCATGCTATATTGACCTAACTCAGCATACTGACATGATCTTTATTGTTTCTTCCCCAAAAGGAAATATTTATGTCGCGTAGTTCAAATGAACTGACCAAGGATAAACTTCGACTAGGCCTTTGACGTCTCAGTGTGATCTTGCTCATGAAATTAACATTGCTCTGAATATTGTCTTCATTAGTGGAACCTGGATATCAAATATTAAGCTTATATTTCGTATAAAGCAAAGCTTAGAACCAAGGTTATATTCCTATGGAATCTGACATCCTGAAAGTCAAAAGTCATATTCTTGTCTTTCAGAAAACGTAACTGGACGTTGTAAGTTGCGACACCGGCCACCTACCGCCCCCACCCCCAAACATGCCAATATTGACTGAAGGGTCAATGGTCGTTTAAGAATGCTACCTCATCCATATTTTTGAGCTATTTGACATAATGGCTTCATACCTTACGTGCTGGCCAAAGGGGTAACCTCCTTGTCGGATATAATAGCTACTTATAGAAGCTTGCTTTTAACAGGTTAAAGAACTATCGTAGGCGATCACTTCATAGAAGAGAACAGATTACAGAATTTAGGCCAAAGGCCATGCGCTGGGACCATTGAGGTTACTCAGCGCTGAAAAAAAATTACCAGTAAAAAGGTTTGCAAGGTGCAACACGAGGAAAAGCTCGCAGTTGCACTATGAATCAATTATTAGAATAGAGTTGAAGAGAGGAAGATGTAATAAAGAGAATTGAACGGAGGTACAGTAAACGGAATAGAATAGGGTTGCAGCTAGGGGCCTACGGAAGGCACGCTGCAAAAAAAAAAAAAACTTATAGATTACCTACGGTGTACAGCATGAGGTATACTGAGGGCGCGACCTTCCTGCTGAGCCGAATTTTTAAAAACAATCGACAAAACTCTGGAAAGTTATCGAGAAATTTTCCCGAAATATCTCCTTAACGAGCGACAAAGGCCCGCTAATAACACCATCAATTATCGGTGCGCCGATAACCTTTGTGTTCGCACGGGAAGTGGCAATTAGCCCAACAAACTCGTCGGAGCAGTTTTCGCTAAATTTACAATTCGAGCAACGCAAGCGAGCTGCTCTCTCTCGCTCGCTCTTTCCTTTCCATCATTAATAGCCAGCGAAATGATTGCTGTTTCCGCAGTCGCGCTCAACTGATCAAATAATCAAGAGGTATTATAAAACAATTGTTTCGATAGCTGCTCCCCCCAGAAAGGGTCATCAAGAATAATTGCTCGCAACTCCTACCCGCAGATGGGTTTCATTAATTGGATTCTCGATGTGGGATTAAGTTTGAATTCATTTCCTACCAAATAATAAAAAAAGATCAATGAAAAAATGGAGGAGAGGAGGAAGGAAAAGAGGAAGGAGAGAAAGGGTAATTCAGAATAATTGTTCGCAACTCCTACCCGCAGATGGGTTTCATTAATTGGATTCTCGATGTGAGATTAAATTTGAATTCATTTCCTACAAGAAACTCAAGACAGATAAATAAAAAAATGGAGGAGAGGAGAAAGGAGAGAAAGGGTAATTCAGAATAATTGCTCGCAACTGCCCTGCAGATGGATTCCCAATGTGGAGTGAAAGTTGAACTCATTTCCTGCCAGAAACTTGGATAATAAAAGAATGAATACTAAAATGAGGGAGATGAGAAAGAGAGAGAAAGAGAGAGGAAGAGAGGTGCTACTGGCATCACCTTAGAATTGAATTCCAGGTTTGGAATGAAAGTTGAATCCATATCCTACCAGAAACTTAAATAAATCGTAAATGAATAAATTGGGTAGATGAGAAAGAGAGAGAAAGAGAGATGTTACTGCCAGCACCTTAGGATTGGATTCCAGATTTGGAATGAAAGTTGAATTCATATCCTACCAGAAACTTACATGAAAAGTAAATAAATAAATGGGGGAGATGAGAAAGAGAGAGAAAGAGCGATGCTACTGGCATCACCTTATAATTGAATTCCAGATTTGGAATGAAAGTTGAATCCACATCCTACCAGAAACTTAAATAAATCGTAAATGAATAAATGGGGGAGATGAGAAAGAGAGAGAAAGAGAGATGCTACTGGCAGCACCTTAGAATTGGATTCCAGATTTGGAATGAAAGTTGAATTCATATCCTACCAGAAACTTACATAAAAAGTAAATAAATAAATTGGGGAGATGAGAAAGAGAGAGAAAGAGCGACGATACTGGAAGTACATTAGCATTTGTAAAAAGGGACATGGCTTCCATTTTTCATGCCCTAATTGGGCAATTTATTACTTTACTCCTGAGTGATGAAGCACGGGGTGCTTTGAGCGAATACAAAAACAGCATATGTGATCTCGAGGAAGATAAATATCAGATGCAGAGATGAAGAATGGATAATTCAAACAGCTATTATTCACTTGGTGGTGAACGATTGCCTAATGCATAATACAAGACATCTTAGCATACAGATGGATATATCACATTTTAAATGCTGCAGCTTCCATGAAAGTTGAGGAGGGTGGGGTGAGGCGTGTGGAAGTTGAATTAAATCTATGCTACTGTCACTTTCAGGCTTGGTTAAACTAAATATAACAATAGATGGCTTAATTTAAATCTTTCAAAACCGATGATTATTATAAGAAAATTGGAAAGTGAGGCTTCTAGCACTGTGAATGATGAGAGAGAAATGAATGTGCAAAAGTGACGAAATTGCAAAGAAATGATGACACATTATAAATAAATATAATGAAGAAAATAAGGAAGGAAATATTTTGGCATTATTTCAGAATTCATTAATTTCTTCTAAGTTCCCACCAACTCTAGATCATATAATTAACCTGATTTGTAAACTGGGAAAGATAACATGAGCTGGAAACGTTTAAGCTGTTGACGATTGATTAATACTGAAACATACATTTATCAGCCTTTTAAGGCTTTTAATTCCACACATCGAAGAAACTGGGTATTTAAGTCTCAAGAAAATTACGAAAAGCAAACCCAACTGACACTTTTAATTTTTTTTAGTAGTTAATTGATACAAGTGATCATACTGGATTTCATTTTGCACCGAGTACTCTCGACGTCCATATAAGTGATGAAAAAAACTTTCTAATCTTTTCTAGTCTGGGGTTTAACACCCTTTTCCTGAGAGAGAGAGAGAGAGAGAGAGAGAGAGAGAGAGAGAGAGAGAGAGAGAGAGAGAGAGAGAGAGAGAGAGAGAGAGAGTCTCTTGTCTCATCACTTCTCCCCCTACCAGAGAGGAGGATCCTGGAAGAGAGGGGGTGGGGGCCAGCTCCACCCGGACCCCCAGATCCCTTCAGTGATGGTGGTGGGGGTGGCGGTGTCGTCTCTCGGAAAAGATATCCCCAGCCCTAAAATTTCGAATTTACCTCAACTCTCATTTGCATCCTGCCCTCAGCCCCAGTTGTCAATTAACGGAATCGAACGGCACAGATCGGAATGCCCTGGCGAGTCCTGGAAATGCCTGGGCCGGGTCGCGGCGTTCGTTTAGTGTCACTTTGCATAACAATATTTTGATGGGATTACGAGAGTGGCCCGGTCGCTTGATTGCCACTCGGGGCTATAATTGGTGGCGCCTTATCGCGGCCGTATTTACGCCAGTATTTAAGAGGAGAGGTCGGCCTGATCTCGTCCGCCCTCTTGTCACTCTGGAATGGGTGTGGGTGGCAACGAGTCTCTCCTCTCTCTCTCTCTCTCTCTCTCTCTCTCTCTCTCTCTGTGAGAGGGAGAGAGAGAGAAGTCACTGAAAGCAGGTTGCGGAAATTTTATGCTAATGCCGCGTGCCTTGGCGTGCCTCGCATTCTCCTCGCC
The DNA here is from genome assembly GCF_015104395.2 of Macrobrachium nipponense. Lineage (NCBI taxonomy): Eukaryota > Metazoa > Arthropoda > Malacostraca > Decapoda > Palaemonidae > Macrobrachium > Macrobrachium nipponense. Next base: position 77,734,063 of record NC_087206.1, read on the forward strand.
ATTGCTGGAATATTGTTCGCCCGCCTTTCTGTCAGGATTCTAAAGTCGAAAAAAGGAGGACATTTCCGTCCTCCCTACGATGGCAATGATTCGGATCGAGTTCATTTTCTTCGCATTGTCTGTTCGGCCGTTATATACGTACTTTCCCTCCGATAGTAACCTCGGCTCTCTCTCTCTCTCTCTCTCTCTCTCTCTCTCTCTCTCTCTCTTTCCTCAGGACGTGTGACGTGCCCCCCTTGCAAAACGCCACCGGCATCCTTCATAATCTTCAGATTCTTCATAATCTTCAGAGGTGCCACTATGTTACACCGATCGCTATCGGAGGTCATTCATTAGCCCTATCTCCAGAGCTGCGATAAAGTCTTCCCGGGAGTGTTATGGATGTCGATGTTTGTGTGTTCGTAAAAGGCTTTCATGATAAGTTGAAGTGTCTTCCCCCTCCTGTTCCAACCGGGGCCTTTGATATCTGAGACTTATTTTATCTCCTCCCTCTTTTTGCTGATTCTCTATTTGTTTATCCTTTTATCATGCTTTCTGCTTTAGTTTTTATTCGCCCCTGTTATTTTCTTTCTATGGCCACTTTGTTTTTGTGGAAACATCTACAGAATGTTTATAGTAATCTGGCTTGTTCCTCGCAAAATACCCATTTTATGAATGATGCTAAACAAATATTCGACGTAATACATTACTAGTCTGTTTTATTCTTCGTTTTTTATGAATTTTCCATTTCCGGAGAATACTGTTCTCATTACGTAAAAGGAACGAAAACTTACATTCCACGGCTGCCGAAAGAACTTGGCTAAAGTCCCACTGGAAGTTAAAAGAAAACTAAATTCTTTAAGCCTCCGAGTTGCATTCCTCTAACATATTTTAAGCATTAATGTACATAATACTGTGAGCTCTTATGACATCCACTGAAGACTTTAAAGTATCAAATCATGCTACATTTTGATGATGAAACATGTGGTTGCTTCGTTTTAATATGTAATTGTAAGTAGATAATGTTAGGCTATTTGTTTATGTAAAATCAAACAAACACGTATGCATGAATGAATATTAAACTACGCGTTTATTTAACAGGTAGCAAGCAATACCTAAGGAATCAGACACGATTTATTCGGAAAACTCAATTTACCTGTGTTCCTCATCTGCTGTTTTGAATCGAGGAATTACAACTGTCACCGCCACTTTTGATATAAGACCCAAATAGCTGATGATGAATCATTTAGCTCATGAAGGCTCTATTCTCTCTCTCTCTCTCTCTCTCTCTCTCTCTCTCTCTCTCTCTCTCTCTCACTCTCTCTGCTGTGCACATTTATACGGAATTTTTGCTGCATTCTTGAACTTGCCATTCGAAAACCAGCCTCTTTTTATGCCTTCTCTCTCTCTCTCTCTCTCTCTCTCTCTCTCTCTCTCTCTCTCTCTCTCTCTCTCTCTCTCTCCTGTATGCCTTGAAGAGGTTAACTACTTCTCACGAGTAATAATTTTCACAGCCACTTTTGATACAAAACCTCAAAGTGTTGATGGGCCATGTAGCCCATGAAGGTCCTATCCTCTCTCTCTCTCTCTCTCTCTCTCTCTCTCTCTCTCTCTCTCTCTCTCTCTCTCTCTCTCTCTCTCCTGTATGGCTTTGAGAAGTTAACCACTTCTCACGAGCAATAAACTCCTTAGCCATGAGACAAAGGAGGTGAACGAGAACGGATCCCTCAAATACGGAAGATGCCACTCTCGAAGTGGTTCCAACTGCCCCACTTACGCCAGTATCAGAGCGGATTAAAGTCGGATTAGTGGTCCTAAATGACCCATTTACCGAGTTCCCACAAGGCGCGGCCTCTTTAGATGGGTAAACACGAAGGCAATTTCTAGCACTGAGGTGAGGCAGAAGGAATGTCTTCTACCTTCAGGAGACTCATCGATTAGACTGATCTGAATATTCTGGTGGTTATCTAGAAAGATGCCTTTTATTGATTCAATGGGAAACTCATTATTTCGTTTAATTTGAACATCTTGATAGGTATTCGCAGAATAAGTCCTTTAGCATTTATTGAGATTTAGATTATAGAACCATCAAGAGACCTCTCTGTATTCTGCATTCCAAAATCTGTAACACATTGCACGAAAAAAGGTCACTAAATTGAAGAAGAAAAAGAAGGGACAAAAAGACAGAAAGATGACAAACTATACATAACCTGTTGGAAAAACAAATCCCCAGTTATGTATGGGTACAAATGTATTAAAAGCTAGATCTACACAGAGAGTTTTCAGGAATCCAGGAATCTGTTCGATTTCCCTTTTCAAAAAGGGGATATGAACAGATTCCCGAAAGATCTCTGTGCAGATTTATTTTTTAGTATATGTGTACCTATACATAACTGTGGATTCTCCATTTCAAGGTTCGTGCTACTAAAAGTATTTTTTATAAACCTGGTAGTTTTTGAATATATGCATCGTGAAAATGTATGTTTACTCAAATGAATCTGAAATAATTTTGTCTTATATCTATAAAGGCTCCTGATTACTGAGTGGATACCGAGACTCTGTTCTAAATACAAATTTGCAAATGAAAACGAAAAAAAGGGGCTTGGGAAATTGAGGAAACATTTTAACAGAAATTTTAGCTTAGGTCTAAATATACCAAGAAATCAATCCTTAAAAGTAGCGTGTGGTAGATGGATTCAGGAGTAATATCCTTGTAACCATAGCACAGGTAGAAGAAATGTTTCTTAAGCTCTGATTCTGAAACCAAAGCATCACAATTTTTCATAACATCTAGTTTTTCATTTTCTAAAGAAGAGGGTCTTCAGCCCAGATCACTACTTACATGTGAGTTGATGTCACATGAATAAATTAGGTGATTTGTGGTGACTTCAAGTTGTAAATTGTAATGTCTTGCCAAGTTATTTAGTTATTTACTCTTGGAAAGTCTTCGAACTTTCAGAAAATTTGCAACGAAGTGCTTTAGATTTAAATAAATATTCGTAATGAGATAACAAATATCCTGAAAGCGATCTGTATTTTTATTTTGGAAATTGACGCATACTCATCCATGAACACGCATGATATATATATAGTAATATAATAATTATATATATATATATATATATATAATCTATATGATATGATTATTATACATATATAGATATATATAGAAAGGAAATATATATATATATAATAATATATTAATCATATATGTTATATGCGGTTCGTTATAAATTTTCTGAAAGTTCGAAGACTTTCCAAATGTAAGTAACTAAATAACTTGGCAAGGCAGAACAATTTACAAGTTGAAGCCCAGAGAAAATCACCAGAAATCACCTCATCAGTTATCCATGTGACATCAACTTATATGTAAGTAGTGATCTGAGCTGAAGACAATTTTCTTTCGAAAAGGAAAAACTAGACGTTACGAAAAATTGTGATGCTTTGTTTTCAGAATCAGAACTTAGGAAACATATCACCTCCTTGTGTTCCAGTTACAAGGATATTACTCCGGAATCCATCTAACCCCATCTACTACAACCTATTTTTGAGGGTTGATTTCTTGATATATCTAGACCTAAGCTGCGTGCGAAAATATATTCAGACTGGAAGCCAGATTTTCTGTTAAAATATTCTCTCACTTTCCCTCGTCCTCTTTTTTTTTCTTTTTTTTCTTTAACAAGATTTGTATTTAGAATAGTCTCGGTATCCACATAATAATCAGGAGCCTTTATAGATATTAGACATAATTATTTCAGATTCATTAGGGTAAATCTATATGTTCACGATGCGTGTATTTAAATAAGCAGTTTTAGTACAATCAAGGGCTGTCCACGCACTTAATTTGGTACAGTTATTTTCTTAATAAAGAGAAGATGCTTCCTTACGATTCGCAAGCATACTGTTTACGCCAATCATAATTTGTGCTTCATCTTGTGCATTTACCTAATTTTCAAAATGACTTTTTAGGACTACCATATGAAGGAATTGCTCGGGTAAAACTATCTGTTCGTTGGGACACGACCATTTGTATCAGACCTTCAAAACTCCGAGTCACAAAAGAAGGCCGAGAAGCACAAAGTCTTTGAAAGATTGAAATAAATACGCTTGCTAAGGCTCGCGGGGGAAAAAGCAACGGAGGAGCTATCATTTTCTTGTATTTCTTCGAAGTCACATACTTCTGGCAAATGAAAATTAGGACCTCATCATCTGTTGGTCAAACGCATTCCAAGCGTTCTTATTAGAAAGACCCCTATCAGTTGTGTTGAAGCTCTTACGGCAAGGTGTTATGGTAACAATGAAGACAATATGTGTCATTTGCTCTTCTTGCTGGCAAATGTAGATCTCAAAAAAAAAAAATAAATAACACAAATAAAAGAATAAAAACAAAAATCGGCTTATGTAGCCGATGCACAAAATCGCCTTCCGCTCAAAGAATGGTTACAGCCTCTTAAAGTGGCTCAGAATGGCCAGTTTCCGTGAGTAGTTTCACTCCAGACTTATCAGGCCAACTTACACAGGAGAAAAAAAACAGTCCAAGTATTTAGTACGTAGTGTCATGGCTCCTTCACTCCCGTTTTTAACCTTCAAAACATTTCTAACCCCTCGTCATTTTTCGGCTCAGGGCGACTCGGTCTCTCAGAACCTAAAACGAGGAATATTCTGAAGCTAAAGAGGAACCCGAAAGACGAATGAAACAAAAGACAAACACCGCTGTTCCTTCTAACCGGTGTCTAAGGGAGGCCGACGACGGCGAGATGGTCGCCGCCAGGGTGGTGATAAAGGTGATTGTGCCCACTAAAGTAATGCAATTAGCACCCCTGATTGCTCCTGTCTGACCACTGGCTAGCCCAAGTTGCTGCTGCATTTCCCAGGGAAGCACGAGAGAGAGAGAGAGAGAGAGAGAGAGAGAGAGAGAGAGAGAGAGAGAGAGAGATTCTTATTACCTTTGCTCAGGCAGGCAAGAGTGAGTAGAGACATAGAGAGAGAGATGCACAGTGAGTGGAATTGTTCAGGCAAGCCAGAGTGGGTGGAATAAAGAGAGAGAGAGAGAGAGAGAGAGAGAGAGAGAGAGAGAGAGAGAGAGAGAGAGAGATTCTAATTACCTTTGCTCAGGAAGGCAGGCAAGAGTGAGTGGAGTAAAGAGAGATAGAGAGAGATTCACAGTGAGTAGAATTGAGAGAGAGAGAGAGAGAGAGAGAGAGAGAGAGAGAGAGAGAGAGAGAGAGAGAGAAGTTTACTCTTGTAATTATCTTTGCTCAGGCAGGCCAGAGTGAGTGGAATAAAGAGAGAGAGAGAGAGAGAGAGAGAGAGAGAGAGAGAGAGAGAGAGAGAGAGAGAGAGAGAGAGAGAGGTGCTGCGTGGCGGACTCTCCATTGTGTGCGGTATCAATTTTCATCGTGAAACGATACACCGATACCATTTGAGTTAAATTCCTATGATAAATCTTCTTCCGCAACGCTGATATTCGGCTCTGGGCAAGAATCTCCTCGCAAATAACCCCAAGAGCAGGTGTGGATAATGAGGGAGCACCTGCCTGCATTTTCCGTCCTTTTAATGCCATAGAATAAAGCACGCTGCGTCTTCACCTTTGTGTTTTACACTGACTTTTATTTTCTAGTAATCTGTATCTTCCTTACTAAATATCACGCATCTCTTATTGATGTGCATACGCATATGTGTTTATATCGAATTCTCAAAAGCAGTGTTATATCTAACAGAAGGATCCAAAATACAATCAGTGACATTCTTATCATTATTATTATCATTATTAGGTTGGAGGCCTTCCCTGAGGTCAGTAGCATTGAATATAACTGTTTCAACGGTATTTGTTTATATAGAATCTTCTCAATTCTTCTTATTACCCTTTTCTCATCAGCATATAGCTGGTATATAAGGTTTCCTAAGGACATATAAGATTTCAGTTGTCTTAGGTTTATTTCCTCTGACGTGCCGACAGCGCACAGGCAGTCATCTAAGAGAGTACTTAAGTAAGTTAAGATACGTGGTTTATAGGTATCTATTTGCTTGAAATACAGTAATGTTGCAAGAAACTTATTTGGCCCTAGAACCTCTATCACCCCAGTAAATAATAATAATAATAATAATAATAATAATAATAATAATAATAATAATAATAATAAATAATAATAATAATAATAATAATAATAATAATAATTATATTATTATTATTATTATTATTATTATTATTATTATTATTATTATTATTATTATTATTATTATTATTATTATTATTTTGGAAGAAGACCCTCTTTTAAACAAATTTTGTTGAATAAAATGACAGAATTCAGCGAATTAATCTTATTTATTATCTTTTCTATTTTTCTTATTACTTTTTCTGGCTCAGCGATACTCATGGCCAATTATTAAGGAGTATCGCTGAGCCAGAAAAGCGAGTAATAAGAAAAATAGAAAGGACAATATTGAAGATTAATTCGCTGAATTCTGCCATTTTATTCAACAGAATATAATAATATATAAGATAATTCGCTGAATTCTGCCATTTTGTTCAATAGAATAATAATAATAATAATAATAATAATAATAATAATAATAATAATAATAATAATAATATAATAATAATAATAATAATAATAATAATAATAATAATGAGACTACTCTCACTTCCAATTTAAGCGATCCGAAAAATCCAAATAAATCTTTAATATCATACGAACGTTGATGTAAAATATTATGTCAAGAATGACGTGGTACAGCTGAAGATGATGAAGCGTTCATGATATTTCCGCTTAGGAGACAAAAGCAGGTTGATTTCATGCGACCTTTTCTTCCGAGTTCCTAGAGGAATCTTCAAATGAACTGCAATGTTGCAGAATTTTTGGGGAAGATAAAGGACCGTTGTCGTTGAACTCGACGAGCCAGAAGCGCTCCATTAGAAAATCCAAAAGGAGTAACGTAATCAGGAAACCACAATTAAGACGTCAAGAACGACTAGAAGACGAAGTGATAAAGAAATGAATGACCCAAAATGGTTGGCATTCCGACTGTATGTCATAAAAGCAGTTCTGCGATAATGAACCATATAACAATGGCATTGCATTCTTAAGATGATAACGAGGGTGCGTTCATGTTTCTCTCTCAGTGGAAGCAGAAAGCTGTTGGATATGTTCGCTTTCTAACGACCACATCGTAAACAAAAGTGCAAAGGAAGAGTCGAGATATCAGGAAGTAACTCGTCTCTAGTTTGAAAGAGTTTCCATTTGCAAATGGAGTGAATCTTGAATTTTCCTGGTATGATTATTCATTCACATAAGGTGGAAACCGTCTTTCTGGTTTATCATATTGTGACTTATGGAATACTTATCGTGAGAGGTTAACGTGAGCATAATTGTTTTTTATTTATTCTTTTTCAATCGAAGGCGTTAGTGGGAGTAAGTTTTGAAGAGTAAGACAAAACTCTGAGAAAAACATGAAAGCGGGAAGTATAATCCTAGTGCCTTGTTGCTTCTAGCCTTGAGCAGTGGATTGATAGTTGGCCTCAACAAATAAGAAAGTACAGAATGCAGATTTTGCATTTTTTGTTGCAGTTTAAGAGCTTCTCCCGAATGCAAGATGAAGTAACTTCTAATGTTAAAGGTTAATCAAAATTGAGACAAGTTATTCGGGAGGTATTGTGAATTGGGTGTTAAATGAAATTTTGGACTTAATAATACACGTATATATATATATATATATATATATATATATATATATATATATGTATATATATATATATATATATATATATATATATATATTATATATATATATATATATATATATATATATATATATGTATACATGTACATACATACATGCACACAAACATAAATACATGCTACATGCATACATACACACATCCCCCGCCACACACACAGACTATATATATATATATATATATATATATATATATATATATATATAGATATATAGAGAGAGAGAGAGAGAGACGAGAGAGAGAGAGAGAGAGAGAGAGATGCACACAGGAAACTAAAACGATATTCTGAACAAATCTCATAAACTTCCTGTGTCGTAAATTCGAGACATCATCAAGACACTTTTGAAGTTTAATAAGGCAGTTAACTTCAAAGTTTACTTGCGAATGAGCCGGGACCTTTCCTTTGAGCGAGGGGTAGCCTATTAACTACGTCATTAATTTTGGGGTCATAAACGTCTCCCTCGTAACCCTGACCCAAAAACTTATATAAGGTCTCTGGAAGGAGTTTCCTATTCAAGAGGAATTTTCCAGTGATGAGAGGATCAGAGAGAGAGAGAGAGAGAGTTACAAGGATTACAAGGATTAGGATGTCTCAAAGACTTTCGAGTCCATCTGAGGAGAGAGAGAGAGAGAGAGAGAGAGAGAGAGAGAGAGAGAGAGAGAGAGAGAGAGTTACAAGGATTACCAGGATTAGGATGTCTCAAGGAGTTATGAGTCCATTTGAGGAGAGAGAGAGAGAGAAGAGAGAGAGAGAGAGAGAGAGAGAGAGTTACAAGGATTACAAGGTTAGGATGTCTCAAAGACCAACAGCGAGAGAGAGAGAGAGAGAGAGACTACTCGTGGGGGAATAAGGTAGAAAAACCATTGTGAATAAATATATTCTCTAGAATAAATATATTCTCTATAAACCTTCAAATTTAATGTAAAAAAATATCGATTATCACCTTGGGATAATTTTAATTTTTTTTATTTATTATTATTATTTTTTTAATGCAAACCCTTCCAGGAGGGAGGTGAATTGTTAAGTGCAAGATGCTCTAATCTATGACATCATAATTTACCAAAGGGGGAACGGATAATGGGTTTCATCTTTCACGGCAATAAATCTCAGCATTGGAATTAGAATTTCGAAGGGGAGTGATTATATTTACTCCTGGGAGGCTTACAAATGTTAAAATGTGCTTTTATTATTCCTATACAGTATCCGCAATACATTAACAATATGCAAGAGCAACCATTTACAGTAAAAGTAATATCTGCAGAAAAGTATTCTAACGGCTGATCGCGTAAATTGCATAGCTATCAGGGAAGTGAAAGAATAAACAAGGCGTTAAATGAATTGTTGAGTTATTTCCAGAACTTCTTGTATGATTTCTAGCATTCCAGGAAGTGTTCTCCTGGAACAACTGTATCCCACTGACACCAGTTGTCTAGCGGAAGAATCATTGCCTCATTTGAATATATGCAACTGCTGTTTCCCTGAGAATTAATAATATAAATAGAACGACTTTCTGTTTTTATACATTTCGCTGCTCACTTCATTTGCATAATTCATGATCGCACTGGGAATCTGTCACCGTCCCTCTGTATCTCTCCGTCAGTTCGTCTGTCTCTCGTAATTCGTTTTCGACATTTATTTAATTTTTTCCTTTTCGCGCTTTTGCCGACTTCTTATGTCTCTCTTGTCCCACGATTTTTCTCTTACGTGATTTTTCACTTTCACGGGAAAGTCTTGCCTTCGCTGTTCTATGATTTTTTTTTTCCATTTTCTCATTTATTTTGGTAGCGTATTTTCGCAATTCATTCTATCTCGTAGAATCTCCTTTCTTAATCTTTACTATGATATTTTTTCATTTTCTCATTTATTTCGGTAGCATATTTTCGCAATTCATTCTTTCTCGTCGAATCTCCTTTCTTAATCTTTAGTCTCACCACGAATAAATTCAAAACCTCATCATTTCCACCAAGATTCGAATACGTTTTCAAACTTGGCAGTAGTATATACGTCCTCCGCAACCTTAATTTTCTTTCCCTCTTTTATTCCTGATCACGTCATATCGCCTCAATTTCTCTCGGTCCCTTATCTCTCACCACTCCATTCCAGAGATCGCGCTATTCCCTCGGAACAATTTGAGATAAGCGAAGATAAGCCACTATCATGAAGAATGAAATAAGACGTAGTCTAAGAAGAGGGCCGCGCCCATGGTCGGTATAGTATCTCGCCGCAGTAAACTCTTTTTGTTTATGCTTCCAAAAGGTTCCACCGTACTCGGGTAAAAGCACCGTCTTCGTGATGATATATAGAACATTGAACATTATTGCAGCCTCCTAAAACCAGGGTAACCTCAGTGAGTCCCTCCTGTTTCTCACTGTGGGACGGTCGTCGTCCCTTCGAGAGTTTCCTTGGCGTGGAGGAAATTGCGACCGAAATATCCTCGGAATCTTAGCTACCAACAACCTCCCTCCCCCCCCCCAAAAAAAAAAAAAAGTAGAATTTTGTCCTACATACTTTCCGCTTTAGACCTACATCCCAGATCCCAGTTCGGCCCCAGTTTGACGAACTGGCGTAAGCCATTGCTTCCTCATTTTGAGAAAATAGGCTTCAAAGATTTTTATATTATTCAGAGCCTCTAATTAGATCATCTTTTAAGGACATTGTTTCGAAATCAGCCAAGGCAGACAGCTAAAATTTTGATATGTTACAGAATATCTAAAACTGAGATACTGACTGGAAAAAAAAATTTTTGAATACACCGGTTCGTGAAAACAGGGACGAGTTTTGGACATCGAATTCTGCTTCGAACGATTTATAAATACACTTTTAAGAGGAATCGTTCCGAATCGATGTGGAATCGAGAATTGTGTCCCCCCTAACCCCCAGCCCCCGTACAGTTCCATCTAGACCTACTACATCCCAGACCTGAGTTTTGGACATCGATTTTTCTCTTTCGAACCATTTATAAAAAGTAAACCTCTTCGCGCGAGGGAGCATCGCGAATCGATTAAAAAATCGAGCTGGGCAGAGGTCGGAGACGATGAGAGCTCAAAGTATCGGAAGCGGTGGGCGGGCGCGACCATAAACCGATAGCGTAATACAGGAGACGGTTTAATGAGACATTATTCCAGAACAGCATTTGGGGAGAGAGAGAGAGAGAGAGAGAGAGAGGCTGGTCTACCGGCGCCCGCATAGACCAGCACCTACCTACCTACCAACTCCTCGCCGAGATGGCGGGCAGGAATCACGGCGTAAAAAAAGATGCAGGAATGCTTGCAGCGGAGTCTATAAAACGCAGTTGATTGCACAAGCAGCTCTGGCCTTAGAAGCGGATGGTAATGGACTGATGTGAAGAGTGTAGTTATTAATAATGTCAGATATGAACGATTACATATTGTAGCTCGATGAAAAATCGAGGAATTAAAAAAAAAGTTATTTGGAACGAATGGAAGTTTATCTGTAATTAACTGGGTATGTTTTGTTTCCTATGACTGGCAGGTATGACTTGGACCATCAAAGGATGGTCTCTTGTTTATTAATTTTTCATAAGCTTAAGTTGTAATTTAACAGAGCTTGAATGAATGTAGTTGATACCCTGCACACATAAACACACGCAGATATATATAAATAAATATATATACACACACACATATATATATATATATATATATATATATATATATATATATATATATGTGTGTGTGTGTATATATATCTGCATGTGTGCGTGTGTATGTGTGCAGGGTATCAACTATATATATATATATATATATATATATATATATATATATATATATATATATATATATATATTCTGGATCTTTGTTCCCTTCTTAGGAAATAGGCGTCATAGCCTAAGGAACCTTGCTATGCCAATTCAAGGCCCAAAGAACGGATGCTCATTATAAACAGTATTAACATAAAACTGCTGCATACGTCAAAGTGGACCCGTGATTATCGTGCATATCATTATCACCCTAACTGGAAACCTCCGATGCTCTTCCCTTTCGACCAGTGAGCTAAAAGCAATTAACTGACCATGATAGGCCATTCGATGTAAGACTTCATATATGAAAGCAAAATCCAAAAAATACATTCATCAAATTAACCACTTAATTTTTCGTTGTTAAAAGACTGAGCTGACTGTAAGCATGTGTGAATTTAAACTGAAGTGGAGAAGCGAATGTTACATAATCGCCAAGATGAGAAATAAGAAGGATTCTTTTAGGTTGTTTTTTGAGCTTATTCACGTCTTGAAGTCTTCCATTTTATGGATATTTGAGACAAAATATTCGCCATTTCTTAGATATTAGGTAATACTACAGACCCTAACTCCTAGTCTTATGTTAATCCTGATAGGTCTAATCATATACTATAAGTAAATATTATATATATATATATATATATATATATAGATATAATATATATATATATATATTTATTATATAGAGAGAGAGAGAGATGATTGAGAGAGAGAGAAGAGAAGAATAGTTTTAGCTCTGGAGACTGAAATCGAAATATCCTTGTTCTTCCACCTGAGAGAAGAGAGAGAGAGAGAGAGAGAGAGAGATAGAGAGAGAGAGAGAGAGAGAGAGATAGGAAGGATGAGTGAGACATTTATTGAAAATTCTGAGGAAAGAAATAGACATGTCCTGTAAATACTATTATAGCACCTCGATAACAAACTCTCTCCAGCACCCACCGTGGCAAGTCACGATGATATCCGTACTCTCTTCCTCATATCTGATATCCGTACTATTTTCCTCATATCTGATCGTCCTCTGGCATGGAGCCGTTCTCCCCATACTTATAATATCAATTTCTCTCTCTCTAAACAAAATTCTAGCTTGCTACCAAGCTGGTCTGTTTATGGTTGCAGCATATCATAGTGCTATGTTTGCCTGTTTTTCAGACTTTGGTGGCGTGCCTAAGGGTTCTCTAAGTTTCTGGATGTTACCTCTCTCTCTCTCTCTCTCTCTCTCTCTCTCTCTCTCTCTCTCCTTCTTCTTCACCCTGATTGGACTTACCCATAATACTTATCTGCCTCTAAACCCCGTTGCTATCATCTCGCGTCGTAAATTCGATTATGTGTCTCATTCAAGTGAGCCAAGATCTCTTGGGAACCTCGTCTCCGCCCCTTCGCGCCTGATAGCGAGGCTCTACTGCGATGGACTCTGTGACACACACACACACACACACATACACGCACATACACACGTGTATAATTATATATATATATATATATCTATATATATATATATATAATATATCTATATAGATATATATATATATATATATAAGATTTATCACTTAAACAATAAGTCTGTGCATCAATACAATCACTATCATTTAAACTGAATGACACCTGGCCTATAGATACTCATTCGTGAAAAGTTACACTTTTCTCCTTAAATTAACGGCAATCTCAATTTTAATCCATTAGGATACCGTGAAATGACAATAATATTTCATTATTCCTTGTTCAAGTTACTAAATACCTTAGACTGCTTAGAGAATAAGGTCTGAAGGGTCATATCGTGTACTGACGCTGCAAAAAGAAAGCTGTAGTGGATATGATACTGAATAAAAGTAATATAATATAAGACAGTTGTTTAATTAAGAAGAAACACCTCAATATTATGGTAATGACACGAAAGTAAAGGATAGTGTGTTCAAGTGAATGAAAGGAGTACAGACTTAATGCATTCATTGAAGAATTGTTTAAAAACAACTCAGTTTCGGTGGAGGCAATGCTCAACAGGAACTGCATAAGATTCGAGAATGAAAAAAAAAGAGGGAGAATCTGCATGAGTGACTGGTTGGGGTCAGAGAACGAGAAAGGATAGTTGCGCTTGGTAATTTCAATGCTGAAGTAGTAGGTAACAAGGACGCTAATGGGATAGCTAATAGGCAAGGAGTGTCTGGAGTACACTGAAATGGACGGAACTGTGTGGAAATGGGTCTCTACGGGGTTATTGTTGGTATATGTGGTTGCAAAGATGGATATTCGAAAGTATACTTCGAAATATGAAGGTGGCGATGAGAGTTTTTATTATTATTAGTATGGAATTACTGAGGGTAAGGAAGAGCAAGTTGAACGTTATAGCACAGTGGAAGTGGCTAGTGATATGCTGATGATAATCTGATTGAAACAAACTGAAAACAGGAGTTAGGTCTAACTGTAGTGTAAGGGTCAAAAATATGGCTTGAAGTGGATATGAGGCAAGTGAGTTTGCTAAGACTGAAGTGGGAATAACATATAGTGAAAACGTGGGTTAATAGGGGGCTAGGATTGACTCCTAAACTAAAGTGTAAAAGTTTCATGAGGAGTTTACAATACATAAAGATAAGGGTGTCCAAGGCATGTTGAAAGTTTGTTGGTAAAATTGCATTTCATGAGTCATTGAATGAAACGAGAAGGGTGATGATAAAATTAGAAGATAAATAAAGAGAATAAAAAAGATTGTTGGATAAAGCTGCATAACTGAAGAGACGTTATTTTATACAGGATGATGGCAAAGGTAAACAAGAAGAGGGTGAGGTAGGAAAGGTGGAGAGGAATGAAAAAACATAGGTTAGTCTACGTTACATACATTGCCAATTGTCAGAGGATGAAGAAACCTTTTAAAGAGCAAATGACCCTTGCAATAAAACAAGCATATGGTGGAGTGTATCCTGAAACGAATGCTGTATTTTATAGAAGAAATGAAGTTTCATAAAAGTTGATGACGGAAGAGAGACAGATCTGAATGAACCAAGAGGATAATTAATAAGCTAATTCAAGTTCCATAAGGCTCGTGGAACTTACTGTAACGCGTCAAGAGGCCAAAGAAAAAGCTGACCACGAAACGTCATGAATTTCTGGGTGAGGGAAAGATTCCAGAGAAATGGGCGAGGAAAGTAACTAAATAATTCTTCCATATTAAGCCAAGAAGGGGTTAGGGTAAATTGGTGCTTGAGATGGCAAAGCAAATAGCAGGAGTAAACCGCAAAGGGTTTAGACCAAAAGTGTATTACGGATAAAGTGTATATTTAAGTTGAAATTGTTATGAGAAAATGTGGGAAGTAAGGAAAACATGTATGCGCATCATGCATAGACCTAAAAAACAATAATGTATAAACTAGACTGCCAAATGTAAGCAGTACTACAAAGCGGTTATGAGTTAGACATAATTGCTTTCCATGCTGGTATGTAGATAAGATTCCCAAATGCATATATAAGGTTACTAGCAAATGAGTGAAACTATTGTTATTCTTATTCAGAAGATGAAGAGCCCTATTCAAATGGAACAAGCCCATAAAAGGGGCCATTGACTTGAAATTCAAGCTTCCGACAAAAGTAATAGAAGGTAAAAGAAAAGACAGAAAGAGGATATTAGTTATCAAAAACACAGATAAATTAACAAATAAGTAAATAAATAAATAAATAAATAAATAAATAAATAAATAAATAAATAAATAAGTAAATAAAGGTATGAATAAATAAGTAAATAAAACAGACAAGGTCGCAGGATATTAGTGCTTTTCCCCTGCTTGTATGCTCAAACAAAAATACTGGACGTAAGAAACAGGCTATTAGCAATCTGTATGAACATGGTTGCCTCATGGATCGTCACCTCTACGCTGCTTTGAGCACTCAAGACTGACAAATGCAAGCAGTGCTGGTGAATGAGTATGAATGAGTAAGCGTAGGCAGGACTGGCATGCACGGACAAGATTGTTTGATATGGACGTTAGAGACGCTGGGAAGGAAGTATGCAAAACAGCATTGCCTAAAGTTAGCACCATTTTCACGCATGTACGTACAGTACCAACTAAATTACCGGATGTAAGCATTTCCACACGTTGGTGAAGACAGAAAATAGGGCTGGAAATCAGTGGTGGCGCCATGATGGAATAACCAGGCATTATTGTTACGCTTGTGGGTGCTGGTATATGGAAAACATGCTCCACCGATATCCACACGTAGGATTACTCCTTATAAGCATTTCTGAAATACTGGTATGAGCTTACGGGATCAGTAGACATAAATAGGATGGAAATATAAAATTTTGGCCCAAGGCCAAGCGCTGGGATCTATGAGGTCATTCAGCACTGAAAGAGAAATTGATAAGAGAAAGGCTTGAAATGTGCAACAGGAGGAAAACCTCAAAGCAGTTGCACTATGGATCAATTGTTAGGAGCGGGTGGAAAGTCAGATGGAAGATAGAGAATAGGAACAGAGGTACAGCAAAAGGAATGAAAGAGGTTGCAGCTAGGGGTCGAAGGGACGCTGCAAAAAGCCTTAAGTAATATTAACATTATTAGCAATGCCGCGTAAAGTGGCACTGCGTTGGAATGCACAGGAGGGATTGTTGCATTGTCATGTGCAGACAGAATAGCCGAGTTTAGTTGCATACTGGCATACGTTGGCAGGCCTGCAGTGTATAAACGATATTGTACGCATATTTCGAGCATGGGAGCATGAATGCCTGTTGAAGAAATTAGTTTAATTCATTCAGCGTCACCGTTATAGACAAACAAAGTAGTGTTGTGTTGTAAAAATGCAACCATATCTGTGAAGTTTCATGACGCTATTTACATTTAAATTGTTCTGCTCGTTCATATACTTGCTCGGAATAATGGAAAATGAGAATAAACGAGGCGCAGGAAGTGGTTGAGGGCAAAGTGCACTTACTTCCGGAACTGTTACAGAAATCAAGGTTAAACATTTCCATTATCAACCAGGTGGATGTGGAGATTGTCCTAACAGACTGCAAAAATCAGTTCTTTGTTATGTAAATAAATTCATTCGTAGATTTTGATAATTTAATCCGTGAAGAGGATCTAGATTGTATTTTGGCTGATGATATAAACGGATATAAAGCGAGAAATTGGTACACATTTAAAATAAAATTACTCTCGCGTTGTAGAGTATGCGTCACTGCAATTTATTCAAAGGCAACTCGATCAATATTAGCGTACGTTTCAACACTACTTTCAAGTCGTGTCGTGTATAATGACACTTATTCTCGCGTTGAGTTTGTTGGATAAAATTTAAAACTGATTTTATGACATCATAAATCCTACGTGTTTATCTTTTCGGTTCCGTTCTCCAAACACAGTAAAATCAGAGTTGTAGGACTCACTTTCAGTAACTATATTAGTTTTATATCCGTAATACTACATGTGTGTGATATATATACGTCACTTGATTTCAAAATGATGTAAAACTTTGTTCATGAGTGAAGGGATGGATTGAGTTAGAACAAAAATTATGAAAATAACCAGTGACCAGGTGTTAGTCATCATTTAAATAACTTAAGGTTCGTGTATTTTGGTAGAATAGAATATAACATTTAGGCCAAAGGCCAAACCCTGTGACCTAAGAGGTCTTTTAGCACTGAAACAGAAAATTAACAGTGAAATGTATTGAAAGGCCTAACAGGAGGAAAACCTAGAAGTTGCGCTATGACCCAATTGTTAGGAGAGGATGGAAAGTCATATGGAATACAGAGTATATGAACGGACGCACAGTAATAAGAATGAAATGAGGTTGCAGCTGGGAGCCGAAGGGACGCTGCAAAGAACCTTAAGTAATGCCTCCACTACTGGTTGCATTTGGAAAGCTTTTCATATGTAAACTTCCCTCACGCTTTGTACTTTAACCACATCACTGAAGAGGAACACTTCAGGTGTTCAAAAGTCTTTGCTTTGTTTCTTTTACATGGTATTTGCTATGTAACTGGATTTTTTTTATTGCACAGCAAAATTATAATAATGCTCTCCTTCGTGAATGTTCAAACTATGTATTGGGTAAAGAAATGATCTATAACTGTATATAGAGAAAAATATTCTAGATCTTTTCTCCCTAGAGCAACCGAGATCAGCAAAATCCGTAGTGGATAAGATTGACGGTTTTGCCATGGAAAAGTCGACTTGATCACGAGCCAACAAAGATCCCTTTGAATCTCCTTCAGGTTTTACGTTAAGAAACATTTGCTTATTCCCTTCCAGAGGGTCATTAAAGCCCTCTTCTCGTCCCTCTTTTGAACTTTTTTCGTCCAACAGAAAAGGACACAAGGACAGAAGAAGAATGAGAAGGGCAGACTGACAGATTTATAGCGAACGATCTTTGTTTAGCTCTGAAGTTTGTGGTTGAACTTATTACAGTCCGCCGTCTATTCCAGTCTGCTGTTCCCCCGAACCCCCACCCCCTTTTGTTTACAAGTGGGTTTAAGTAATTGAACGGCGTTTAAGAACCAATGAGCTTATGGTAATTCGCCCATCCTCAAAGAAACTCCTCCGGACTACCTTCTCTTGGAGTTGTTCAACCTGATGATGTGGGAAACGTCGGACAATATGCACCGTAGGTCCAAAAGAATAGAAAACCAAAAAAGAGGAGAAAATAAAGGAAAAGAGACCAGAGACGCTAAAGAGGTGGACAATACTCGTGGACAAAAGGGTAGAGAGGAGGAGTGGGGAGGAGGGGGAGGAGGAAAGTGGTCTTCAAGGGAAAGGCAGAAGATAAATACAGGTGAAGACAGGACCATTAACCAGTTGGACAAGCTGAAACAAAAGAGCTATTTACTGACTTAACCGCTCTTGGCAGTACCGGAAGGTCTCGGGGAAGGGAAACAAATCGATGTGCTCGACCAGAGATAACGATAAATTACAGAAAGAAGGAACAGATGAAAGATTCCGCTTAACGCGAAGAGAGTCGTGAGGGATCACGAGGAACGTTTTAATTCAAAGGAAACTATTTACGAAAGGATAAAATGTATAGAAAAGTGATAATGTTTGTTATGTATAGACTGTGTGCATACTCAGATTTCGGTGCTAGTTTAGTGGGCAGTCTACCTGCGTATTTCTACGCTGTTTCGCCGTGCTTAGTACTGGCCCGTCGGGGGTCAAATGTCCCTAAATTAGCACCAAGGATTATTGTTGTTTGAGATTAAGTAGCACCCAGATTTCCATAGTACGTTTCATTCGACGGTATATGGTATGGGATAACCAAACATCTAATTGAAACTGCAAAAAATGTTCCATAATGAGTCAATATGCAAGTTCCATGGCAATATCTGAATTAAAACTTCCTAGCTATTTCTGGTAATAGAAGTTCATTCTCAACGTGGTTCGGAAGTCACGTAAAGCCGTTGGTCCAGTTGCTGAATAACCACTGGTTCCATGCAACGTGAAAACACCGTACAAACAAACAAAACTTCCTAGCACGGACAACTCGATGGTTTTAACACGCACGACAATGCTTTAGAAACTCGTTGATTCGTCATACTGACACAATCATCGCCACCAAACAGCAGTCTAAATAGCCATCATGATTTCTGAAGTGGATAGAACGTTATCAGCTGGCATTACGTGATCAAATTTCTAAAAACATTCCCATTTTACAATAAGAGGAAACTGTACATTCATATATTTTTTTCCTTTCAACTATAATTCCCCTTAGGTGAAAGTTACCCTCGGTGCAAAGTGAATTCGACATTCGACATCAGGAGATGTTTGTGGCTTAGTATTTTAGAATATACAAGAGTCACTCGTGTATCTGTATCTGACAAAAATACAACGCACACACGCACGCGTATACATACACACACACACATATATATATAATATATATATATATATATATATATATATATAATATATATACATATATACATACATATATATACATATATATAAATATATATATATATATATATATATATATATGTGTGTGTGTATATATATATATATATATATATATATTATATATATATATATATATATATATATATATATATATATAACTTCTAAGCATACTTGCTAACATATGAGCAACATCTCGCACAACTTGAAAATCGAAATACCACAAGGGCACACCAAAATCCCACAAATGATAATTGGCACCTCCAGTCAGACTCAATGACACACACACACACACACAGCACAGAAAACAAATGAAGGGTCGTGTGTCCTCAAAACGAGGCTATGGATGGAAGGAGGCCTGTGATTGGTCAGTCATGAACTCATTTAGCGATAGGATCGTCGGATGAGTTTTTAATGTATAATTTTCTGCCTGGTTAGGGGGATTATAGTCATCGGGGAGGATAACCCGTTATCAAAGGGATCGTGTTATTTGGACTTCTGTCGCCCTGACATGATTCGTTGTCTGACATCGAGATGGTTTGGAAGAAGGGGAATAGAATCATGTGTGTTTTGGGACGACAATGTTCTTTTGTTCTTCCACGTTCTTCTTTTTTTCTTCTTCTTCTTCTTCTTTTTTTTTACGTGTTCCAGTTCGATTCCCCGCTCTGCCAACGTGGAATCAGAGGAAACTATCTCTGGTGTTTAGAAATTAATTTCTCGATTAATGTGGTTCGGAATCCACAATAAAGCTGTAGGCCCCGCTGTTAGGTAACCAATTGGTTCCTAGCCACGTGAAAGAAAATATCTAATCCTTCGGGTCAGCCCTAGCAGAGCTGTTAATCAGCTCAGAGGTCTGATTAAACTAAGATATACTTCACTTTTATTTTACCAGCTCAAGGAGGTCTCTCGTGGTTACGTGAATATTTTTGCGCTCGCGTTGCCGAAGGCTGTTTGCAGTTCCGACTGTAAATAAGATTGTGAATTGCCTTATGTAATGTGTCTGACTGACTAATTATTCAGTTTTCCACGCTTTGCTGAAAGTACTCGCTCTCCCTAATACTGGCAATGACTTTTAATCCCTAAAATGAAATCAGCGGAAGGACTGATGTGACTCTGATTCACCCACTAACCTTCGCTAATTTCTAAAATCATCAAGGAGAATGAAGATGATATCTGATATTAAACTATTTTCCTTTTTAGTTTTCTGTAAAAGAAAACCCTAAGCAAATACTTAGACTTCAAATATCAACTGTAGATGCAATACAACTAAAGAATAACTATGACTTTTAGCTTTCTCTAAAAGAAAGCTATTGTGGCAGCTTTCTCCTTCCGTCCGCACTTTTTCTGTAAACCCCTCAGATCTAAAAAAAACTACAGAGGCTAGAAGGCTGCAAATTGGTACGTTGATCATCTATCCTCCAATTATCAAGCATACCAAATTGCAACCCTCTAACCTCTGTAGTTTCTATTTTATTTAAGCTTACAGTTAGCCATAGATAGTGCATCTGACACTGCTTTCCGGAAGCAAGGGACGCATCATCACTCTTCGGCATCTGGGATGCAACTGAAGCACTACCGGTCGTAGCTGATGGTTTTATACAGCATTATGCGTTGTACAGAAAACTCGATTGCGCAGAAGATACTTGGGCGCATTTTTTACTTGTTTCTGTATGAAAACAAGTTCTCAACTGTGCGTAATCAGATGCCGTTGTTTTCCCAGTAAAGATATATCTTAATTCCACCCGCTATCCTTCATTCATTTCTAAGATGAGCAATGAAAATGGAGATGACGCAGGTACGTCTGATTTTTAACCCATTTTTTTTTTAAGGAAAACAGGATCTCAACTGAGTATAAACAAATGTTATTGTTTTTACAATGAAGAAACATTTTGACTCGCCCACTATCCTTCACAGATTTCTAAAAAATCAATAAGGAAAATGAAGATCACATCTAATATCTAACTATATTCCTCTCTCTCTCTCTCTCTCTCTCTCTCTCTCTCTCTCTCTCTCTCTCTCTCTCTCTGTGAAAGCAGATTCTCAATTGAGTGTTAAATACCTGCTGGGAATTCTGCTTTTGTAACACTACCCGAGTGCCGTATCAGCATGAATGAATGAATGACTTATGTCTAGTAATCAATAGGGTTGAAAATGTATGTAAAACACCCAATACCATTCATTACAGAGGGCTTTTCCCTCCCCTACGCATACCGCGTCTGGGCCGCTTGCAGTTGTGCTGTGTTCTGTAAGTTTCTGCACAATGAAGTGTTTCTCTCTCTCTCTCGTTTCCGTCCATTTCGCCAACCGCTTGAAAACCGAAGCCTTCCAATGCAATTGTGACCCTAATGGGTTTCATCCTGTTCCATTCACCGTCCTCTCTCTCTCTCTCTCTCTCTCTCTCTCTCTCTCTCTCTCTCTCTCTCTCTCTCTCTCTCTCTCTCTCTCTCTCTCTCGTTTCCTTCAGCTTTCCCCCCACGTCTCTGCCGCCCTTCGGCTTCCCAGTCGATCCCTAGGGCCCTGCCCTAAAGAGCATTCAGTTCAGGGCAGGAGGGGAGAACGAGAGAAAAATCCATTATAGCAGAGGTCGCGTGGCCATCCGTCTTCGACGAGGACACCGGGTATTATCCGGCGTTTCCTTCTTATCATGAGACCCTCGTGCTTCTATTTGTCTTTGGGCTTTGAATAATTTGTTCGTTATAGTCTGCCTGGCTGTCTCTTTGACGTAGTACTGTGCTGTGTAAACGATGAGATGTTGAGGTCATTGCATTTCTTAACCTACTATGAGATTCAGAGCCTCTGTAACGCGGTTTTTCGCAATAACTTTTTATCTATGCATTTCATAAATATAACGCTTATTCAGAATACACATTATATCTACACGTAAATTTTGACTGTATTCTGCATTACGTAGGTTGAATAAATTTGGTACTTACAATGTAAAAGTGAGTTTTTTTTGAAGACGGGCCAACTTACTCAGAGAAAATGTTTCAAACGCACTCGTTACGTAACTTATGACAGCATTTCTTCCCTCTTTCTCGATGGATGATTGGCTATACGTAACAAAGGCTATACCTCTGGCAACAATGACAAACAAATTTAAATACAAGCAAAGCAGTGCACCTTTATGAACTCTGAACCTCTCCACTGATAATTGTTATAATGAACAAACCAACAAAATATGTTAATAAATACAAAAACACTTCGATTATTAGTCTAACTCCCAAAATAAGTTTCCTAAGAAATTACAGTCTGCTTTATAGGTCACAATCAGATTGACAAGATGTAGGGAATAGATGGTAATTTTCAAAAACATAGTAAACAAGCTTGATTTGATAACTGCTATATCCAATGTCATGCAATTTTTATTTAATGACTATCTACCTATTTACTGAAAAAAAAAAATAGCCGGTACCGTATTTTGGCTTTAAACCTTCACTAATAATTATCGTCAGAATGATAACTTCATGAGGCTCCACCCACTTTGGCCTCGTTATAATTCAGGATAACACTGACGGCTATCATGGGCATTGTTGGATTAGGAAATCTAACTTCTGGCGATAAAAACCCATTTCTCGATTAGTTGTAAGAAGTGCTAAATGATCCTCAATGATCCCAGCAGTTGGCCTAAACGTTTAATTCATTTATATTACTGCTATACTGTTGCGGCACTACTGCTAGTACAGTAGTATTACTACGCTAGCACAGATACCCCACCCACATCTATGTATCGTTCCGCCATTCATAAAGTCTTTGGGTTTCAGAGCCGATGGAACAAGGTGAATGGGTTTCTGTCTAGTGGGTGGGCGGCGCAACATTTCGTCAAAAGGTGTTTACTTTGCTTACGTAATGAATGTTTTTCGACTCTTGGCTCGTAATCATTGGCCATGGCGTCGGCTAGATAATTTTTACTCTATAAAAATTAAAACTATCGGGTTTAGGTTATTGATAATGCTGACAAAATTTGTGTGTGGTTGTAAAATATACATATGTCAACTTTCAGCTACATCCGATGCTTTGACAAGGAGCAAAGTCCAAAAAACCGTGTTACAGAGGCCCTGAATCTCATAGTAGTCTGCTATATTGCAATTAAACATCTTACCGCTTTACAGGGGCACACACACACACACACACACACACACACACACACACACACACACATATATATATATATATATATATATATATATAATATATATATATGTATATATATGGGGATACAATCCACATTGATGTCAAATCCTTCTGTAGTTTAAAATATACATTTCTTATACAGGAAATTATAGCTTTCCTGTACAAGAAATATATATATTTTAAACTACAGAAGGATTTTACATCATTGTGGATTGTATCCCCATTTACTTAGAGGTATGACATAGTACCTAGCTTCTGTATATATAATGTCCAGTACGTTCAGCCAAAGTTTCTAATACTGGCCATGGTCAATGTGTCTTGGCAAACCTTTGTTACATCCAGGATGTGAGGAGCTTCCTAGAGAGCCGTGCTATTTACCTCCTCTGCCTCTACTGCCGTCATGCACGGGAAAATCATCGAAACCTGACAAACCCGCCATATTCTCACCGATGGTGCCGTTCCCAGCTAAAAGTCACGGTTGGAAGAAACCCATAAAATTACTGAGTATAACATGTTTACTTGTATTTACATATTATATTACTCAACACTCGTAGTTTTGCGTAAAATAATATGTAAATATTAATACAAGTAAACAAGTTATACTCAGTAATTTTGTGGGTTTCTTTTTACATCTAACAGAAGAAAACTGAAAGAAGTTTTTGTTTTTGTTTGAGTCGATGTTGGGTCGTGAGCTGATCATGATTTAGATGAGGTTCGTCGCTCTGAGTCGCAGATTTTACGTCGTCCTTAGCCACTACTGTTGTCACAACTTTTAAACACTTAGAAATATATGAAAGCTTACACAGACGAATAAAAGTCAGTTTTTATGACCTAGTGACGATAAGCTTTCTCGGACGGTGCTAAATTCTATCCGCTCACCTCAGTGGGATTCTAAAACCATTTCTGTGTAGATTATTCATTCGTCATACATTAAAACAATGAGTATTTTAAGTTTCACAGGTAAATACTACAAATTTCAAGCCGTTACATAAAAAGTAGGAAAATGTTTCTAAATAATGGTTCGGCAAATGAATACTTCTAGGGCCAATGAGAAATAATTTTAAAGACAACCTTTTTTCGTATTTTTCGTGACCCTCTTTCTTCCCAAAGTAAAACAGTAAAGAACGATGTCGACCTTAAAAGTTATAACCAGATTCTGAACCTAACATTCCACTTAGGTCGTTACTTGAAATACTCTATCAGCAAAGTCATAGTGTTTTACAGTCATTATTCAACATCAAAATTAGTTATAAAAAATTGGGACTGTCAAAATATCTCTTAAATGAAAGCAATAAGGAAAAACACGATTTTATATAACTACAAAAGTACTTCATCATCACTTACCTTATTAAAGAAGTCCTTGGCTAAAGGAATGCAATTCAAATGCCTAACAACATCCGCACAATTTTTCGTTGTACTGATTGGTAACCTCTCTTCTACTAAGTTGTATCATTGTTAGCCACCTTTCTCAGTTGTATTCATTGGTAGCCTCACTTCTGGTTGTATTCATTGGTAGTCTCTCTTCCTATTTTATCCATTTATAGCCTCCTTTCCAACTTGTATTCATTCATAGCCTCCTCCTAAGTTGTATTCATTGGTAGCCTCCTTTCTAAGTTCTATTCCTTCGTAGCCTCCCTTTTAAGTTATGTTCATTCGCCTTGCTTCTCAGTTGTATTCATTGGTCGTCTCTCTTCTGAGATTATTCATTTGTAGCCTCCTTTCCAACTTGTATTCATTCATAGCCTCCTTCTAAGTTGTATTCATTGGTAGCCTCCCTTTTAAGTTGTGTTAATTCGTCTTGCTTCTAAGTTATATTCATTGGTAGTCTTCCCTTTTAGCTGTAGCTATTGGTCGTCTCTCTTCTGAGACGCATTCATTCGTAGCCTCTCTTCTAAGTTGCATATATTCTCAGCCTTCCTACCAAATTTTGCAGTTTTTTTCCCACCAGCTATGAAGTCATGGCCTGTTTGGTATCAAACCATGCCTCCAAGACACTCCAGATCCTCCTGGAAGTGAAGGCAGACATCTCTGGAACGATTTCAAACGCACAACAAAACCAGCTATTTGAGAAGGGAACGACCTCTCCAGACAACTGTAAGGAAAAAGAGGAGAGAGGGAGAGAGAGAGTTAAGAATAGAGAGAATAGTCAGGATACATTATTAAGAATGTGGCTAAGTGGTTACGGACTTGAAGGGGAATCTTATAAGCCATTTTTATCTCGGATCGAATGGCGAACTCTCCCTGATTTACCTCAGGAGAACAGCTGACTAATTAAACAGGTATTTTCTCCCCGCTAAAGAATTCGGCTGTTTCTTCTTCTTATTCTTCTTCTTCTTCTCTTACAGGTCCCAAATTGCAGCTTTGTTCGTGATGTGCAGTTTTAAATGTGTACAAAACCTGTACACTATAATATACTGGCTGGGAGTATGTACAAGGACGTTATGTTACTTAGCTTTTCTTATTGATCACATTTTAATCATAACTTCAAGATTTTCAAAGAAAGCTGCAGTGATTAGAAATACATGCTGTATGTGTATGTATGTATGTAAGTATGTATGCGAACCTCCCTGTGACCAGTAATTAGTATCAGGGAATAATTCAGGAAGAATGATTTAAAACAATCTCCGTATAACTCTCAGAGGAAAGGTAAAGGCAATATAGACATTTTGACGAGAAAACGATGAAAAAAAAATGCATGTATTTATGTATGTATGTATGTCTATAAACCACCCTGAGATGAGCAATTAGTATCAGAAAATAAATCAGGAAGATATATTTAAAACAACCACAGTAAAACTCTCAGAGGAAACGTAAAAATAATACAACCCTTTTCACGAGAAAATATTGGGAAAACGTTCTCCTTAAAAATGAAAGAAAAACGTCAAGGAAAACATAAATCCATTTGTAATTGGCAAAAGGCCGTTAATATTACCAGCGGCTCCTCGCAAGCTCACCAAACAATAAACTGGTTCTGTAATTACTATTCCTCACTATTTCGCCACCTGCAGCATCCAGAGGAAAGGTGGACGAGCGATAATGACAAAAGAGGAAAGACGAGAAACAGTATGATAATGTGAGGAGGAATTCAAGAGAGAGAGAGAGAGAAGAGGGAGAGAGAGAGAGAGAGAGAATGACAAAAGAGGGGAGACGAAAAACAGTATAATAATGTGAGGAGGAATTTAAGAAGAGAGAATAATGACGAAAGAGGGAGGACGAGAAACCGCATGATAATGTGAGGAGGAATTCAAGAGAGAGAGAGAGAGAGAGAGAGAGAGAGAGAGAGAGAGAGAGAGGAAAGACGAGAAACTATATGACAATGTGAAGAAGAAGAAGAAGAAGAGAGAGAGAGAGAGAGAGAGAGAGAGAGAGAGAGAGAGAGAGAGATAATGACAGAAGAGGCAAAACGAGAAATAGTATGATCATGTGAGGAAGAATTTAAAAAGAGAGAGAGAGAGGTAATCACAAAAGAGGGACGGCAAGAAATAGCATGATGATGTGAAGAGGAATTTAAGAAGAAAGAGAGAGAGAGAGAGAGAGAGAGAGAGAAGAGGAAGAGGAGGAAGAAGAACAACAAGAAGAAGAATTGAGCGTTGTCCGCCCAGCAGTTAATTAGCGCCAAGACGGCGGTAATATATCGACTGAGTCTGAAATATTTGTCAACACCTTTCGGCAGCCCGGCCGAGCCTCGACCCGACCCTAAAAACGTACCTTCAGACACTTTTACAACTTTCTGATCACTGATAGC
>NC_087206.1:77766278-77801278 GCF_015104395.2 Macrobrachium nipponense
GTAATTAAGGTATGGCCAGGCTCAATGCATTTCTAAGAGAGGCGTTGGACTCTTTTCGCTTTTCGCGTGGGCCAAGACAAGAAAATGACTCTTGATTTGATTTTCACCTAAAAGAGAGTAAAGATATTACTAATATCAAGGGAAATTTACATTCTCTCTCTCTCCTCTCTCTCTCTCTCTCTCTCTCTCTCTCTCTCTCTCTCTCTCTCTCTCCGTGTGTATGAGTGGGAGTGTGTGAGCGGATGTTTTCAAATAATTCTGAAAATTGTTAGCTTTTGATTTGCATACACACACACACACACAAATATATATATATATATATATATATATATATATATATATATATATATATATATATATATGTATATATATAAGAATAATGATAATAATAAAAGGAGCCCTTAAAAACGCTAAAAGTCATTAACTCTCTACCTTTTGGCCTTTTTATGGGCTCCTTTTATCAGACGGAATTCTCTTAACAGAAAATATTTCACAGTCATATATATATATATATATATATGATATATAAAATATATATATATATATGTAGTATGTATGTATGTAGTATGTATTGTTGTATGTATGTATGTATGAGTATGTATGTATATATGTATGATATTATATATATATATATATATATATATATATATACATATATATATATATATACTATATATATAAGCGAATACCACAGGAAAATGATAGTCAGAAATCCAAGCCCTTTCGTCTTTACTAAGACATTGTCAAGGAACGCATGAAATACAATTGGAGAGAAAGTTATCAGGTAAACAACAGATCAAGTATACCAGATGGTTAATTGTCAAAAGGTTAAAAATTAGAGATAATCCAGGAATATATTAATTTTGTTGCTTATATTTATCTACAACTTTTTTCATTATGAAGGCATCAAGTTTAAATAAACCAAGACTTAAATTTAGAACATTTCCATTATGTGACTTGATGAAACAAGATTCAATGATATTCCTTTTAACTGTGTCATTACATGGGATTAAGGCTCTTGCTTGACTCCAGTTAATAGGATGATCAAAATCTCTCATATTCACGAATAATGCATTCGATATTTGCCCTGATAACTTTCTCTCCAATTGTATTTCATTCGTTCCTTGACAATGTCTTGGTAAAGACGAAAGCGCTTGGATTTCTGATTATCATTTTCCCGTGGTATTCGCTTATTTAATGAAGTCATGTGCATCTACTGTGATTTTTTAAGTGTATATATATATATATATATATATATTATATATATCTATATATATACATATTATTATATATATATATATATGTGTGTTGTGTGTGTATATAATATATATTTATACGTATATATAACTCTCCTCCTTGTCTAAACTCACACAGTTCTGCCGCTACCTTTACCGAAACTTAATGACAATACTCGAATCACCTGTCACACTGGAGTTCCAAAAAGTCTCACACTGTTCTAATTTAAAACAAATACCATTGCTAGATTCCATCACACTAAATCCCTAACCAAAGTTTAAAGACAAAGATCTATTTTATTCATTGTAAAACAAGAATAGAATATAGAATTTAGGCCAAATGCCAAGCGCTGGGACATATGAGGTCACTCGGCGCTGAAAGTGAAATTGACGGTGAAAAGGTTTGAAATGTGTAACAGGAGGAAAACCTCAGAGAATGTGGAAAGTAAGATGGAAGAAAAAGAATATGAATCGATGTACAGTAAAAGAAATGAGAGAGATTGCAGCTAGAGGCCGAAGGGACGCTGCAAAGACACATGAGTAATGCCTATAATGCGCCACGTGAGGTGCACTTACGGCACTATCCACCTGCGTGGCTTGTAAACCAAGACGAATTCTCTTGAAAGGTATTTAAGAGCCTCTGTAAAACAAGCCCCCACTTCGTAACGTAGTTGAAAATCGCCTTCAAAAGGACTGCGCTTCTGCGTCCTCAAGGTAAACATTGTATCCTCAACAACCAGGGTCCCATGGAAGCTGTTAAATCCTGTCGCGACAAACGGGGAGACCACGAGATGGCAACACTCTAATCCCACGGAGAGGTAATCATGTTGACATAACCGATTAGCTTTTGTTTCCGTCGAGGAGGATTAGCTGGTCGGACGCCGCGAAGAGTCAGGTAGTTATCTCGAGTGGAAGGGG
Source organism: Macrobrachium nipponense (assembly GCF_015104395.2). Lineage (NCBI taxonomy): Eukaryota > Metazoa > Arthropoda > Malacostraca > Decapoda > Palaemonidae > Macrobrachium > Macrobrachium nipponense. Next base: position 77,768,432 of record NC_087206.1, read on the forward strand.
AGGGTGGGGGGTGGGGGGGATTGTCGAGGGATTTACCTTTAGGAGATATAATTGCGGATTACAGACGAAATAACAGATCGACAAACGGACATCATACAAAAAAATATAAAAGAAAAAATGTTGTGGAACAGGTGGTTGCTGAGGAGAAACTAGACACACAATGAACGATTAAAAAGGATTTTGTGAAATGAAAAGTAACAGGCAGCTTTAATTTTTGTTTGTTTGTTTGTATGGTGTTTTGACGTTGCATGGAACCACTGGTTATTCAGCAACGGGACCAACGGCCTTACTACGTGACTTCCGAACCCCGTCGAGTGTGAACTTCCATCTCCAGAAATGCACATCTCTGACACCTCCATGGAATGCCCGAGAATCGAACTCGCAGCCACCGAGGTGGCAGGCCAAGATCAACCCGACCACGCCACTGAGGCGCTCACTACCCTTTACAAGAGTAGTTTCACTTTTTTTTAATAGGGAGCATGATGATTTGAAGTAACCACCAAGGCGTGGATAATTTTTTTTTTATTTAATGAATACTCCTTAGCAAACGCCGCTTGATGGACACTATAATATCCCAGTGGATAGAAAACACTTTTTAATGAAGACGGATTATCCTACTCAAAAGACAGAATTGACAGGAAACCGAATTCTTACGACAGAATTATGGTACTACTCTCTCGCTCTCTCTCTCTTCGTTGTCATTATCTCTCTCTCTCTCTCTCTCTCTCTCTCTCTCTCTCTCTCTCTCTCTCTCTCTCTCTCTTCGTTGTCATGATGTACAATAAAGTGCCAGGACGAATTTAGACCCCCTCCCTCCAAGAAAAGAACACATCCAACAACCTCATCATAATCATTATCCTTGCTAATATTTGTAGGGCTTACTTTCCTTTCTCGCTCGGTTTAACCGATGCCCCTGTTAGTTTGGCAGTTTCAGTTAAGGCCTGTCCACACGAGCGGGCATGATCGGCGTGCTCCGGGGTTGACGGGCAAATTCTGGCGGGCTTACACGTGAATGTTGTCCACACGGGTGAGGCGATGGAGAGGTGGGCGTGCCCGACGATGCCAGTAATGTGTTCAGTGCGGTACGATAAACGTGATGCCTACCGCAAAGGATAAGATATTGTGTAGTATGATAATTGCTGTGTGGAGAATGAAAAAGAGAGAATATGGTGCAAAGAATGGCTTAGTAAAAGAAATGTATATGTATGTACGTCTGCCGAGGTCGAAGCTCAAGAACCATTGGGCAATTTGACGGTTTGCCTGTCAAGTGCCCCCGTTAGGGGACGTCCGCCGATCAGGCCCGGTCGTGTGGACAGGTCTTTACCAGTTTCCGATTCTTTCTGTTTAGTAACTCATTTTGTAAATATACAAGTCTTCATTTTTTCTTAAATGCCTGTTTCCTTCAATTCTGGGGACAACTTTTTGAATAGTTTTGTTTATATGGTATTTTTACTTTGCATGGAACCAGTGGTTATTCAGCAACGGGACCAATGGCTTTAAGTGACTTCTGAACCACGTCGAGAGTGAACTTCTATCACCACAAATACACATCTCTCACCCCTCAATGTTTTTGAATAGTTTGGTGTCGCGTATTCAGAACACACTGGAATTATAATTTCCGAATCTTGGCAATGCTCATTGCTCATAAGCGCTTGTGCTTTTAGTGCATTTAGTCATCTAAATATTATATGATGTTCTGTACTCATCCTCATGAATTTCTCAACACATTCAGTTTTTGGTGCAGAATAGAACCAAATTATAATTTCCGAATCTTAGCAATGCTCATTGCTCATAAGCGTTTGTGCTTTTAGTGTATTTTTAATTCACATATTTTTCAATGTTCTGTACTCATCATCTTGAATTTCTAAACACTATTTATGCATTATAAGATACACTGCTTTATCAACCTTACAATTGCTGCCCGAATCAATTAGTATATTACAAAGACTGTTACAGTAACTAAGTTCTCCGATTACAGTTAATTAGTACAATAATTTTAAACATTTCCACTTTTTAAGTACTCCTTATAGGAAGCTACATTTCTTGAGTCACAGCGTCCCATTATCACCACATTTTGTATAAGATCAGTAATTTTTAGATCAGTAGCGATCAGGTTCGTTCGACTTTGTGTACACCAAGTTAACTGATATAAGTTAAAAAGGTGTAAAGTTTGTTAATTTCTAACCCTTGTTTATAGGTTTCCAATTTTTTATGCATTTATTTTTTTTTCCTGTTCTACTAACTACGTAATTAATCATCTCCCTATTTTGATCATTTATCAAATATCTTAACCTTCCTATTTTTTAATCAAATCTTTTAAAAACTAATTAACTCTACCAAGTAAAATCATGTCACAAAAATCTTACGCTTTTGATATATTTTCTTAATCGATATATTGACCAAAGATAGTTCTCCAAAGATTGGCTAAATAGAGAAGTTTACGGGAGCCCTACAATAGTACGTGGTATATTTTCATAATCCATAATGATTCTGCAAAGATTGGCTAAATAGGAGATATGTTTACAGGATCCATACAACAGAATAGTATGTGAACTTCCAATGTGACTATGCATTTTCCCTTAAATCAATCTTATAAGCTACTGTATCACACAATAGGTCTATGTTGAACAAATTAAGAAATTCGCTTTTAGCGCCCAACCATTTCGAGTCTATAATGATCTTATGTACTACTGTATCAGGTTATGTATTGGTGTCAGTCAATTAGGTCCACATGGACAGGTTTGTGGTTCCAGGGAACATTGACCCTTTCAGCCATAAAGAGAATAGCATTAGGTTTGGGTAACTAAACTTTTACTTAAATTTTCTTTATCCATAAAATATGAAGCAACGCATCTTCGATAACCTTTAGACGACCTTAGCTTTGGCTGAACTTTACAGCAGTTTTCATTAAGACCAAGACTAGGACTATACAGAGGGAAGAGCCGTAGTATTGATATCGCGAACGATTGTTTCACAAGTAAATAATCAGTTACGGATATATCGCCTGGAGAGTCCTTTTGAAGGTTACACCCTTTTATTGTTCCAGTCACCTTTTATATTGTCCCAACTAATGTAAAAACCAAAGTTTACTTTCCACCTACTTTCAGATTAGCTTAAATGGTTGGATTAATTATATGAATGGATTTATTATAATCATACAAAAGTCACCTTCCTAAGCTTCCTTTTCAACAAAAACCAGTCCTTCGCTCCTAAGCAAGAGCAAACTTTTGAATGTTGGTTCGTCCCATCGAACACCGGGTGTATCTTTCTATCAAGTGCTTGCTATTTTACTGCTCGATATCCCATACTTGGACATTTGATTTTATACAAGAATCTCCGGCAATTATCAAGACTTCTTCTAAACTAAAAGGATTTTATATAAGTTAACAATCAATAGCAAAGGAAATTAAAATTCTCATGCTTCATATCTGGTTAACATTAAGATTCAGCATTTGTTAAAGCAGTTAGCTAGTTACATATATAAAGTTAATTGTAACTGCAACAATACTTGGATTTTGTTTAAAACACTAAATTTTCAGTCCTTTACCACAATTTCAAGCTATCAAATATCCTAATCATACAAACATTAAACAGTTTTTCTAAAGAGAAAAGAAAATCATAAGTTTCAGGTATTAAAAAAGGAAAACACCTTAAATATATCCTTCAAATAATATTACTTAGCGAAATATTACGAAGTGATGGTGGCATTTAAGGCTGAACTTCAGTTATTAAAATTCAAGATAAGCCACTATGAATCTCCTCCAAGTGCTGTCATACCAGTTTTACTTTTAACTATTTTCCCCTGGGCAAGGTCAGCAGTGTAAAAAGTGCTTTATATAAACCACTGGATTATTAAGTTTAATTTAGTCTTAGTCAAGGTAAACATTCAAAACTTAAGTTAATTTATTCAAAATTTATGACACTGATTTTATACTAAATTTAATTTGGTCAAGGTAAACATTAAAAATTTTTAATTTACTCAAAATTTATGGCAATAAAACTAGACTAGTTGGCATTTTCTATTATCGACTAGCATTTTCTATGATTGACAGGTAAGTTATTAAATTAAATATTTTTCTAAATTTATATCTTGGAAACTTCAAATTTATATTCTTTGAAATTCATATTTAGGAAAGTTAAAAATTATGCATTATCTAACACAAACTCCCTACCACCACCGTTGAACCTTCAAATACACAACTTAAGCCATGTAATGGAACATATCAAGTTACGCCAGGTTGCATCCTCACCTCATTTAAAAGCTACAGAGTAAAAGCAACACAAGAGTTGACAGTTTGTTTGCATGGAGTTTTTACGTTGCATGGAACCAGTGGTTATTCAGCAACGGGACCAATGGCTTTACGCGACTTCCGAACCACGTCGAGAGCGAACTTTATCACCAGAAATACACATCTCTAACCCCTCAATCTAATGCCAAAGAATCGAACTTGCGATCACCGAGGTGGCAGGCAAAGACCATACCAACCACGCCACTGAGGAGCTGAGGAGTTCTCGAGTAACAGAAGTATCGTTTGCAAACTTAACTCTGTACCAGTAATCTTTTCCTGTAAGGAGAAAACAGCGGTAGAAATTTTTGCTGTAATAAACTTTTATTAAAGTTACCTAATAAATTCAATAAAATTTTTAACTGATGAACAAACTTTCAAAATTAATTAAATTTCCACTTATCATATTATTGTAGCGATAAACTTATGAAAGTAAAATAAAGTTTTAACTTCAATGATTGGCCGATTAATGAACATTTACTATATAAAATTTTAACCTTTAAATATTGTAACAATTTCAAAGATAATTAAATTAGAATAAAGTTTTAACTTCGACGACCGAGCCTTTTAAACTAATTTTCTCACATACAACCCTATCACTTACATTAAGACTATGACCAGAATAGAGGAAAAAAAACTGTTCTAAAACAGAAAAATACCAGGTGGTTTCCCGGAGTACCAACGAGAGAAATTACCTCCGAAACTACCCATATAAAAGGCAGAGACGCCAGAGATGCCAAGCTTACAAAAGCCCAATTTGCCTGGGAGGGTAAATAAAGTCACGACATAATCGGGTATTAGTCTCCTAAGACTATTAGTTTACCTCAAAATTACCAGCATAAAGAGTCATCCTTGTTGGTATAGGTTTAAAATTTTTTACAATTTTCTGTATTGCATAGTCCAAGTGAAAATGTCTGCTTATTGCATCACTGGAATTATCGCCTATTCAAATAAGCTTTAGACTACTGTCAACATTTTAAAATTTATATTACGTCGACAACTGAGCAAATGGAAACTAATTTACCCTAACTTTGAATTATTAGATTTGACAAAAATAAAAAATTTAAACGATCAGATTGGAAACTCCTACCCAATAACAAAATTTTACGTTAAATCCTAGCATTTAATCCGAAGCAATAACAAAAACTTGCTTTGAAATTCCTGAAGAGTTAGTCTTTTAAAATTACTAAAGATAAACTAAATTATAGCTAACTTAGGAAGTTAATATCTTAAAAATTAAAGAAAATTGGTTAACCTTAAATTATTTTTAATCTCAAAAAATTTACATGCTTATGTTAAATTTACAAACCAAAATATATTTTGACAATGTTAAAAGTAAATCCAAGTAATACTTATTCAAAATATGATTTTACGTTAAATTTGCTTGAAAATTAAAAATATTTATGATGAAATGCCTACAACAAACTTCAAAAACCCACAAAAAACCTCTAGGATTCCATAAAAGCAGTTACGTTACATAGCTTTTTTAAACTTAAATAATATTTGCTAGGTACGTTAACTAGTCAGTTTTTTTTAACAGAAGATATACTAGGTACGTAAAAAATAAAAGAAAATCTAACCATACACCTTTCCATAGATCCTAAGACCTAGGGAAAAGGCATATGTGAGGGTGCCTCCACCCCTACAGAGGCTCCGCCCCTGTAGGGGTGAAGAAAAAAAGTTTTATGACAAAATGTACCTTCCATGAAGACTTCCTTCTTACGTAGCTGGAGAAAACTTATCCTGGCTTGACTTAAGACTTGGTTATTTCTCACAAGAGTAGTCCGTTTCAAAAACAATTGAGTCTTCACCAAAACCTGGAAGCAATGTTAACATCTTAATATCGCACTAAGTGGATTCGCTTTCATGAAGTAAAAAATATAAGCAGTCATACATTAAAGAGACTAAAGACAGATAAAAGAACTGAGAAACGGTTATACACTCAAACCATGCAATATTTAAAGTACAAATCACATTCAACCTCAAGTACAGTACATTACAGATTAATACTATCCTTAAAGACAAACTGAACTTCATGGACGACAGACCTCCAGATTCTAGAAAATATTAAGTTTGCAGCACAGATAACCCATAGTCAACTTTTTGAGTCATGTACCCTAAGAGTGAACAAACGCCGAACAAGGACTACTGCTATGCGATAACTGAAGCTACAAGCATATCAAGACCCTAGAATTAAAAACTACTTTTTTCGTCTAGCAGGACTAATAACAATTGACTGTATAGCAATATATTACGGAAAAACAGGTCTGGTAATATTTGATTTTATAGTTTAAAATGAAATATGAAAAGATCGTAACTTAATAAAATATTATTGCAAGAGATTATTCATAGGCTAATAACAAGTCATGAACTATTATGCATGGGAACAAACGTCACTGCAGTCACGAAATTCTAGAAACTTATGAGAAAAAAATAAAGAAAAAAAAACTTAGCCTTTGCAGAGAAGAGCAGACCCCACAAATTCCATTACGTAGAAAATCTTCCAACCACAGATTTCCAAGTTTTCTACACCTCAAATACTGGATTCGTAATCAACGAGCAAAATATAACTACGCCACCTAGTTATTCCCGACGACGAATTCTGTTATCGTAGGCTTAGGACCCTCTCGACGAAAAACACCACCCCCAGTCCCCACCCCCAACCCCCGCTGATGATGTCATCATCAAGGACCATGGAGTCACTTCTCTTTCAACTGAGACGATTTACGAGAACGATAACAGAGTCCTTGTTTTTTTCTTCTAAGGGGAAACTAAAACTTCTGCTGATGCATTAACAATAATAAATGTTTTACTCTGCGTTTCATGACTTTTCTGTTGTTTGTTAAAATTGGCTTCTGTGTATTTGTATATATTCCATGACCTGAAATAGAGGATATTATTATTATTATTATTATTATTATTATTATTATTATTATTATTATTATTATTATTCATTATTATTATTATTATTATTAATTATTATTATAAAACTTTCATTAATAATTTCCCGAACAAAAGAATGATAATTCTTTGTTTTATTAAGGAACTTGTCAGGATGTAAAAGTCAATTAAATGACTTGGTATTACAATAAAAAGGAATATACTACAAATACCAAATGAAAGTTTACTTCAGCAATTTTGAGCAATTTTAATCGTCATAATGACACACACACACACACACTCACACCCACACCCACAAACCGAATTATCCTGTGAGCCTATAAACAGTACAGTTGGTAATGATGCTTTGTCTAGATTCCTTGTCTCATTGTTACTGTCGTTTGTTGGCACAATTTCAAAGTCGCATATCGTAAATTCACAGAATTTACGATATGTGCCTTTGAAAATCACAGAACTTGCGATATTTGCCTTTGAAATTCACAGAACTTACGATATTTACCTTTGAAATTCACAGAACTTACGATATTTACCTTTGAAATTCACAGAACTTACGACATTTGCCTTTAAAATTCACAGAATTTACGATATGTGCATTTGAAATTCATAGAATTTACGATATGTGCATTTGAAATTCACAGAATTTACGATATGTGCATTTGAAAATCACAGAATTTAAGATATACACCTTTGAATTTTACAGAATTTACGATATGCGCCTCTGAAATTCACAGAATTTACGGTATATGCCTTTAAATTCACAAAATTTACTATATGCACCTTTGAATTTCACAGAATTTACGTCATGTGACTTTGAAATTCACAGAATTTGGTTAAAAACTTGCAAAAATGTAAGCTTACACACATTGAAATTAGGGTTAGTTTCGATGTAACTACTATGAGATTCAGGGCCTCTGTAACACGGTTTTTTGGACTTTGCTCCTTGTCAAAGCATCGGATGTAGCTGAAAGTTGACATATGTATATTTTACAACCACACACAAATTTTGTCAGCATAGTTTTAATTTTTATAGAGTAAAAATTATCTAGCCGACGCATGGCCAATGATTACGAGCCAAGAGTCGAAAAACATTCATTAAGTAAGCAAAGTATAACACTTTTTGATGAAATGTTGCGCCCCCTATCCACTAGACAGAAACCCATTCACCTTGTTCCATCGGCTCTGAAACCCAAAGACTTTATGAATGGCGGAACGATACATAGATGTGGGTGGGGTATCTGTGCTAGCGTAGTAATATTACTGTAGCAGTAGTGCCGCAACAGTATAGCAGTAATATACATCAATTAAACGTTTAGGCCAACTGCTGGGATCCTTGAGGATCATTTAGCACTTCTTACAACTACTCGAGAAATGAGTTTTTATAGCCAGAAGTTAAATTTTCAAATCCAACAATGCCCATGATAGCCTTCAGTGTTATCCTGAATTATAACGAGGCCAAAGTGGGTGGAGCCTCACGAAATTATCATTCTGACGATAATTATTAGTGAAGGTTTAAAGCCAAAATACGGTACCGGCTATTTTTTTTTCAGTAAATAGGTAGATAGCCAATAAATAAAAATTGCATGACATTGGATATAGCAGTTATCAAATCAAGCTTGTCTACTATGTTTTTGAAAATTACCATCTATTCCCTACATCTTGTCAATCTGATTGTGACCTATAAAGCAGACTGTAATTTCTTAGGAAACTTATTTTGGGAGTTAGACTAATAATCGAAGTGTTTTTGTATTTATTAACATATTTTGTTGGTTTGTTCATTATAACAATTATCAGTGGAGAGGTTCAGAGTTCATAAAGGTGCACTGCTTTGCTTGTATTTAAATTTGTTTGTCATTGTTGCCAGAGGTATAGCCTTTGTTACGTATAGCCAATCATCCATCGAGAAAGAGGGAAGAAATGCTGTCATAAGTTACGTAACGAGTGCGTTCGAAACCTTTTCTCTGAGTAAGTTGGCTCGTCTTCAAAAAAAGTCACTTTTACATTGTAAGTACCAAATTTATTCAACCTACGTAATGCAGAATACAGTCAAAATTTATGTGTAGATATAATGCGTATTCTGAATAAGCGTTATATTTATGAAATGCATAGATGAAAAGTTATTGCGAAAAAAACGTGTTACAGAGGCCCTGAATCTCATAGTAGGTGGTTCACTTGCGTACCTGCCTGTTGTGACGTTCTAGATTTTTTGAAATATAAACTAGATAAATATGTTTTTAATTTACCGGTTAGTGTCCTTTTACAGTTGATTAGACTTTGCGCAGTAGAAACTTGCTTTATTTCTAATTGGTTCAGTTATGTTGACGTTATATTTATTTATTTGGAAAATTCACTTGGACATAGATCTTGCACTAACACAATTGAATGGATTGGTAGCTACCTTCGATCCAATTTACTGTTAAGAAGGAAGAAAATAAGACTGCAGCTTTCTTGGTTGTGAAAGTGATTAGAAAGAACACTAAAGTATAAAATACGTCGAAAAGGTAGCAACGATAATTTGATTATCAGTGCGAGATCTTCCATTATCAATAAGTAAAGCAGTTAGCAATAAGATCTGTGTTCCTAAGAGCTCTTCATCCAGCCAGCTCTGAATTCATTGATGCCGAGATAGGTTATTTATATAGATTTGGTCTTAAGCACAATTTTACTCAACATGATATAGATGAGTGTTTCTCGCCAGTCAAAAAATCTGTTTACTCCACTAGTTGAAATAGGAATTTTAATAGCAATATATTGTGTTTGCCATAGAATGCCAGCCTTCGATCATCTTATACACCCACTTGAATGACTAAATTTAACTGCAATGCCATTGGCAGGTCTAATAAGAGGCAGCCCTATATACGACATCGGGGTAGTGTACAAAATTCCTTGTGGATACAATAAATTTTATATTAGACAATTAGCAAAAACTGTTGAGAAACGGATTGTACAGAGAAAAAGTGCCATTAGTAAACCTGCTAGAGTTTGGTTTTATACAATTCATTGGTCTTAGGCTTGTTCAGAAGCAGTAATTTTACCGAGAGAAATCTAATAGAAACAGCATGTATCCAATGAAGCGAAAACAATAACTCTAATGGCAGCATAGGTTTATTCAAGACAGACCCGCTCTTTCTACATGTCATTGAAAAACCAGTACAAATTATGTAATATATATTGACTTATAGGCATTCACTCAATAACCTACTTAGCTTCATTGGAGTGTTAACCTTCTCTGACGGATGAGCTATGGTTTAGACGATTTATATTTTATAATATTATTATTGTGAAGCTCATATTGTATGACATGTCCCATGAAGGGAAATGAACGCCACTTGAACTACCCTATGGATATTTATTCCTGTTTTGACTTCTCTGTGCCCTAATGACGTTTTGTAAGTCCTCTGCTAGTTCATAGCCCTTGCACAGGAAGCAATTGTCCTTGAGTAGGGAAATCCCGATGTGGACGCAGATCTATTCGTTTTCTGAATAAACTGCCATTTTTCCTGGTAGATCACTGCAAAGGTTTTTTGTATGGATGGTCATGTACCCCAGACTCTCCTTTATTGTCGATTGTCGATTGCAGTATTCGTAACAAACTTAGTTTTTCTTCACGGTATTATATTGGAGTACAATATTAAATGCATAGTTTCTGTTGTTTAGATCAGTAAGCAACTTTTGGAGGCATTTTTTTTCATTAAAAGCTAAAAAAAAGTGGCATATACCTTGTAGCACCGTGTATTCCCGTCATTAACGAATTTAGATTTCCTTGGTTAGGTGCAGCCCTATATACTGCAAAGCTATAGCTTTTAACTGAGTAAAGGGGATCGACACAAGACTATAGCTGCAGATGGTTTCAAGTTACGTGAGACAAGATGGACTTCAAATGTTTGGTATTATAAGAGTGTGGTTTTGACAATTAATATGGAGTAACCCGTATGATTCTCCGAGTGTCTTTGCTAATGTATGATTGTGTGAAACGAATCTGCGAGTCTAACAGAACTCCTTCAGTAGAATGAGACCAGATAAGAAGCCTAGAGTAAGTAAGTAACAGATAAGATAATAGAAAATAAAGGATAACATAAGCATCCCATCCTCGTGTATATTACGTTCTATAAAAAATACTTTACGGAGAAATCTTTAGCTTTCAGAAATGTCCACACACACCTAAAGGTTTTCATCCTATTTTTCGGTAATTAAATAGCTCTGTCAATTTTTCCAGTTTTATCAAAGAACCTCGTTGTCATTTTCATTTGATTTTTCGTTAATTAAATAATTTTTTTCCATGATTCCAGTTTTATCAAAGAACCTACCTCGTAGTCATTTTCATTCTATTTTTCCTTAATTAAATAATTTGTCCCTATTTTCGGTAATAAAATAGTTGTGTCAATTTTTCCAGTTTTATCAAAGAACCTGGTAGTTATTTTCCTTCTATTTTTTCGTTAATTAAATAATTTTTTCCATGTTCCAGTTTTATCAAAGAACCTCGTAGTCACTTTCATTCTATTTTTCGTTAATTGAATCATTTGCCCCTATAATTCCAGTTTTATCAAAGTACCGGGACGTATTATAGAATAAATAATCAAATACCAGGCGCTAAAGGATCATTGAACCGTATTTAGTTTCCCCGTCAACAAAAACAGAGGAAGTGTTTCTCTCTTCTTCGTGATCCTTGGCTGGAAATGGAGAGTCAACGAGGATAAGAGGATTGAAATTAAACACTTTACAACTAACCTCGCGTTTCTCATAGTGTGACTCTTACGTGTTCGGTGTATCGTTTGATACAGATACATTTGTTTCGTAGACCATATCTTCTTTGTTAGAGAAGAAACTACTGCTCGCTGTGTGGCAGTCTTCCGTCGTGGGAATTGCGAAGTGGTGTTTGTTATCCAGAGAGGTCGACGTGAAGCTATTGTAATGGTATCCATCCATCTTCGATGATGTTAAGTTTGAAAATTAATTATAGTTTCATTTATTGTTTATTATTGTGTGTCAAAGTTTGGCGTTGGTGTTTGTTGAAATTTTAAGTGAATTTTGTTTTAACGTTTTTCTTATTTTTACTTAACGTGAATTGTTAGAACTTTGCTAAAGCCGCTAGTTTTAATTTTACTAAAATTACGTGGTTTCCTTTTGGTAGATCTAGGGTACCTATCCGCGGCGGCCCAGACTATGGCAGTTGCGGTTTTTCTAAGCAGTTTTACCTATTGAACAAGAATTTTAAGTAATATTTATTCGGACGACTGTAACCCCCAGGGGCCAGTACTAAACATGGCGAAATAAATTGGACGCCCCACTCCCTAGTGGATGTCGTATCCGTGGTCAAGTTTCTTGCAGGGCAATTCTAAAGAATAGTTCCGCACGGACTGCAAGGAACGTAACCGGGGCTACGACATCCATTAGGGACTGGGGCGTCCAATGTATTCGCAATGTTTAGTACTGGCCCCTGGGGGTTTCAGTCGTCCGAATAAATATTACTTTAAATTCTTGTTCAGTAAGTAAAATAACACATGAAAAAGTCAATTGCCATAGTCTAGGCCTCCGCGGATTGCTTTTGTAGAAATACCGCTTCGAATTTTGCTTAGACTAAATGTTTCTTGCTTTCCGTGCACTTTCGGTTGCTTTTGTAGAAATATCGCTTCGAATTTTGCTTAGACTAAATGTTTCTTGCTTTCCGTGCACTTTCGGTTGCTTTTGTAGAAATACCGCTTCAAATTTTGCTTAGACTAAATGTTTCTTGCTTTCCGTGCACTTTCGGTTGCTTTTGTAGAAATATCGCTTCGAATTTTGCTTAGACTAAATGTTTCTTGCTTTCCGTGCACTTTCGGTTGCTTTTGTAGAAATACCGCTTCGAATTTTGCTTAGACTAAATGTTTCTTGCTTTCCGTGCACTTTCGGTTGCTTTTGTAGAAATATCGCTTCGAATTTTGCTTAGACTAAATGTTTCTTGCTTTCCGTGCACTTTCGGTGTCTGTAGTGTTGCGACTTTTTCTTTCCGTGCACCTTGACTGTCCGTGCACTGTGGTGACTTTGCTTTCTTTCCGTGCACCTTGTGATGAGTGGCCATGCACATTGTGGTGACTGTCAGTGCACTGTGACTTTGCTTTCTTTCCGTGCACATTGTGGTGAGTGTCTGTGCATATTGTGGACTGTCCATGCACTGTGGCGACTTTGTTTTCTTTCCGTGCACCTTATGGCGACTGTCGGCGCATTTGTGTGGCGACTTTGCTTGCCTTCCGACCAGTTTATGATTACTTTATTTATCTGTTTAATGTTTGTTTTCCTGCACTATTCGTACTCTTATCACTTTCCCCCCATCATTGTTACAACCTAACTGTTCAGTCTTGGAATACAGTAAATATTTAGACTTCTGAATCTTGGGTTTCACGTACCTGTAATCATTAAATCTTTCAGGGTCTCTTTCAGGGGAAATTAGTTCAGACTACTATCCCGCCATGGATTGGATTCTAGTATGAACTAGGTGGTTCTGATGCTCCACGAAGGTTAGTGCGGGTATTTTGATATTTAAACTTAATTTATCTTAATTTACAGCAATTTTACCTAAATTTAATATTTTATAAAATTAGACTTTTTGCCTAAATTTTTAGTGTTTTTAATATCTTACTTAAAATTTTACTCTAAGCCTGTAACTTAATTTAGTCTTTAAATTAATTTTTAATATTTTTGCTTAGTTTTATACTTTAAACCTGTAACAAATTAACTTAGCCGTTCAAATTCCTTTATTAATATTTCCAGATGCCAGTGAATCCGGGTTTTAAGGGACCAGTCAAAATTTCGCCTATTGTGAGATAAAGCACAGTGAAAACCCCTGAACTCGGATAACTTATGTACCTGCACAAGTGGAGAAATTAATTCTTGCCCAAGAAGATTGGTTCAAGGCAGAGGTGAGGGTTATCAGTGTTAACCTTTGAATCTGCCTAACAATCTCCTCTTCGCCTCCACCCCTACAGGGGCGGTGCCCCTGATAGGGGTGGAGGGCCCTTCCATATTCTATTTCAGTTAATCTTAAGACTTATGGATAGGTGTATGTGAGGTTTTTATACCTGTTTTTGCGTTTAATGTAATTGTATTTGACTTGGTCCTTTATCAATAACGGACCTGTAAGACCGTTTTTAATTATTTAACGTGATTGCTTAATTTTAAATCTTAAATTAGTGTTAGATTTTAGAATTTATATTAAAACCTATTTTTTCCTTATTCCTAAAACATCACTTAATTGGTCTAGATTTCAAAATAGTCATACTCTTCAAAATAGTTACATTACTATTTATAAGCGGTGACTTAAATGCTTTTTCAACCGAATTTAGTCTTAAAATTTTCAAAAGTTTTGTATATTTAAAAGTTAACGTAAATGCTTTGTAACTTTTAGGTACTTTTATTTTAAAATCAATTTTATAAGTAACGTAATTGCCTTAATTACAATTACAACTTTCATTTTCAACTTAATCTTAACTCAAATTTGTAAACTACGTAACTAAACTTATTCATTGAAGTTCACCCATAAGTTTGCTGCAAATATTTTTACATGGAAAATTTTGAATTTTGATTCAATCCTGTTGTTAGAAGTTTCTTTGGTCTGTACAGTAAGGACGTTGTATGCTGTGGCATAAATGTTAGTTTCCATTGTATTCAACTTCAGTTGATTATTAAACTTATGTAAGTTTATAGCCCTGTTTATAGTTCAATTTCAAACTTCTTAATTACCTTAAATTTCAGTTTTGAACCATTGTAAATTAATTTATAACTCCTACTGTTTATAGCTCCAGTTTGTAATAACTTCAGTTTTGAAATAATTTGTATAGCTAAATTTTGTTCAAATTTGTAAAATATCATTGGTGGAGACTTAAAATCATAAAAAAAAAAAAAGTTCAAATAAAATATACAAACCCCTATTTAACTAAATGTTTCTACTTCAGTGCTGTTACTGAAGGTTTTTATTTGGGTATCCGACCTGTTTAAGAGCACTGGTTTGGCGGTTTTATTTTGGAAAGTTGTATTATAAGTGTATTTATCTTTAAAAGAAAGTAAGGTTCGGATCTCTTATAAAATTTGTTCAACGAAGTTTGTCCGTTGAACTATATTTGTCATTGTATTGCCCGTGCAACATTTTCTGCAGCTTTTTCTTTTTGCAGGACAGGTTTGCTGAAAACTAATTAAGGCAATTTAAGTATGTTCATGTTGTTGAATTTTTGGTTTTTTTCCCTTGTTTTAAAAA
Source organism: Macrobrachium nipponense (assembly GCF_015104395.2). Lineage (NCBI taxonomy): Eukaryota > Metazoa > Arthropoda > Malacostraca > Decapoda > Palaemonidae > Macrobrachium > Macrobrachium nipponense. Next base: position 77,783,843 of record NC_087206.1, read on the forward strand.
CCGGTGAAATTCGACCCTGGTATTACTGAGTGCTCTGCTTTACCTCAAAAGGTTCAGTGCCACCTCGGTGGCAGCTAGTTTTGATTCTCGGGCATTTCATTGAGGGGTGAGAGATGTGTATTTCTGGGGATAGAAGTCCACTCTCGACGTGGTTCGGAAGTCGATTAAAGCCGTTGGTCCCGTTGCTGAATAACCACGGATTCGATCCAACGTAAAAACGCCATACAAACAACCTCCAAGGTTCATGAGAGTAGTGGTTCACGTGTAATTGGTTGTCATTTCAAACTTCTTTGAGTGAAATTAATATTTTGCTTTGCATTACTTTATTCTATAAATGTAATTGATGGGTCACATGATTATAATTACTGAGACTAAAACTCTCAATGGCTTTTACAGCAATTTGATTGTGTAGTGTTATTTCAATAAAAAAAAAATTTAAATTTTATTTGTTTCATTAATTTGATAGTTCGCACGAATAATTAACTTAAATTATTTCTTAGTTTACCTTTATGCTAGCTTGTTTAATGGTTATTAATTTTGACATTTAATGAAAAATTCTTTCAATGATTGTGATAGTCTTTACTAAATTAGAAGCTATAATTATATATCAAAGACTTAGTTATTGTAATTTCAAACTCCTTAACTCTAAGCTATATTGCTTTAAAATTATACTTTAAATATCCTGCCGATACTGCTTAATTTAGTAGTTATTTTACCACGAGAAAATTACTTTTAAGAGTTGAGATAACTTCCCACCAGATCATAAAGTTTTTTGTGGATGGAATTCAGGTGCATTTTGTTGGTTTAATTTAATACCTATTGAGTTCTACCCTTTATATTAATTCCTTCAAAGTTGTCCGAATTTAGCATTAAAAAGAAAAAGCTGAACTGCGTGTTCATAAAAATCCAGAAATGTAATTGCTTAGTAATGTTTGAAGAGCACTTTAACTTCTGTAGTTTTGATACCTGTAACTACGGTTAACTGAATGATTAGTCTTTAACTTTGTTAATTTGATAATGTTTTAGAACTAATTTTATGGGATATAAACAAACTATATAATCCAGGATTCCTTAATGTAAGGAGGTCTGGATTTGTTATACTGTCGGGTGGGCTAGTTTCATATGAATAGGCTTTCTAATGAATGATTATGATAAAGCAGATATTAATGGAGTTAAACCTGAAGGGTCAATATAGTACTATAGTAGCTTAAATTTAGTTGACATATAGTTACCGTTAGTCACCATTAGTCATTTGGTTATTAAGCTCGCTATTTTAAATTAGTGGTTCTATTATGACTTTTTCTGCATAGGTTAATGAATTACAGTATAAACGGAATATTTCGCAATGAAAATGGAATGGAAAATTTTCTGAATCTCCACATATACTGTCGTGGCCACAGTGGTGATATTCGGTTGCCCGTTTGATACTATACAACACAATTGGCAGTTGACCCTTTCTGATAACTACTAACACGGGACTTGGTCTTGATGGTACAGGGAATAAAGGAAATTTTCCCCGACGGTCTTTTAACATCACGGCCAGGAGTGCCTGTGCGCGAAATATCTTGTCCTGCTAAGCACTCCATAGTCTGCCATGAAGACACGTAGAAAATCTAAAGGCCTGTCCACACGAGCGGGCCTGATCGGCGTGCTCCAGGGTTGGCGGGCAGATTCTGGCGGGCTTACCCATGAATGTTGTCCACACGGGTTAGGCGATGGAGTGGTGGGCCTGCCCTACGATGCCAGTAGTGTGTTCATTGCGGTACTATAAACATTGTGCCTACCACAAAGAAGATAGTGAAGCATAACTGTTGTGTGATGAAAATGGAAGATAAGAGAATATGGTGCAAAGAATGGCTCGATAAAAGAAATGTATATGGTTAACGTACGTCTGCCAGGGTCGAAGTTCAAGCTATCGGGCACCACCATGGTGATTTGCTACAAGACCCATCGGGCAATTTGACGGTTTGCCGGTCAAGTGTGCCCATTAAGGCCCGTCCACACGGTCGAGCTGTGCTCGACGAACTTTGTTCGATATGACGTCAGAAGCGGAGAAACTCGGGCAAAGTTCTGACTTTTCTCGCTGTTTCTCCGCTTCTGACGTAACATCGGACAAAGTTCGTCGACCAAAGCTCAGACCGTGTGGACGGGGCCTTAGTCACTTACTCTGACGCTGACTGAGGCCACAGAAGGTAAGGATTGGTATGGTCTTGGCCTGCCACTTCGGTGGCCGCGAGTTCGATTCTCGGGCATTCCACTGAGGGGATAGAAGTTCACCCTCGACGTGGTTCGGAAGTCACGTAAAGCCGTTGGTTCCGTTGCTGAATAACCACTGGTTTCATGCAACGTACAAACACCATACAAACAAAACCTATTAGGTAAATTACTTTGTTTCTAGGGTGGTAAATGTGAGATTTTGTCTTCATGCATTAGTAATGACAAAATAAGGAAAACCTTTCCAAAACTGAACTGTTCTCCCACATCGAATAAGTTTTTTCGCATACAATAACATAATAGTTATAATAACAAAAGTTATACATAAACCAGGCAGACGAGTGAAACTTGAGGCAGACTATGCTTTACCATTTAGAATGTCGTTTATCCCACATTTTTACTTAGGATTTTCGAGCAAATGAACATTTGGTAACTACATGATTTAAGCGCGCACTTGCCCACAATATCAAATTGTTCACTTTACTGGCTTTTCGAGGAATTTCGACCAATAGTCCATTAGCGTTCTTGGCAAAAGGACAGCGATAGCTTGCTTCACAATTGGAAAGTTGGTTAATTGTATGAAATTTTAATAGGTTTTCGTCAAATGGTCCACTAATTGATTACTTGAAACATAAAAAATTGCTTTGCATAATTGCACTAGGCTATTTATTGATATACGTCTATTTTGATGCAAGGGTCTTTGATTAATCATAGTGGACTTGGTTGGTTGGTTAATTAATAGTTTAGGATCAGGAAGACCTACTAGTCCATTTTGATTAATCGGCTAAACCTATTCTCTAAGATGTCTGCAAAGACGTTACTGGCTTCACTTTTTATTTAACAGTACATACGAGTACATATGCATTGTAAATAAACACGTTTTAGTTTATTGTACAAATGCCTTTGTTTATAGAGCATAGATAGCCTTTAGGATTAGTTTGGCATCTGTTTAAATGAAAATATTGTCAACCGGTAAATTAACTTAATATTTTTTAATATTAAAAACCACCAACCGGGTTATTGACTTGAGTTGGTTTCCAAAAAATATGACTGTGTTCATTCGAAAGAAGTGTTTTTATTTGTAATATAATTGATAGCCTTTGAAAACGATTTGGTAATTTTTCAAATAAAAGAACATGAGGGGTGGACGAAAAATAACTTCGTATATAGGATACGTCAGAGAAACATCCTCTTGTCTGAACCAGATTCAGCAAAATACGTCGAGCTATTCATTATCGTTTCTACGTAACCTTGGCTCCCATCGCCGTCTGGGAGCCAAGTCGTTCTTCCCAGCCGCTCTTAATGACGAAAGTAGTCGTTGGAACCACTCAGGCGCCTTATTAGGTGTTACAATTACATCTACCAGTCAATAACAATATGCCCCACCGCCAGGCCTCGGCGCTAACTGCCTCAAACAGCCAATTAGGAGAGTTTTTCCTACGCACTCCTCGCCTATGCAGATCATGCAAATTTGGGATTCTGTTTTGCATACACCGACACAAAGAGAAAACTGTCGTTTCGAAAAGAGATGGCTGGAGTTTGGGAAAGCACGGATATAGTGTGTGTGTGGTGAAAGTAGAAAATGTTCCGATGCTCATAAAAGTTAGGGGGAAAAATGGGAGATTTTAAGCCCAATTCTCATAATAATATTGATTTCATTTAGTTCTAAAACCATCAACCCAACAGGCAAATAAAAACAGAATATTTGGAGGTAATTCATAGTCATACTTGCGGATATAATCTAATTGGGATCAGATATCAAGTCGAAAAATTAAACATTCTGTCAGTTTTATTATATTTTCAGAACTAGGCTGAATACTGCGTTCGCGAGATAAAAATTCCTTTTTACGCGATAAATAATCCAGTTTTGACTATTAATGATTACCGCAAAATAAAGGAATCTCAGGATAATTTTACAACATATCTCATATATGCCGTAATTAGATTGTTAAACAAACCGTTAAATGCGGTGAGTATAACATAAAATGAGTGGAAATGAAGATACCAGGGAATAATTAGGCATTCCATTGAGGAGTTGGAGATGTGTATTTCTGGCGATAAAAGTTCAACACACTCGACGTGGTTCGGAGGTCACGTAAAGCCGTTGGTCCCGTTGCTGAATAACCGCTGGTTCCATGCAACGTAAAAACAACCATACAAACGAAATAGGGAATAATTTCTATGGAATCGATTACCATCAGTCGCAGCGAAGCTCGAATGAAGAGACAAGCAAGGCGCGAAGCGGAACAGCAAAAACTGGGTTAATTTAGAAGCGAAAACGACGTTATTAATGTCAAAACCCTTTAAATAATGTGACAACCCTTTAAATATGCCAATGACTGACAAGAAAGAGAGTTGACCCCGACCCTCGACTTAGGTGGAGGAGGAGGAGGAGGAAGAGGAGGAGGAGGAAGAAGAGGAAGAGCAGGAGCAGGAGGAGGAGGAGGAGGAGCAGGAGGAGGGGGCCAGGAAGAGGAGGAGGAGATGATCATCTAGAGTTAATGAACGGAGATAAACCAACGATTAGTACAACATAAAAACCCATTAAAATGAAATAAAAATGGATGCAGACTCGATAAGATCGGAACTGAGCAACTTGCATAGCCCTCAGCCACGTCGATTGGGGTCGTTAGTGTGGAAGTGAGGCTTCCTCTTGGGAGTTGAGAAGCGAAGAAGTGGCAGAAGTTCCACGATTATGACGTTACTTCGTTACTTCGGATGGTTTCACGGCGCGCTAATAATTCAGGATGCCGTGACGTCACGAGCTTCTCAGTTTTCGAGATGCTGACGTTGATTTTAAGAGATCTTTGATGTTGATGGCAACGCCGCAGTGGCGTCGCTATTTGGGGGGTCAAGGGGGTACAGCCACCACCAACCACCCCCCGCCCAAGTCAGATGCTTGGGTTCACATATATTTCGTTCTCAGTACCCTATTACTGAAAAAGGATATAAAGCATTTTTTGTAAAGTAACTTACAAAAGGAACGATTTAAATAGAGGCAGCCATCACCTCTAATGTATCTCTATTGGTGATTAGAAAAGGTCCTTTCCACTCGCACTGATTCCTAGTTAGAAAAATCCCGAGCCCGAGCACAAAAGGGGTTCTTCTAAGAGGAAACCCCCGTAGGGGGGTTAGTGCCGTCAATGCACCTCATGCGATGCAATGTAGGCATTACTTAATGTTCTTTGCATCGTCCCTTCGGCGCCTAGCTGCAACCCCTTTCATTCCTTTTACTGTACCTCCGTTCATAATCTTTTTCTTCTTATATTCCACCCTCTCCTAACAATTATTTGATAGTGCAACTGTAAGATTTTGCATTTTGCAAATGGCCTCGATAGGTTTTATTTTTGACCAAGAAAAACTAATCAAATGACGATTATACATTGTTTATTTTCATCATTAGAGAGAGAGAGAGAGAGAGAGAGAGAGAGAGGCCGGGCAGGCATTAATTCACAGAGAAGCAGAGAATCGTTATTTTTAGATTAAACTGGATTTAAGCCAGGACGGATCCTGTCCATCAAGCTACCTCTAAATCGTAAAAATATCGTCAAGAAGAAGAAGAAGAAGAAGAAGAAGAAGAAGAAGAAAAAGAAGACGAAGAAGGAGTAGAAGGATGAGTCAAATTAACACGTCGCCTTTATCATTAATCACCTTGTGCGTGCATTAAATGCGTGAGATAATAAGATAACGTGAAAAATAATGAGACGAAGTAGAAAAAGAAAATAGTTTGGGAAAGAGAGAAATCTGATAATGGCATCGGAGATGAATCCAAATAACGTCATGTGCAAACTTCTTCTTCTTCTTCTTCTTCTTCTTCAATCTATCTGAGAGTGACATAAGAAAAGATTTAGTTTTCTTAGTGCCACTGACATTTCTGCGTGATCACTAGATCGAGTTAGTCAGCAATTCTTCTCTTTTCTTCTATTCTTCTTCTTCTTCTTCTTCTCCTCCTTCTTCTTCTTCTTCTCCTCGAGCCTGGGAGGTCACGGGAGTCAGACAGGAGGAAGAGAGGTGGTCGAACGACTCATTAGATCTAATTCAGCCTCTAACGAGCAGCTCAGATCAGGCATTAAGCGTTCCCCGGAGATGATCATCAGAGTTTGCATGCGAGTGCGTGTGTGTGTGGGCGTTAGTTGGTTGATTTGTTTGCGTGTGAGCTTAGCTAATAAATACAAAATTCGATGTTTGATCAAGATCTTCGTAAAGGAACGAATGGCGCAGAGAGTTGTTGCTCACTTTAATATTTCTATTCTCGAATTCTGGTAAGAAGAGAGGAAGTCAGTTTAAAATCAGACTCAAAAATAAACATGGGCGCGAACATGTGAGCATATAACGATAAATTCTCTAAAGGAAACCGAGTTATTGGTAGTTTGTCTGTCTCCGTTGCTGAATAAAGCAACTATATCAATTTTAATACTGAGTTAAAATTCTTCCAAATGGTCCTAGCTCTCTCTGAAGAACTACAATTCTAATACCGAGTTAAAATTCTGCCAAAATGGTCCTAGTTCTCTCTGATAGACCACAATTCTAATACCGAGTTAAAATCTGCCAAATGGTCGTAGTTCCCTCTGCTGAACTACAGTAATCAAATTCCGTTGAACAGGCATCTTGAGCAAGGCAGTTTTGAGAAATAATAACAAACATTTGACCGAGCTAACCCAACGTATACTTTTTTTACGAAAATTAATGCACCATTGCATTCAGGTAGCCTGAATTAAGCATCAGTCTGTGATAAGCACGCTCGTACAAGATTCTACCCACTGGATGATTGACACTGGAATTTTTAAGACTTAAAGTAGCGTGTTTGATGTGCAAGAAGACATTGTCTGGTGAGGTATTAGAGAGAGAGAGAGAGAGAGAGAGAGAGATAATTCCTTAATGCAGGTATAAATAAAGTAAAAAAAAAATTTGTGTCGTAACAATTCAATGTAAAATTGTGAATATTTTGTAGCAGAGCGGATAGCTCGAAAATGAGAGAGAGAGGAGAGAGAGAGAGAGAGAGAGAGAGAGAGAGAGAGAGAGAGAGAGAGAGAGAGAGAGAGAGAGAGAGAGAGAGAACGCCCTAATGCAGGTATAAATAAAAAATAATTTTTTATTTGTCGTAACAATTCAGTGTAAAATTGTGAATATGGGCTAAGAATGATCTTTTGTGCAATTCAGTGAAAGGTTTTAAAAGTAGATTTTCAAAAACGAACTAAATTTTGTGAAAAAAAGAGAAAGACAGAGATTGCAGGTGCAAGCCTTAGGTGTCAAAAAATACCATGATATTCTGCTCAGAAGTAAGGAGAAATACAGTGTTTTCAGTTACAAAAATAAGAAATTGATGCATGAAATCACCATGTGCAACTTCGGTTATCAGCTTCAAAAGCCAGCTAGCCTTACGATCAGTGATGACTCTTCAAGAAAATTATAAAATTAATGGATTTATAAATTCTGAAGGAAAATCTAAACTCTCTTTTTCTTTGGTTTCCATTTGCTTTTATGATTCTTCTCTTAATCCTTTTTTTTTCTTTTGAACACTTTCCTTTTGCTTCCTCTTGGATTAACGTCTTTAACCTTAACGTTGTTGCGGATTAATCGGCAGTAACCTCTGATTACTGACGATTAGGGCCAATTACCGTCTGGGCACCTCACTGAAAACAGAGATATTTGATGAGCTACGAAGGGGGATCTGTGACGTCTTAATTCCTGTCCTTCTTTGGGATCGCCTCGTTCCTCTCAGTGGGGGAGAACGCTGGTGTGGTTAGCCTTTTACTACCAGCCTTATTTACGCGTTATGTTGCGGTCATGTCGTTCTCTTCAGTGATTACGGGATTCATTTTTATTTGATGGTCGCTCTTTTTCGGAATGCACTCTCAGATATACTAGTTATCAGCGTCGCGAGCTGGGATCCCTGCTTGACGAGCTGTGAGGGGCGCCTGACGTCTTAATTCTATACCTATCAATGTACTGCTGGGCGTAATCGCTCTTCTATTTGCGTTTTGCTTAATGTTGTTATTTCCGTCTTGTGGTAATGATGTAAAGACATGGTTCTTGTTCAGCGTTTAATCGCCCCCGTCTAATAACTGCGGCTGTATCCCGTTACTGGATTAAATCAGCTGCTTGTAAGACGCAGGTGATTTTCAGAATGATTCGCTCAGAATTCGCAGTCGCTCGTGAGTGAGCGATAGTCCGTTTCGTTTCAGCAATTAATACAAGGCATTTGGAAGGCGTTATCCTTAATTCTTCGCCTCTGGATATCATTGCGTGGTCAAGGCAGTTTAATATGGGGGAAATTAGCTGTGCTTTAGAAACAAGATTTGCAGTGTTTAGATAGATATTTACTTTATAGAAATTCACAAAGTCGAAATGTCTTTATATACAGACTAACAATAACTCAGTTTAGGTGACTTAGCCTCACTTTGAAGCATAATATTATCATGATTAAAAAAGTACTCACAGTAGCACGAGTCTTGAAATGGAAAAAACAAATCCCGTTTATGTAAGGCTACATATATTTAGAAATAAATCTCTCTGACTTTCGGGAATCAGTTCGATTGAAAATGGGGATGGAACAGATTCCCGAAAACTCTCTTTGGATATTTATTTTATATCGTATGGACCCATGCTAAAGATGGACTCTCCTCTCCATTTCAAGGCTCTTGCTACCATGAATCTTTCTCTCGCTTCGAAGTGAGGCTAATTCGTAATACATAGCTGTGGATTTGTTTCTCCAGTATCATTATTGCCATTCCACCTGGTCATTCTTGTCATAGTTTCCCATACAGTTCTTTGTTCAAATGAGATGCTTCATACCCTGGTTGACTGACTTGGCTTCTTGCATCAGAGAATCGCAATTTATGACCAACATCATCACGGTACGAGGAAGAAAATGGATGCTGTCAAAAGCGCCTCCGACTACCAGGATGTTTTATCAGACTGTCAAAAGAGAGCGGTTGGTACAAGAATCACACTGTCGTAAAATGGTAGCTGTAATGAGGAGAGGTTTCCACGAGAGAGAGAGAGAGAGAGAGAGAGAGAGAGAGAGAGAGAGTTGGCGATTTTATATTCTCGTTTTCGGACTCAGTTGAATTTTCAGGTAATGCACGTATTAAGCATAATTCTTTTGCAATTCATCTTACAAACCTCTGTCAATTATCATAACTTGTAACCATTCCTTGGGGCTAATAATACAACTTATAACCATGTCTTTTTTTTAATATTATACCTTATAACCATGCCCTTGTAAGGTCCACTAATACAACATGTAACCATAACCTTTTTCTCAATAACAATTGCAATCATTATTTTTCAGAAGATGACACCTATTCATTTGGAGTACCTCAGTGGCGTGACCGGTATGGTCTTGACCTGCCACCTAGGTGACCGCAAGTTCGATTCTCGGGCATTCCATTGAGGGGTGAGAGATGTGTATTTCTGGTGATAGAAGTTCACTCTCGACGTGGTTCGGAAGTCACGTAGTAATGACGTTGGTCCCGTTGCCGAACAACCACTGGTTCCATGCAACGTAAAACACCTTGCAAACAAGCAAACAAACCTATTCATATGGAACAACCCCAGCAAAGGGGGCCACTGACTTGAAATTCAAGCTTCCAAAGAATATGATGGTGTTCATTAGGAAGAAGAAAGAGGAGGTAAAGGGAAACACAAAAAGAAAAGATCTCATTTATTAAAATTGAAAAAAAAATTATATTAATAAATTGAAAATAAAGATACATTTTAGTAACAGAGGCTTCAACTGGCAATTGTCTCGTAATTTTCGATGAATTGTCTTGAAATAACTATACGGCATTGTCATTTTTCTTTAGAAATAATAAGAAATAACTGTCAGTAATGACTTACTGTATTATATAAATAAAAAAAAAATTGTACCAGAAGTTGTATTTTTCCTCCTCAGACGTGAACTTTTGACACCTTTTTCGCAACCCCCCGATAATTTATCGATCCCAGGATTTACGACCTGCCAAGAGACAGTTAATGGTAAGATACTTATAACAACTAATTCAGTTAACCGACTTGGTAATTTCGAAATTTCCAGTTCTAGCTTCAAACGACTTCCCTTTTGCACTTTTATCCGTCAAATTCGGCGTATAAATGATCGCGCTAATAGTGAGGAAATGAATATATTAGAAAAATAGTTAAGGTAGTGTGGGAAGTAACGATGACGGACGGGATAGAAGACAAGATATCGAGAAGTGGTTTGATCATGTCGCGCAGAGGAGAAGAACAAGTGTTTCAAAGGGTTATTAAGAGCATGGAGGCAGAAGAGGGAAGAAGAAGAAGAAGAAGAAGAAGAAGAAGAAGACGACTAATAAGGCGCGATCCGACCTCCAACTTACTCGAGGCACGTGCTAAAATCTACGGTCAAATAGCGTGTTGTTTCACAAACGAAAATTAAAATAATTACGCTATATCTTATTGGAAATAATAAGTTTTAAGTTAAAGTTATTGTACTCGTGAGTCAGAAGTTGTCAATCGATCGGATGGCTCATTTTTTTCTTATTAATATCATAAATGCTGAAGCTTATATTCGAGCAAAAATTGCGTCCAATTTCCGTAAGATTAGTATATGTAACTCTGTGTAGGACTGAGGGAGTTTCTAAACGTTTCCCGTTGACAGCATTATGCTTGATTATAAGCCAGACAATATTATTTGTGGTTCTGCCTCTAGACTTCGTTAATTTCGTAGTTATACTGCATTCTTTCTTGATTGTTTGTTGTGCCTTAACCAGGCCCTGAAGATGGGCAATATGTCGTAATATTTTTCCCATCATCTGACGAGTTTAAGACGCCTGAGAACTTTGCACAGACGCTCCTTCTGAGCAGCGCGTTCAGCTCTACACACAAGTTACCTGTCCTTGTGTGTCATGTTACAACATCGGAGGAGATAAGTTCCTTACCTCCGGGATCCAGATCGTCATTAGGCCGAGTGGGCAACCTGGTGGCTTGTCTAGCCGAGTTTTCGAGCTATCATTGCTTGTTGAAGACTACTTAGTCAGGGGATAAAGAGACCACCAATGGAGAAAGAGGGAGCAATTGTGGGCTTCCTTGGGTGGTTGGGTGAAGGAGAATCCTATATTTGTCCAGTCAGAGGTTGTACTGGCTGCACTCTTTGTCTTTCCAGTTTCATTTTGTTTTATTTTATTTTTTACCCCTGAAGGAAGCGAGTCAGCCTAAACCACTGAAGAGAGGGTCCCAACTGATGAACCCCATCGGTGGATGGGTGAGAAGAGGAGAATTCTAACTTTGTCCCTTCAAAGGTTGCACTGGATGCACTTTTGGCTTTCCAGGTTTTTGTTCTACCCCTGAGGAAAATGACTCAGCCTATATGGGAGGGTACAAAGTTGATGGCACTTATTGGTCTATTGAAGATCTCGCCTAGCACGAGTACCTAGAGACTCATCGAGGTGGTTGTTGGTTGGGGAAGGGACAACAGTGTGTTCGAGCTTTCTAAGGTGACAGAGTTCACACGAAATATTATCAGTAAGGCTAGATGAATTCTGACACAGGAAGAATGGTATTCAACTAATATTGTAGGTTTCCATGTACAGCTATTTTTACTGTATAATTTCATACGTAATTTAACCTTATAATTTTAGTATACAATGTTCCATAAGTCTCTTGGTTTGCCGGTTATCACACGGGAAAATTGAATATATTTGTGAATTTGATTCGTTTTTTGTCTAAATCTTTCTTCTTAGCCAATTTAAACCACAGACACGATATATGGATAGAGAGTGATTCTGACTATTTTATGAGTCCTAATTAAATGAAATGTGTGTGTGTGTGTGTGTGTGTGTGTGTGTGTGTAAGAGAGAGAGAGAGAGAGAGAGAGAGAGAGAGAGAGAGAGAGCGCGATCCCTTTTACGACTGTTGCCTAAGCCGCGGAATCTTCTTATAAACCTCTTTTTCTATTTCGACGGGGGAAGCGAGACCATAAATAGCGAAAATGAATAAAAAACAACTCGGAATTAGCCCAGGAATACTTAGAGGATAACTCGGAGGAGGCTATAATGGATATTGTTGCATTTCTTAACTGCCCTTTGTTAAAATTTACGTCTCGGTAATTTGCCGCGTTATGAATATTCACTTCCAATTGAGTGTTAACCTGAACAAAAACTTGTGACTGCTTCTTCTCCCGTCTAGTTGGCGAAGGGGGCGGGGGACGGGGGGAAGATAGCATGGATGCAAATGGATATATATATATATATATATATATATATATATATATATATATATATATATATATATATATATATATATGTATATATAAAATATATATACACTCTCTCTCACTCCTTTCTCTCTCTTTTCTCTCTCTCTCTCTCTCTCTCTCTCTCTCGCTCTCTCTCTCTCTCATTGCCCCTGGATCCTAAATAATTTTGTTTTAGGTTTGTCATTCTGTTTTAGCTTCATTCCTGCTGCTATTCGTTTTCAATGATAATTAACAGAAAGAATGAGTCAGATTCATTGATTTTGCTATGCGTTTTCCTCTCATAAATGAATGGTAGAATGAGCCAGAATCACTCTTTCTATATTATGCGTTTTCATCTAATCAAGGAATGTAGAATGAGCCAGAATCACTCTTTTCTATATTATGCGTTTTCATATAAAGGGGAATTGGTTAGAATGAGCAGAACACTCTTTTATATTGCGTTTTCATTCTAATCAAGGAATGGTAGAATGAGCCCCAGAATCACTTCTTTCTTATTATTATCGCGTTTTCATCTAAATCAAGGAATGGTAGAATGAACCCAGAATCTCTTATTCTACTTTGCGTGACTGAGAGAATGATCCAGAATTTCCTTTATACTTTGCGTTTTCCTCTAATGAGTAACTGAAAGAATAAGTCAAAAAGGCATTCAGGGATACAAGGAAAAAACGGAAGAACGCGTATCCCACCCCCCCCCCTCACCTCCACCCGCCCCCACCTCATCAGCCGATATGCTTCCCAGACCATCGTCGTTAATTTGGTGGTCATATAAGGTCAGCCTCGGAGGGTTTACTTCGAGGCTGCTGGCTGGCTGGCTCTTGGTCGCCTCATTAGCTTTCCTCGAGCCAGGTTGTTCTCGAGTTGTTGATAACTCGTTTGCGGATTGTTAGGGCGGCCGTTAGCGGGTGTTTAAAAACTCGTTACCCGCTGATTTGAAATTCCAAAGAGTTTTAAGAAGCATCATCAGCTGGGTCCGACTCTCTGCGGGATCTGACAGAATCAATAAAATGTCTTGGGTGGAATTGACGAAGCGGGTTTGGGTCTTTGGATCACGGTGGGGACTTCGTAAGTGAATGTTGTCATTGGGCAGAAATAATTGGTTAGAAGCCTTTCCTCCATTCATTCCATGACCTCGTAGGAGGGTAGTGCCGTCAGTGCATCTCACATGGTACACAGAAGGCATTACAAAAAGATTTTTTTTTTTTAATTTTTGCAGTCCACCCTCTCCTAATAATTACTCCAGATGCAACTGCGAGGTTTTCCTCCTTTCCCACCTTTCAAACCTACCTATTCTCAATTTCCTTTTCAGCGCTATATTTCATTTCATTTCCATTCATTCCAGGAGTAGAAATTCCAGTTCGATAGCCGAGTCACTGGAAGACTCCAGTTCCCTTGCTATATGAATTCAACGCATAACTGATAGACAATGGTAGAAGTAAAGTGACTGAAATGTTTAAAAAAGGGTGTATCGATTAAACTGCTACTCCATACAGTAGCCTAAAAGGCGACGAGAAACACCAGTTTTCCTCGACTCATCGAATACTTTTGTCATCGAAATGATGTTCAAAAATGCACCTGAAAATTATTTTTTTTAAATATTACATATCTTGAAATTTGAAGCTAACTTCACAGCTTTATCTTGGTGCATTCAACAATAATAGACAGTTAAAGTCAGCGGCGGATCTAGAAATCTTTCATTGGGGGGACACTTAGGATTATCATATATATATATATATATATATATATATATATATATATATATATATATATATATATATATAACTATATATCTATATATATATATATATACAATCATATATATATATTATATATATATATATATATATATATATATATAGATATATAATATATACATCATATATATATATATTATATATATATATATATATATATATATATGCAACAAGTTCACACATACGGTACATATATCAATATTTATAGAAGACTGTTGAAGGAGGAAGTACATCACAGTCGGTCTTTAAAATACATTTATTGCGACGTTTAAAAGAACAAAGGTTTCATTTTCAAGCTATAAAGACAAACAGTAAAATTAACATTAAATGCGCTAAAATACAAATAGAAGACATAATACATTATAAATAACAAAATTAAAACCAGTTGTAGCAGAACCAACCATCAAGAGAGAAAGGAAGGACAGAAATCAGAAGGAACAAACCAGAGATGACAAAAGGCAACAGCTCCTCACGTAAGGTCAAAAGTTGTCGAGGAAGACTGCTAGGTGTTCATTGAGGAACAAGCTGTTTAATGAACAAGGGCTCCAAGATTGTCTATAATTTGCCTCTCGGTGCCCGTCCCAATATTTCAAAATCTCTGTATTGTATATTATGTTATATGCAAACATGATTATGCAATGCAAAGATGTAGCTGAGGGACTAACCTTAGCCCGATTGCATCACTGTGGCATTTCGCTACCTGTCACAGGCCAAGGCTATTACTGAAGCATGCAAACCCAGGCTGCAACATGCAATTGATCATGAAAAGGTGGAATCCTCCTTATTTTTATCGCAGCGTAATAGGGATTGTTGTTGTACGCAAGGAAGCAATAAACAGGGTTACAACCTAAAAAATACAAATATTTGCTTTGTAGTGTCTTCACTCGTCGAGATTGAATTGATTTGAGAGAGGGATGCTTAGAAGTGATTGGGAGGTAGGATTAAAGCAACAAAGTCTTCAGATACGAATGAATGTTGTTTCTCTTCATGTTAAATATGTGTTAGGTTGGTGTTTCAAGGTAATATAACTGAATAAAAATAGACAGACAGGTAGGTAGATATTAGATAGATGGGAATACAAATTAAACATGGTTATGACTCGGAAAATATTAAAAAATGTTTACTGATAGCTTAATTTGATTCTAAATGCTGCCAACTAAGGATAAACGATTCTTTTATTTAACTTTTACACATTTTGCATCTCATTTCTTTTACAAATTCTCTTTAGAAATTAGTTTGCAGTAAAGTTCACTGCCGCATGGATATTTTATCACTGGCAATTCTTCTCTTTTGTACTCGAAGTACCTAAAGATTAAAATCTCAAAACGCCAAAAAGAAAGAAAGAAAGGAATAAGGTAGCGACAACGTAACGAGTCTCCTGTCCTCACCCCCACCCCCGTCTCCAACCCCTACCAATTGCATTAGGCATGACACGTGAAAGAGTATCATAGAACGAGGCTGTGAATGCAGTCCCTAATTTAGTGGGGCCTGTGACAGGAACCAGCAGGGTTGAGAGTCAGACGGAGGACGGGGTTATATCCTTCCCCGAGGGATCAGCTGATGATGACTCCGGCCGATCAAGGCCCAGTTCGGCCCTATGAATAATTAAGGAGGGACGACGCGAAAGGAGAAGAAGAAGAAGAAAAAGAAGAAGAAGGAGACAAGGCAGGAAAAATAGCTGACCATTAGAGTCCACTTAACAAAGGATATCTACGGCAGGCCATGACAATTCAAACGCCCTGGCTGACTTTCATTTCCGTGCCCCTTGCGTTGTTGTAGCAGCAGGGACGGTAGGGGGAAGGAGGAGGAGGAGGAGGAGGAGGAGGAGGAGGGGCCCATGTGACAGCTATATATACCTCATACAAACCAGCCACTACATTAATTACGCCAGTCCGAGTGCTGGGACCTGGACGTAGCATTTTATTGTCCGTTGTGATAGATGATTTAGCCAGGGGCAGTCAGTCGCTCGGCTTAATCTGCCATGCCACCACCGCAGTTCTCGCTGGTGTCGAGCGTAAGAAGAAGTCTTGGCGAGCTGGGATCTGCCAGACCACCCAGATAATAGGAGAGAGAGAGAGAGAGAGAGAGAGAGAGAGAGAGAGAGAGAGAGAGAGAGAGAGAGAGAGAGAGAATTAGATAGCTATCACAGGTGGACTTTACAGCCTCACGGATCGTATGAGTGATTCAGAATCTCTTATTCAAAACATGATCACATCCGCAATATATAAATAGTTTTTTTTTATCTTCCTGATGAACCACAGTAAAAGACATTCATATATCGCAAGTGTCCCATATTACATTCGGTTTTCGTGTATCATGCTTTAGAATTACTTGTTATATATTAGTAAAATGATCACACACTAGCAATGAATGACCCAATGTGGCATTTAATGTGATATCTGCTTCTAAATTTTGACCTTAAAATCACTCAAGTTATTTCCCTTTTATTGAGGTAGTAGCCTTATTCCCTAGAGCCTACAAAAATGATCAGGAAAAAAATTGTTTTATTCCCTTGCCTGCAAAAATGATCAGGAGCAAAAAACATAAATTTTATTTTGTTCCATTCCATTAGGGTAGTAGCCTTATCCGCCAGAGCCTATAAAAATTATAAAAAAAAAAAAAAAACTTTCTTAGTCCCAGGGAAGAGAAAGGGCCCTCATACATGAGAGTACCTTTGTGATAACCACATGGAGAAAAAAGAAGACAAATTGTGTGACATACATCTAAATGTGAGTTAAAGGTTGAAATGGTTAACTGAACTAATAGTTTGCTGCAGTCCTGTCGAGAAAAGGAGTAGAACAAAAAGCATGTCAATCAAAAAACGCAGAGCTACTCAACGAGGGTTAATTAGGAGAATATAAAGCATCAGTACCTGGGTGGATTATGATAAATATGACTTGATTGTTAGCAGCAATTTGGATTACTTGACCCGAGAATCAATGAAGAGAATGTAAAGTATTAGCAACTCGATGGAGAAAAACAATGAAGATAAAAAAATTCTGACTTTTGATTATCAGCAGCAATTTGGATAACTTGACTCGAGGATCAACAAGAAGAATGTAAAGTGTTAGCAACTCGATGGAGAAAAACTATTATGATGAATTACGACTTTTGATTTTTATGATAAGTTATGACTCATGATTCTTAACAGCAATTTGGATAACTTGACTCGAGGATCAATAAGGAGAATGTAAAGTATTAGCAACCTCGATGGAGCAAAACTATTATGATAAATTACGACTTTTGATTTTTAGC
>NC_087206.1:77808778-77826278 GCF_015104395.2 Macrobrachium nipponense
AAATTAATGAGGAATTCATATCACATCAAGACTACAGAACTTAAATTCCTTTACAAATCTGAAACGGCGTAATAAGAGAAAATGTCAGAAAGAAAAACACATACACACAGACAGAGAGAGAGAGAGAGAGAGAGAGAGAGAGAGGAGAGAGAGAGAGAGAGAGAGAATGGAATGCTTGAGGATGTGCAATTTCATCGAAAAACTTATGATTCCCTCTGATAAATACTTAAATCAAGATATTTGTAGTGTCTTCACGTATACTATTTGCTTTTATTAGTAAAACAATGATGAGCATCACCAACAATACTGAATCAGATTAACACGCATAAATATATATCCCGGTTTTACTAGAATCGTATTCCTTTACCGGTATTTCGTAGAGTATACGAGTATCAGTCTTTCTGAAGGTTTGGCCTATCGGCAAAATAGCGTCCATGACGGTCATTCAGTAAACAATTGTTGTCATAAAAACCTAAAATATTACAGTTAAATCCAATTAAACCCGATCGTCTGAGCAAGAACCACCCTCCTTCCAGACAAGGTCGTTTCTCCAACGCAGGTTTGTGTGTTTGTGCGACTGCGATGCAGCTCCCGATTAAATTCCTTTCGTCAGTCGCGAGCGGCGACGTCCGCAGTCGAACAACCTCGGGGGCGCAGGCGCAGCAGTCATCTCTCGATACCTGACAAATGTATCTCTCCTCCTAATTGCCGAACTCGGGCAAAAAAAGTGTCACTTTTGGGAATAAGAGAAACAATTCTAATGTTCCCTAAGTATGACTTTGCACCTTAATACATATCACTTTCAAAGATCAATAAACGCTACCTCTCTTTCCATTTGGGTGTTTTTTTTTTTTTTTTGACCCGACTCGATTCGCCATCCATGGTCATTATGTGCTGTAATAACGGCCACTCTTTGCTGATCGGCGACTGTCATTTTTTTCTGGCTAACAGTAATTCGGAGTTAGTGATGACACAAAATTATTAGGTGCAAATCTGCAAGCCATTATACCCACGAGTGATTAAATGGAAAATGCCATTGAGCACAGTAACCCATTGCAAGTATTCTGATCGTACAGCCAGTTTTTCTTTCCTTCTATTTTGCTCTTCTTGCTTAAAAGGTAAACACACACACACACGCAAACAAACGCACGTACACAATGTATATATATATATATATATATATATATATATATATATATATATATATATATATATATATATATATGCGTGTGTTTGAAGAATTATATGCTTGATAGTATACCAAAAAAATTTTTCAAGTCTTTTATTAGCTATTCTGCTCCTAAGATGAGCTAAACAAAAGTTTTTCGCTTCTCAACATAGGAAATGAAGTCCGTAAGTTTAAGACTGCAATTTTATTTGACGTCTGCCGTCACACATCTAGGTAATAATGCTTTCATCTCTTGTACTTTAATGTCATTGTCTGCTACGCCTTAAGGCCGAGGATTGGTGTCGTTTGTTTTGGGTAGTTTCGTCCATTTAGTGTCAAAATAGTTGCTTTTACTTGTAGCTTCGTTAATCGATCAGGAAATCATCTGACACGCACACATGTACGCTTACACACAAAATATATATATATATATATATATATATATATATATATATATATATATATATATATATATATATATATTAATACATATATATATATAAATATAAATATATATATATATATATAATATATATATATATATATATATATATATATATATATATATATATATATATATATATATATATGTATGCACATATGCATATAATTTATATCTACAAGTATATATGTACACATGCGAAGAGAGGAGTGTGCCCTAATCCACATTGTTCTGTAACTGTACTAATTTGCAAAAGTGAAAAAATGTATTTTGATTTGCAGCGATGGGCTGTCATTCCAGGTACCCAGGTTCATGGAATTTTGTCATTCAAGGAACTTGTATCTCTCCTTGCTAATTATTACGACAATAATCTTTGGCACATCTTCAATCACTGCAATCCAGTCCTTAACAGGAAACTTCTTCCTTTAACCATAAACTAATTTCTTCAGCATGAATTTTTTGTTTTGTTTGGGGGGCATATGAAGCAAGTTAGCCATCAGGATTATATAGTCACTATGTGTCTTTTACGAGTGTGTCATTTTGTCTCACATCCTGCGCAGTGTCTGTTCGCGCAGCAATGCACCTGTGGGCGAATCAATACCTACCGATACACGTCTTTCCCACCGCTTGAGGCTCCCCCCTCTGCTTAGCTGTGGTCGAAGTGTCGCCAAATGTCCTCGGAAATAGTTACGAATAGTTACGACTGGTGTCCCAACCCTACCACTTTATAAGCAATCATCCTGACAAATAATCGAGCTTCGAAAAATTTACGAGTACTTTATGATACGTACCTCATCCCATCCCCTCTTTATTAATTCCAAAGTAGGCAGCGCTCAAGCCTGCATAAAAATGGGAAATTGTGAGGGGGAACAGACGTGTAAATAACCTATTGTTTGACACTGTATGAATACTCGTAGTCTTAGGCAGACCCGGGAGGTGAAGGCATCAGGGAGACATGCTTAAGGACGCTAAGGTCTGAACGCTCTTGGAATTCGAAGCTAGTTCCAGCCTTCGCTTCGGACCAGAGAGTGACATCTCTGCATCCAGGGGAGCTCCCTCTGACCGGACGACATAAAACAGTTAGGAGAGCTAACCCAGCATTAACAAAGGCACAAAAGCAATGAGAAGTGAGCCCTACTACTTCCTGTCCTCGCCATAATTGCTATATAAAAGTCAATTGAGGCGAATACGAAGTGATTTCTTGCGGAATTAGGATCTCAGAACCTTTATTCCCGTTTTTAATTCGGTGGCCAATTTGGTTCGTATTTTATGGCTGCATTCGCCAACAACCATTTTGGTAGGATGACGACTCGGTGGATTTACCTGACAGGAAGATGCAGGTCTTTCTCTCTCTCTTTATGTAAACTTGACGCTCGTGAAGACAAGCAGTAAAATAGATACGCTGCTGAGTATGCTAACTTAGCCAGCTACAAATCGCAGTGGTAAAACATTATTGGGTTAGCTGACAGGCATAAAAATAATCTTTTGTTTTTATCGCATACACTTGTTTTATTTTTCGATATAAAACAGGAAGCAATGACTTGTTAAATATAAAAACAGAAAAATACTTTTCATTTGAACAATTTCATCCACCCAGACGTTATTGTTAATCTCCTCTTTTCAGTAATTTTTTTAATACTATCTGAATTAGGCTCCTAATTGACAGTAGATATTGCTACTCTCCTTGACAAGAAACGCAATGTTCAACTGAAATTCAGTAAACGTTAGCTCATTTGTACACAGAAAGCTTGCGAATTTTTAGGGAATCAATGTTGTTTGTAAACAAAGTGCAGGGGCGGAGTATGAACGTGATATATCAGACCAATTCCTTTCAGAACGCTCACCCTGAAACACGGGCTGTCGCGGAGCAAGAGCCCGTGCCACTCAGTACATGGATGGCTTATTCTATTCTCAGAAACAGTTCAATGAAAGTAGGGTATGGAAATAATATTCATGATTTCATATTCATTATTTTGATTGCTTTATGGTTTCTTAAACCAGGAAATTCGTGAAAATCTGCAAACTACACCAAAGGATCGAGGATGCAAAAAGAACACAATGCAAACAGGTAGAATGCTTCAACAAGCTCCTGGTGATTCTTAGGGCTGGCGGCCATAACTTTCTTTAGATTATTTCTTGCGAATTAAGCATCCCATTCATGATCGAAAAGGTAACTTTGTGAATAGAGGAGCTGGAAAATAAAGTACAAGCAAGTGAAATTCTTAGGTTGTTTTGAAAGGATTCAAAGATTACAGACGACTGAATTTAACATCTACTATCGGAGATCTGTCGATAACTTCCTACGGTGAATTGAAATAACTTTTGAGAGTGACGCGAATTCCATCTAGTTATGTATTATAAATATAAAAAATTTTAAATCTTGCAGAGGACAGCCAAATGAGAGATAAATATTTTAGTTATGTGGTATAATTAAACCACTTGAAATTACTAATGAAATCATGCAGAAAATACAAATGAATTGGCTGGGCTGTTTCATAGAATATTTTGAAAGCAAAGATCACAGGCGACTGAATTAACGTCTACTTCTGGTGTTTCTCCGCCAAGAGGTCCCATACTTACGGAATATCTGTAGATAACTTTCTAGGCTAAATTGGAATCACTTTTGAAAGTAACGCAAATTTCATCTATTAACTTATGATAAGCATTCTCAAATCACGCACAGGATGGCTCAATTAGAGAATTAGAGACAAGTATTTCAATTAAAGGTCTGGCTAAACCATTCAATATTATTTTGAATCATGCAGAACACACACTCGCATTAATGAGTCAGGCGGTTTCTTAGAATGTTTTGAAAGAGCTCAAAAATTAACATCTACTTTTGGTGTCTGTCAGCCAAGAGGCCCCAGAATTTCGGAGTGTCTGCAGATAACTTCCTTGGCAGAACTGAAATCCCTTTTGAAAGTGACATGTGAATTGACCACAGTGAGAGATAAGCATTTTAAGTAAGTGGTCTGATTATGCCACTCAAAATTACTAATCAAATCATGCAGAAAACACACATGCATTAATAGGTTAGGTGGTTTTGCTCTGATTACCTCTGTCCATTCGAATGACAATTGGTGATCTTGTCACCAAGTCAAAAGTTCCAGTTAATATACAAAATATATTATTTTCTGTGAGCTTAAGCATTTGTTGCCTGGACTGCTGATACTAATGATAAATGTATTGTCTTCATAATCAAATTTCAGTAAGAACATAGCCGAAGCGGGTCAAGAAACTCCATTGTATTTATGGGAATATATATACATTATATATGTATAAATATATATTTTTATATATATATATATATATATATATATGTGTGTGTGTGTGTGTGTGTGTGTGTTGTTTGTGTGTGTGTGTGCATACAGCCAGGAGAAAGGTGAAAAGAAATTACTTGAACCGAGCGCTTTCATGTATTTCTACACCTCATCAGGGTTCAGGTACAAGTGCCAAGAAAACAAATACAAAGTCACAATAAGACTTCGTGGCAAGACAAACGATGCTAAAAAACAAACAACGCTAACAATTACCAGACAGTCCTAATACTTGATAGTCTACTTGTTTTAAAATACTCTTCGTTAAAATTCCATCAACTTTGTACAAACCTAGGCTGATATTCAATAAATTATCTCAGTCTTGTTTAATTATACAGGATTCTATTAAATTTCTTTTCACTAAATCTTTGCAAAACATAATTTCCTTGGAGTCTGTCCAGTTAATGCCATGATTACTATTATTCATGAGTACAAATAATGCATTTGACATATTACCAGTTTTTACATTATATTTGTGCTGTTTTAATCGAACTGTCAATGTCTTTCCACTTTGTCCTACGTAGGTTTTATTACTAGGTATCAATGTTGTGTTCAAAACGCTAGGACAAAGGGTAAAGTCATTGGCAGTTCGATTAAAACAGCACAAATATAATGTAAGAACTGGTGATATGTCAAATGCATTATTTGTACACATGAATAATAGTAATCATGGTATTAAATGGACAGACTCCAAGGAAATTATGTTTTGCAAAGATTTAGTGAAAAGAAATTTATTGAACATCAGCCTAGGTTTGTACAAAGTTGATGAAATTTTAAAGAAGGGTATTTTAAAATAAGCAGGCTATTAAGTATTAGGACTGTCCGGTAGTTTGTTAGCGTTGTTTGTTTTTTAGAATCATTTGTCTTGCCACGAAGTCTTCTTGTGACTGTATTTGTTTTCTTGGCACTTGTACCTGAACCCTGATGAGGTGTAGAAATACATGAAAGCGCTCGATTCAAATCATTTCTTTTCACCCTTCTCCTGGCTGTATGCATGTATGATCATCACACGTCTACAGTGATTTGTTGCAATATATATATATATATATATATATATATATATATATATATATATATATATATATATAATATATATATATGTTACGGCCATTTTGCAAAATTGGTCATTTTACAAAATTGCCGGCCATTATGCAAAAGGACCAAATTCCTGGTCATTTTGCAAAATGACCTAAATTTCTCAACATTTTGCAAAACGACCAAGATTTTGGTCAGTTTACAAAATAAACAGTATTATTGTTGGTCCGTTTACAAAATCTCCTACAGTAAGCAGCCAGATGGAAAAAAAGCTTGTCATTCACTTCTGCAAATCGTCTCTTATAATATTGGTTCATTTACTGGTTCATTTACTCGTTTCTCACTATGGATAATTGTACTGTATAATTGTCAATCATTCACTTATTATCCTCCCACCCTCTTCCCCCCTCCCTTTCTCTCCACAATAGTAATGGGAGCTTACTGATGATGACACTGTTGTCAGTAAGGCACTGCTGAAAGCCAGGAGAAGACGACCAACGTAGTACTTTGTGTGCATTTTATTATACTCTGGAAATTTGTACAATGGAAAATAGAAAAACTGATTTTTATTCAAAGCTGGTCACGGCTGAGGAAAAGAAAGCATCAAATACATCGAGATTGTTGTACAGAAATGAATACGAACAAATTAAGAATCGCTTGGATGAACTTAAACGTGCTAACATTAAAAAGACTCAGAAAGACTATCGTTTGTTACGAAGGTATGAAATCCTTGAGGTCTCAGTTGAAGGTATCACCGTTAAGAAATTGCAGAATGCAAGATGGTTCATGGCAAACTACGACATTCCCAATCGCAGGGCTCGGTAGATGAAGGACAACTTCTCTACACAATGGTCACAGGGACTGTGCTTTGTCCAGTGGAAGAAATATACCCGCTTTCACTCCGGAATTGGAAGGACACCATATGAGGCCATGTATGGACAGAAGGCTCGTCTTGGTGTTGACGCAACTTCTGTACCAGAGGAAGTCCTGGACGGTATGCAGACGGAGGAGCAGCTTGCAGAGGCACTAGGTGTTGTCAATGAGGTCACAGACACAGAGGAGGAAGAAATAGGTGTTGAAGAGCAAGAAGAACCATCCGCTGTCATTAACTGCTTTTGGTTCAAATGTGTGCAAGGTGTGTGAGAACCCGCGTCACTATTATACTCCGTGTTCTATGATGAATAACGATGCTGATGAGCCTGTGCTTTGTTCCATCTGCAGTCGGAGTCAGAGTATTCATACTGAACAAATGAAGGCCAAAGTAGGGGACACGGTGATGGTTCCTGTTCCATTAGTTGACCGCGGACGTGCAGAGTTTCCTAATGTGAAGGCAGTTGTTTTTCAGGCATTGGACAATGGCACATATAAGCTTGGTACAAAACACGGCCTGCTTGAACAGGTGTACACTCGCAACCAATTTACTCCATGTCTAGAAAAATTCCTTTCGCTAGATGATGTTGCACAGGAGCGGGAAGTAAGCCTGCGGGAAGTAGCCATTGCAGAATCAATGGGACAAGCTCAGGGATTCGCTAAATGCTCTTGCACTAAGTCATGTATGACCAGACGCTGCAAGTGTTTAAAAAACTCTGTTTTATGCAACAGCAGATGATAATGCAGTGCCTCTTGCCCTAACAAGGTCGACACACAAGTACATTAAACTTTGATGTATTTTGTAATCTATTTTCTTTAATGTATTGTACATACACTTATGTTTATCATTTACTTTCTTTCAACTAGTTACTTGCTAAAAGTTTATACGTTTTGATGTATTTGAAAGTTGTATTTTCTGAAAATGAATAAAATTAGTTATGTTCACTACGTTTTATCATTCCCTCCCTTTTTTTTCCATCTGGCTGCTTGCTGTATGGACATTTTGTAAACTGACCAACGATAATTTTGTAAACTGACCAAAATCTTGGTCGTTTTGCAAAATGTTGAGAAATTTAGGTCATTTTGCAAAATTACCACGAATTTGGTCCTTTTGCATAATGGCCGGTAATTTTGTAAAATGACCAGTTTTGCAAAATGGCCGTAACATATATATATAATATATATAAATATATATATATATTTATATATATATATAGATATAGTATATATAAAATAATAATATATTATATATATATTTATATATATACATATATATAAAACATCTAATAAAAGGAGCCCATAAAAACGCCAAAATATAGAGAGAAAATACTATATTTCAAAGACTGTTGTCTCTCTTTTCAGGTAGATCATCTACTTGAAGACAGAGACAGCAATCTCAGAAATATAGTATTTTCTCTCTATATTTTGGCGTTTTTATGGGTTCCTTTTATTAGATGGAATTCTGTTGTAACAGAACTTTTTTACTAGTCATATAACATTATCTTGACCCTTTTATAATTTTGTGAGTGTCTAGATAGTATCATAATTTCTGTCCACGGAATTCCCAGATATCCAAAATGATTTTCTCTTATTATGAACTGCATTTCTTTTGACATTTAATGTAACTTTCAGGATGCAAAGGTCATTTATTAACCTTCGAAACGTCCTAAACAATCCTAGCACACCTAAGAGCACCCAATGACAAACTCAGGACTCGTAAGTTGTAAGTGATCTTTTTAAGTGACCTTCGACCTGTTTCCCATCACCCTCGACAAATTACGATCCGATTGCAAGAATGAATCACGCTCGTTGGGACACTTAGTCCTGCTATTGGGAAGGTCTCTTTCGGCTTTGAGTCTTTATGAGCTCCTTTGTTCAGAAATTACGATCATAACCAAGTGATTAATGCCATTGTCAATACCCGCCTTTGATTCAAGGACCCGCTGGGAACAGGGGCAAACCACAGAGCTAATCTGAGAACAGCAATCCATTCACTATGCTTCTGAAAACCAATTCTGTTTTTCTAGTATGTTAGAAACCTCATCTTGTGATAGCCGGTTTTTATTCATCTATCAATCCTGCCGTTGACAGTTGTCCTGATATGTCAGGGTACTAGTAGTGGGTGTCTAATTACTTGTTCGTCCCTGAAAGTCAGAAAATAAAAGAATGAAGAGAGAGAGAGAGAGAGAGAGAGAGAGAGGAATGGCTGTACTTAGTACACTGGAAATACAATAAACAATATATGTTCTGGTAGAAGTAGTGAAAAAGATAACCACTTATTCAACTGGAATATCCTAAACTGATCTTTCTATCAGTAATCTCAAACGGAATCAAGTTTGTGATCAGCGAAGAATATTATGAATCTTATCCCTTTTTACAAATTACCTCACTTGTGGGTCACTTATGGGAAAGGAATTATGCTGGCAAAAGGCCATAGTCTTACATCGAGTTGCAATAAACATTTGGAATCTGGTGTCAGTGTTTTTAAGGAAAAGTTTCTCTAAATTAAGACCAGTAACACAGTCTGTGTGTTTTAAAGGACTTCACTCTCCAAGTGATGCACTTTACTCCAGTGAGATATCTCGGCTTCAAGTACCTGAAGTGAAGCCATATGAAGTCACAAGTCTATGTACTTGGATCGTCTTTCCGAAATCGCATGTATATATATATATATATATATATATATATATATATATATATATATATATATATATATGTATATATATATATATGTGTGTATTTGTGTGCGTCTGTGTGTGTGTGGTGTGTGTGTGTGTGTAGATAAATATAGATAGATAGATAGATAGATAGATAGATATATGTATGTATGTATGTATACCAAAATGTATATATATATATATATATATATATATATATATATATATATTATATATATATATAGTATATGTGCGTATCGGTGTGTGTACGTATGTCTGTGTATATTTGCCTGTTCAGTTAGAGTGTCGCCAGAGCAATGTACTTTTAATCCTGAAAGTTGCCGACAGATAACAGGAGAATGCATATCACGATCCCAGTGGCAATTATCTAATGTTATACTGAATGACTGTTGCACTTATATTACGGATTATTGCTAATAATAAAGCAGATCATAATAGAAAAAAAGAATTTCAGTGACAAGAAGAAGAAGAGGAGGAGGAGGAGGAGGAGGAGGAGGAGGAGGAGAGAGAGAGAGAGAGAGAGAGAGAGAGAGAGAGAGAGAGAGAGAGTAAAGGCCAAAGTTGACATAGGCTAATCATATCCAGCTCGTAAGCTAGAGGGCAATGGTGAGATCCCATGCTTTTTCGTTGGACAGTCATTATGACATTTCCATCTCGTCAAGCGGATCTTGGGATTCGCCGCCAAGCATATGTGAAATGCATGATTATAGCCTTCTTACATCCGAAACATCACCGTCTTTGTAAGGGACAGATTCCCGGGGGGGGAGGGGGCGGAGGGGACGACAGTCTTCGTGCCGTGCGAGGGGAAACACGCCGCCAAACACTCTGTCATTTCTGATCTTTGGAGCATATGACAAGGACGGGGGACCAATAGCCGCGACTTACACATTTTCGTTTTGCACAGCGCAGCTCGAAGTGCAATCAGATGCAACTTGCAGCTTCGGTCTGTCATGAACTGCACCGCCACTTCCGTCTGCAAGACTTCGTGAATGTTAGTAGCTTTACCGTCATGAGTGGATTTTTCAGTTTACTCCCACGTGAAAGAATTCGTTGGCATACAGGCATAGTCAAATCGTTAGCTTCTTAATTGATGGTCATAGGCTATATTCTTCAAAGATGAACATATTAGTCATCCAAATCGTTAGTTTTCATATTACAGGAAATCAGTTATTTATTTCATATACATGAATAGCCAGTTCGTTAGCTCGCTTACTTCTTAATCATTTTTTTATTAAGCGGAAACCAGTTTTTTTTCTGTTTTTTTTATTCATTCTGGTATGTCTGTTCATCTTTGATATGCCTTTCTTAGAGCTGTTCGTCCTGTCTCACATGACGAGTCGTGTAATCTCAATACTGAATCATGAAACCCTGCATGATTTTACACTAATCCAGCTGCTAATCACCGGTTCCACACAGCTCATCATGGCAACATTCCTATTGACTTGTAAAATTTATCCTGCAATTTATCTTTTTTTCCCTCTTAACAATTTTGCCATCATTTTTCTTGTCCACGTTTGATCTCCCCCTTCTTTCATTTCCTCTGAATAACGATAATTAAATTCTGCAGGATGTGAACTGTGGCTACCTCTGCTGCGTTGGCAGAAGCACCGATGAAGAACATATCATTTATGACCTTCCTAAGACCAAACATTAAGCCAGGAGGTAGGAAGCGTGGCTCTTTTTTGCTTTTTCTTTTTTTTTTTTTTTTTTTTGCTTTAATTGGCGCTAGTTAGAAGCCTGGACTTAAAGTAGCGAGGAATTGGGGAACTCGCGTCCGATATAAGCAATAATGAGGCTCTTGCACGGCACGCACTTGCAACGGCCTTCTTCTCTCCACAGCTACCTCTCATTTACACCCCCCGACCTCCCCCCCCCCCCCCCCCCCCCCCCCCCCCCCGCGAAACCCAACCCCTCCAGCGCCAGCCACCTCGTAACCCAGCAATCGCCCAAACTCAACAGTGTCGACGATAGCCAAAGGATGCCTGACAAGTTTGTTATTTAATATTAAAAGGAAAAAAAAAAGTCTTCCGTCCGAATTTAATTTCACTATGAAAATGCGGAGGAGCTAATGATAAGTTTGGAGCTTTTCAATTTTATGGCACATCTGGCGGGGTCTTTGAAGATATGCAAGTGAACAATTTCCTCTTCCTTTTCGGTAAATTGAGCTTAGTTTGGG
This sequence comes from Macrobrachium nipponense, assembly GCF_015104395.2. NCBI lineage: Eukaryota > Metazoa > Arthropoda > Malacostraca > Decapoda > Palaemonidae > Macrobrachium > Macrobrachium nipponense. Next base: position 77,820,465 of record NC_087206.1, read on the forward strand.
GAGTCTGCTGTTCCGGTGTCTCTGAAAAACGCCGCTGAACATTGCTGCACTTAATATGGATTGCGAAAATTACCATAAAGAAAATGACCTTTAAACCGTATAAGAGTTTTGTAATCAAGAAACTATCATTCAGGACTTGTATAAGTAAATTGCACGTGTGTAAACTGTGCCAAATAATTTCACCAAGGACAGCACTCCTTTGCATAGATGGAAACCTGAAGTGCTTTCATTCACACTGCAAATGATATATATAGTATATATATATATATATATATATATATATATATATATATATATATATATATATATATATATGCATAAATTTACATCTAATTTATTGAACATTATTTGCAGTAGACTCGAAATGAGTTCGCCCAAAACTTGTCGTCTTATTGCATATATTTAAATTATAAATTTCAGTATTACAGAGCCAGCCGGCAGTGAATGACTCTCGTATACCAGCCCTTCGTGCGAGTGACAATTGCAATGGACCAAGGCCAAAGGCTTACTACTATAATTTTGGCAGAATGGTCGGGGTGTATTTTTATTTTTCAAAGGCGAGTTGCATTGAGTGATAATGCAAGGCCTTTCTGGTCTATTGTATTGTTGATTAATAATTTGTGTGTGCGCGTGTATGTGCGTGTGATTGCCGATATTGGTAAACGTAATATACACACGATGCAATACACTCTTCTCCCTCTCCATTTACAGTGCAGATCTCATCATAAACACCTGACACCTCTGGTTGAAATAAGGGTAGATTGTCGTAATATGGAAACATTAAATAATTTATAGTCATCAGTAAAGCTCTCATGAGCTAGTGTGTTTCTTTATAGGAGTTCGTCCTCTAATTTTTTCTTATATATAAATTTAGTCTTCCAAAACTAAAAAAATCTGGGAGAATTCTACTATAGTGCTCTATCATCCACAACAGTCTCGGAATAATTTCTCTTTTTCAACAGTAAGAAATTCATGTTTTTTTTTTTTTTTTTTTCACGGGACCTGGTAATATTTTCAGACGAGCCAGATTCTGTCGGTGTTCCTCACATTAAAACAAGGCGTGATCTGACCTCCAGCTTACCCCGGGCACGTACTAAGATCTATGGTCAAATAGACCGTTTTTCGCCAAAGAAAATTAAAATAAATACTCTATGTTTCATTAGAAATCATTTTCCTGTACTGTTTAACATACACATTATTTATTTTTCACATTTTCATTCTAATAAGTAAATCATAGATAACCTCTTCTAAAATTCCTTTATCTTTAACTCAACGCGAAACACCTATAGGCTTTTCTATAGGGCTTTCCTAACCCAGCCCCCCCAACAAGAACAACAACAAAGTAGTTTGCAGGCTTACTACTCGAGTAAGCGAAAAAAAACTTGCTGGTGTACCAAACGAGAGATACCTTAGGGTACTTCCACACCACACTAAAACCTACTTTGGTAACTTGTCACATCACAAAACAGGTTAAGAGCAATTCAACGACTGACTCGTAGTCTTAACCGGTGCTTCATGCCATTATTCAGCATTTGTCGAAGATTCGTTCTCCACTTACGGTCGCTGGCTTGTTTTCAACTATATTGGTGATATGTATGCAATAAGTTTCCGACTTTACGTTTGTGGCATGTTTTATTTTAGTGAGGACGTAGCTTTATGGACCACACATAATGAGTGCAAAAAAAAATTTTTTTTCTCTCTCTCTCTCTCTCTCTCTCTCTCTCTCTCTCTCTCTCTCTCTCTCTCTCTCTCTCAGTTTGCCTTTTTGATGGAGGTTATAATTGTTCCAAAGATTATTATCATTAATATTATATTTTTGTTATTATCACTTTCGGTACTAATTATTCAGTTACAATTTTTGTTTTCAATAGCGTAAAGGTTATTCTTTTTTATCCAAGGAGTCTGGAAGATTTGGTAAAAGTGTTGAACGGATCAATTTGATTTGCACCAAACCAGCAAGTTGGTATATATCTTGTTGAAAGAGATATGCACACGAGGGCACAGAATAGTAAGACAAGTTGTCCCTCTAAGCGATTATGTTTTATTCCCAGCTAAGGTGGAAATTAAGAATGATTTTTTAAAAATAAATGGTGTACATCACTAAAAACCAGAACGAATCTAATGCGTAGTCTGCGTTTTCAAAAAAGACGAGTGCGAGACAATCAAACGCCTCCTTCACTCCGTAGTGGCTATAGTGAAAACAAACTACAGGGACAGCTTCCTTCCTTCACTCCATAGTAGATATAGTAAAAACAAACTACAGGGAGAGTATAGAATCGAAAATTTCACGAGATTAGTTTTTTCATTGCAAATTGATCTAACGCTACAATAACAAATTGCAGCTCCAGAGTTGACAGTACGACAAAAACAGCGCCCGAAGGTTACCGTCTTTTGCCGTGACGACTGGTGACAGTTTCCTCTCTCTCTCTCTCTCTCTCTCTCTCTCTCTCTCTCTCTCTCTCTCTCATGATGGCTTAGGAATCGCCTCTTTAATACTCGCAGACTTGCTTGGAAGGTGATGGAGAATGAGTTGTATAACATTCATTTCGAACTAGTCACGAGTAATCTTTATCCTTTAATAAAGAAAACAGAGTTAATATCGAACTTCTTTCTCTCTCTCTCTCTCTCTCTCTCTCTCTCTCTCTCTCTCTCTCTCTCTCTCTCTCTCTCTCTCTCTCTCTCATGATGGCTTAGGCAATCCCCTCTTTAATACTCGCAGACTTGTATAACATTTATTTCTAACGAGTTACGAGTAACCTTTATCCTTCAATAAAGAAAACTGAGTTACTAGTAATCGAACTTGAGACGATGTTTTACGTGTAAGATTATGTAGCGGTGTTGCATTTTCACAGGGCTTCACGAAACAAAAGCTCGTGGATCAGAAACAATAGCTCCACGACAAGTATTAATGAAAAGGTGTCCCTCGAGAATATGATTCTTGCACGAACCCGTGAATACTGTCGCTTTGTCGAAAGTTGGAATGCAAGAAGCTCACCCCCAAATGACTGCAATCTTAATCAAACCAGAAAAAACTTTAAAATTTAAGAATTTCTCCTCTTCCTTTTCCTCCTCCTCCTCGTCCCCCACCCCCACCCCTCCTCGTCCTCCTCCTCTTCCCCCACCCTTCCTCCTTCTCCTCCTCGTCCTCCTCCTCCTCCACGTGACCCTGTGACACTTTGATCCCTCGAGTGCAATCACAAGCTGTTATGCAAATCAAGAAGCTATTTACAAGATGCTGCCTTACTCTTTTTCCTTTAGGGTTGATGCTCCCTCCTTAATGGAGACAGCTGGAATTACTTTGTGTCACGAAGTCGAGCTTGTAGTATGTACCTGCGTGCTCACACGCAGCGCTGCTCAAGGTTTTTCTGTTTTCTGTTTTTTTTTTATTTGTAATTTTTATCTTTATTTTGTTAATTCGAGTCTGTGCCAGATACTTCAGAAAATTATTGGAAAGTCAAGAACGAAAAAGATAAGTAAAGTGACCTGAGAAGTAGGTAAGATAAGGTGCCTACCACTATTTAAGCCGATGACTCCACATACAATTCTCGTTTATCTTTTTGATCAAGTATATCGTGAAGATTCTGTAGTGTTAGTGCCCTCTTCTCGTGTGATATCTTGATGGCTTATACGATTAAAAATAACATATAGTCCCCTGTAAAATACAGTCTAAATTATTAAGATCCGCTGCTTGGAATGAAGTGGTTCAGGTAACAGAATGATTCCCTTATATTTTCAACCTCTGTTAAAGACTTCAAAACGTAGTCCTTTGTTCGCTTATTTATATAAAGCACTATGGGACCTTTAATTTCTTATTTTTGTGATTTTCCCATGCAAATTAATAACAAAACCATCATGAAGAGCTACGCGTGGCAAACTTAGCACTCAGCTATCCCGGTGGAGATGGCCTAATTTTGATTCTTAGTACAAAACCTGAAATGGACAGGAATATGTCCAGCACAGTTGAAATTGATTTATATCTCATGACAGTAGGGTGGGAGGTGTTACTGCCACCTTAGTTCATTATCCCAAAAGGCTACATGGCTACGAATATGAGTCATGCCTGAACTTACTGTAATTAAATGAATTCGATATTGATGGATTATTTGAAAGTATGAAAAAGAGATTGCTGAGGCCACAAATATCTTCATGTAGAATAGAGCAGCCAACTGCCGTTTTATATTTTTAATGACCTTAGCTCAACCTTTTTAAATGCAACGCATTGCACTCTGTGTTCCAGAAGAAAAACTGCATAGTAGAAGACAAAATGGACCTACAGAACTCACTATAACATTTAGATCTCTAGACAAGGTATTCTACACACTGCAATGAATTTCCTTAAGGCAATTTGTTAACTTAGACACATGTTAATGTAATACTCTGGATACATAAAAGCTTCGCAGGCCCTCAAAGTTACACGCCAAACACTTTGACAGGCAGGGATGCTTAGCTCATCCGGTCATCTTCAGAAAAGGCAAAGAAAGTCATCTTGTAAATCTAATGCATGGTGCGCTTAGCCAAAGGGTAAAACTGCTTCATTAATTAGGTAACAGGCCGAGTGAGGAGAAAGTCAGCATTAATACCCTTTTTTTAATGGTACTACATGGATGTGGTGAAATACTCATGATGTTTTCTGCAACAATTCTAAATTTCAAAACAGGTTTGCTCTTATTAGGTCTAGGAAACATATGATGCCTAACTTGTATGAAATTTAGTACCCTAAAAATTGCGTAAGAAATCCGATATCTATGACATCGAAGTGGACACCATTTTAATATTGTATTATATATAGAATGAATCACTTTTCCATTCAGCGTAAATAATCCTGACTATTTGTGAATTAAACCACACCTAAATGGTATGGTTCATTTTATTTTTACTAAGAATGACTATTTTGAAATGAAAGTAAAAAAAAATCTGCGAGGACCATTTATAAAGCGGTCATGTTGTTTTATGCTAACTTGACACCTAGAATAGTTGCATTTAGCGGTTGAAAATTATCGATAAAACTGCGTTTTCTCAGCTTTCAAGACGAAGTGCTTTAACCGTTTCATTTTTTCTGAATACATAACTTGCCTGAAAAGGCAGAAGCAATTGTGGTTTCTTCGTATGGCCAAGGAATTAAAAATTTTGAGCCGTTGCAGGAAGATGAGTTTTCAGTCACTTTGGAATCATATGAGATATGTGGCGGCGAAACGTTTATAACTTCAGGAAATGGACAACTATCCTAGGCAGTGATCCCAGACGAATCGGAATGTCGCAAGGAGTATTACAAAGTCAAACAAGAGGTGCTCTAGCACCCCTGAAAAAGGAAGTTGACACATCGACGAGAGAAGGGTTAGCTCGGAAAAAGGTTGAGCTCCGCGCTTCGGGGAGAAAGAAAAAAGAAACCGTGCACGATTAAAAGACCCTGAATCCCACATCTTCTTAATAAGAGGCTGTTTAGGCGGGTAATAGGAAAAGGACAGAGTCGCAGCGGAACTGGCTTTTCAACGCTTCAATCAATCATCTCGGGCAAAGAAAGAAATTGATGATTGACGTTCTTTGGTCGTTCTTCCCTCCACCGTGACGACAAGACGCATGCTAATCGGCTGTCATTATGAATTTGCCTCTCACTGTGCTTCCTGGATTAACTGCTTATTAGATTAGCGCAGTCTCCTGACAACTTACTCTTCTGTGCGTACGTACGCAGACATTCATCTATAAGGGACTTACGCTTCAGTAGGTGACACAAAAAATGCACTCGTAGTAAGACAGTCACTTTGAAAACAAATGTGAACAATAAGTTTATTAATATTCCAATTGCTTATCGATTTG
>NC_087206.1:77836278-77876278 GCF_015104395.2 Macrobrachium nipponense
TGGATCCCTCCCAATGCCGGAGAGAGAGAGAGAGAGAGAGAGGAGAGAGAGAGAGAGTGGACCCCCCAGGGATTAATCTACTTAAAGGAAAGAACCCATCTGAGCTAAATGAATAACGATGTGTATATCACTCGCGGCCTGACGGCGGAGAACAGCTATTCGCAAACAAGCGATGGACGTGGCATTATAAGCGATAAAAACAATTGGCGGAAGTGATTGGAGCCCCGCACGCAATCGGGAGTCTCAGATGAATGCTTTGGAAGTCATTCCGACGGATCAGAATGTCGTCATGTTCCCGTAAATATAGGTGGAGTTCGGTTGTGTTCATTGGGAACCTTCTCTGTGCAAACAGGTCGTCTTCTTGGGATGACTCGGTTAAAACCACCTGCCTTTTCATCAGCTATTCATCCACCTGTTCTTCACGAATGCACAATAATGCAGTCTGAATGATTTTTTAGTAAGAAACGAAATTCAAGAACTGCGGAAGTTGCACGTACGGAAAACCACAATTAAACCGAACGCGAATGAAGAAGAATGCAGTCTTAATAATTGCTTTGTATGAAACGAAATATAAGAAGTGCGATAATTCCACTCACGAAATCCTTATTTTAACCGATCACGAATGAAGAATAATGCAGTCTTATTTCGTACTAACTAAGAAACTTGATATAAGAACCGTTAAAGTTCCGCGCACGAAAACCATTATCTAAACCGAACACAATAACAGAGGAACCAAAATAACATACGCAAATGAGCAAGGGACCGTTGACCTCTGTAGCTGCATGAGTAGAGTAACAGCAGGGGAACAGGGGAATAGGTGGGCACAAAAAAAAATAAATAAAAAGCAAAAAAAAAAAGTAAAAGAAGGAGAGAAATAAAAAGGAATACCTACAGTATATCGCTGATGGCTGGAGACCCTGAAGGGTTCCAACGTTCCTTTCAGGAGCGTAGGAGAAATGTCGCCTTCAGCATTACTGGCTATCCAGCAATGGATGAAGACAACTTCCGAGAAAGGATGAGACAGAGAGAGAGAGAGAGAGAGAGAGAGAGAGAGAGAGAGAGAGAGAGAGAGTTTTTGGATATAAAAAACTGAGATCACAGGCGACGTACAATGTCCTTTTACAGTTTTGAGAGAGTCTTTAATGGAGATATATATATATATATATATATATATATATATATATATATATATATATATATATATATATATTTAGAGAGAGAGAGAGAGATAGAGAGAGAGAGAGAGAGAGAGAGAGAGAGAGAGAGAGAGAGAGAGAGAGCGGATGTAAAAAACTGAGATGACAGGTGATGTACTAATGTCTTCATATTGTTCTGTGACAGTTTTTAACAGAGAGAGAGAGAGAGAGAGAAATTGGATATAAAAACTGAGATCACAAGTGACATACTAATGTCTTTATAACTTTCTTTCGAGATTATACCTTGCGTCGTTTGAGGTGACTGTTCTTGAAATATTTTCTCTCTCTCTCTCTCTCTCTCTCTCTCTCTCGTCTCGGCAGTTTGCAAAACGAAGAACGCTAAGTATGAAGAGCATTGACAGCAGCTAACATCAGCTACTTTTGCAAAGTATAGCGTACAGTAGCATACAACGTAATTGTGTTGAGTCGATGCAAATGAGCTTCCACCACTTCACAAGCCATTCGTCCATTGTTCCTGGACATTTTGATTTACGATATGTATCAGGGCTTACTAGAACAAATGTCGGAATGACATAGCTCAAGAGACTCTATATTTACGTATTAAAATGACTACCTCTCTCACTGCTTAATGGGGAATTGGTACTAATACGTATATTATTACTGTTCTGAGACTTCCATTGCATAGCACTGCTTTGCGAAGCGTAGCTTTGTAACAAATCACAAATGGTAGCTTTAAAGTATCCACAAGCACGCTGACGTAGAATTGCTTTGTCAGGAACCACGCAAGCATTTGACAAAGTCCATTGTTTGGTAGAATGAAATGTACAGCGTTAACTTTGGCTTAAAATGCCTCAAATACATTATCCACATTATACGGAAAAGTTACTACAGACTTGACTTTCCAGTGTGTTTGCACCATCATTGCAGATGTAGATTTTTTTTTTTGTAGGTTAGGATTATCAAAGCCTACGAGCACCTATTGTATTAGATTAGTGTACACACGCACACACACACACACACACATATATATATATATATATATATATATATATATATATATATATATATATATACATATACATATATATATATATATATATATATATATATATATATCTAATTTATATTATGCGTGCTAGTAGGTCTCCTCAATAATAATAATAATAATAATAATAATCATATATATAATAATATATATATCTATATATATAATAATAAAATAATACAATAATAATAATAGCTTGAGTCACTGAAATTGTGAAGAAATCCACAGATGGCAGTTTATTCATATTATATATATATATATATATATATATAATATATATATATATATATATGTGTGTGTGTGTGTGTGTGTGTGTGTGTGTGTGTGTGGATGTGTGTATGTATATATATATATATATATATATATATATATTTATGTGTGTGTGTGTGTGTGTGTGTGTGTGTGTGTGTATGTGTGTGTGTGTGTGTGTATGTCATATATATATATATATATATATATATATATATATATATATATATATATATAATATGAATAAACTGCCATCTGTGGATTTCATCACAATTTCAGTGTCTCAAGCTATTATTATTATTATTATTATTATTATTATTATTATTATTATTATTATTATTATTATTATTATTATTATTATTATTATTATTACTGAGGAGACCTACTAAGCAAACGCATTGATTATAAACCTAGTTGTAGAAATGAAGCAAATTCCTTCAGAAAATTAGGCCACTCCATCTACCTGGAAAAGTCTGCGTTTTCTCCTGTTCAGTATCTCTCTTCCTCATTTTTTTTTTCTTTTCTGTGTGGAGGGGCGACACAAAAGCCAGGGAAACCTGAGGTGAGAATAAGCCCTTTGTGTGACACTGGGGCTGAAATTGCAGCATGTTCGCCTGGAGTCAGGACTAAATTGGTTGGACGGCTTTGCTCCCGGGATTACCAAAGTTACCGATAAGGTTCTGTCTTCTCAACACGAAAGCCAAACTTGAGTGAGGGTCACGCAACCACCACCACCACCAACTCATCCTCCTCCTCCTCCTCCTCCTCCTCCTCCTCCTCTTTCTTCTGATTGCGCCTTCGGGATCCTCTCTCCCTTCGGCCATATCCTTTTGGGGAGCATCCCTCGCTCTGCACGGTTGTTAAGGATCTAGGATCTAGCAATCTAGCGGTTAATTAACTGCCGTTTTGGACATCTATGATTTCTGCTGTTTGTCTACGATCGAATTTAGGAGAAAAGACGTTTTGATACGAACTACTTCAATGATAGTCCAGGGCTACGCAGGAACGTTTGCCAATGCAATCAAGTGATAAATGAGGTTTAGGTTATCCACGCAGCATCACTTAACGATTACGAGGGGTCCTTTAGAGAGACAGACATGCAGACAGAGATGATGGACAGCCAAAACTGAATAAAACAAATCCCTCATTAATTTATATGGCAGTATTTTCCAGCGTCTGTTGGCATAAATCGTTGTTCCATCGTTTTTGGGGATGTCTGAAAAAGAATATCATTGCATTTATTTTAGGAATAATTGTCAAGCGGTTAATATTGGTTTTATTGAAATACAATTCAAAAGTTATTGTTGTTATTAAAATAGAATTTAGAATATTCTGAAATTCGTTATGTTCAAACTCACTCACTTACTTGTGAACTTATTTTTGCATAAATTTTGAGTTATGGTAAGTTATATATAAAAAGTGAGCAAACGGTAAATAAAAACGCGCAATTTGCCCAACAATCTATGTTATGGAATTGTATATGTGATCCATCATCATTTATGCTTATTTGACTATCCCGACGTCGTAATGATAACAATCAAACATGAATCGCTTCCTCTCTCTCTCTCTCTCTCTGTTTTTTAGCCCAGTGTTGTAAACATGACTTTCTTGTCAATACATTTTCAATCTTTTTGTTTCTTCTGTTCAATTCCCTAATTGAGAAGCTGCTCTCTCTCTCTCTCTCTCTCTCTCTCTCTCTCTCTCTCTCTCTCTCTCTCTCTCTCTCTGTTTTCTAGCGCAATGTTGTAATGTTGTAAACACTTCTTGTCAACACATTTTCAATCTTTTTTTCTTCTGTTTAATACCCTAATTGAGAAGTTGCTCTCTCTCTCTCTCTCTCTCTCTCTCTCTCTCTCTCCCTCTCTCTCTCTCTCTCTCTCTCTCTCTCTCTCTCTCTCTCTGTTTTCTAGCGCAATGTTGCAATGTTGCAATGTTGTAAACATGATTTTCTTGTCAACACATTTTCAATTCTTCTATTTATTCTGTTCAGTTTCCTAATTGAGAAGTTTAAAGCTAAATGTTATTAGTTACATTTACCGGTAGATATAATTAAAAACATTGGTATTTGCAACTCAAGGAAGTCTGATTGAAAAGTGAACTAATAAATCTTAATAATAAAAATCCCTTTTTTCGTCTAACATTATTTTCTTAGTTAATATTTCTCCCAGGCCCCACATTTGCTCCCATCTCCTATAGGATACCAGTCCTACAGGATTCTCACTTCACAGGGATGGTAGGGTTCCTCCTGCCTCTCTGGACGGTGAGGATACTGGTATTAATTTATCTGTTTTCTCATTTTCCCATTACCCTCTATTACTTCTTAAGAATGAACGCCATAATATTCCTTTGGAGGCTTGAATTTCAAGTACGTGGCTTGTTCCATATGAATAGGGTTCATCTTCTAAGAATAATAACTAATAATAATAATAATAATAATAATAATAATAATAATAATAATAATAATAATAATAATAATAATAATAATAATAATAATAATAATAATAATAATAGTTGATTAATATATTTTTTTAATTACTCATATTTGTATGTCCATCTCAGCGGCTCCTGCATTGCGCATCAACAAACAAAACCACTAAGTACCTTCAATATATCAGCAGGATCACATCCGCATCTAGTAAGTGTCTGCAAACTCGAACCTATTTCTTGAAAGCCATTTTACCAGCGCCTACGCTTGAAAAGACGTAGTACTCTCCGAATAAGCTCTATTGACAAGTTAAGCTCATGTATACTACATCCCGAAAAGCACGGTTACGTAGACAGTAACAAGACGTAGCTACTCTCCGAATAAGCTCTTTTGACAAGTTACGCTCATGTACACTACATCCCGATAAGCACGGTTACGTAGACAGTAACAAGACGTATACTCTCCGAATAAGCTTTTTTGACAAGCTACGCTCCTGTCTCTTTTGACAAGTTACGATCATGTATATATACTACATCCCGATAAGCACGGTTACGTAGACAGTAACAAGAAGTATACTCTCCGAATAAGCTTTTTTGACAAGCTACGCTCATGTCTCTTTTGACAAGTTACGATCATGTATATATACTACTACATCCCGATAAGCACGGTTACGTAGACAGTAATAACACGAGTGGGCGAGCACATTTACATGCGATCGTAGCCGTACGATTACGTGTAAACGCATCGCTAACATAAGCTCAAACCGCACCAATCAACGATCCGATTATGTATCTCCCAAACGAATGCTTCCTCTCCTGCCCTGCGTCCTTCCCTTTATTGCCAGCGCTAATTTCGCGCGAGCATTTTCCGGCCATTTCCTTCGGCCGCAACTCTTAATTGGGCCTTAACCCAGTGGGTGGACATGTGCGAATCGAAGGCGATGCGTCTCCGCAGCCATTGGCTAAAAAAAAAAAAAAAAAAAAAAAAAAAAAAAAGGAAGAAGACCGTCTGAACCACCGGGTCGTGACTGATACCCCTTAATGGGATCACCTAAATTACGTACGAGAGAGAAAAGGCGTTTCGCTTTTAGCTGACGCTGGAGTTTTGATATTTGTCTGCATTACCGCTAATCATCCGTTATAATTCTCAGGTGATGATCGTACTACTACGGCCGTGGGTCCTTGATGTATGTTTTGCAGGGGAGAGAGAGAGAGAGAGAGAGAGAGAGAGAGAGAGAGAGAGAGAGAGAGAGAGAGAGAGGAAACTGCACTTCTAGCGTTATTTAGTACCGTATATCTTGCGTTTTACGCAATTGATCATATTACTTGCGTAGCTGTGTAACGTAGACTAAAAAAAAAAAAAGGAAACAGAAACAAAATAAAATGGATTCCAGGTTCGCCAGGTACAAATGGCTTCTGGCGCTGTTTTTTTTTTTTTTATTGCGAAATTATGGTTCGTTTATATCGTCCAATTATATCCGCACTGCAAATAAAAAGTAAGTTGGTTCTCCGCCCTTTCCTTAGTTCATCAATGTCATTATTGTCTTCTGCCCCTTTCGCCTTAGTTCATCCTGCTGTTAAGGAGAGAAGACAATAATGACATTGATGATGATGACAATCATAGTAACAGAAAGGCCCGAAGCATAATTATTATTATTATTATTATTATTATTATTATTATTATTATTATTATTATTATTATTATTATTATTATTATTATACACAGTAGAATGCAGTTCCCTTGAAAAATCAGCTATTTGGAAGATAGAGAAAACTCTGTATATAAATTGAATGCAGCTGATGTAACTATCACTTTCAGTATAATTTTATTATTATTATTGTTATTATTGTTGTTATTATTATTATTATTATTGTTGTTATTATTATTATTATTATTATTATTATTATTATTATTATTATTATTATTATTATTATTATTATTATTATTATTATTATAAGAACCACTATTAGTGCATGCCTGAAAAATCATTCAACTGAGCTTAATGCGCCTATTTTAAATGCAAATTATTATTATTATTATTATTATTATTATTATTATTATTATTATTATTATTATTATTATTGTAAGAACCACTATTACAGCATGACTGAAAAATCATTCAACCAACTGAGCTTAATACGCCTTTTCTAAATGCAAATCGTTATTATTATTATTATTATTATTATTATTATTATTATTATTATTATTATTATAAGAACCACTATTACAGCATGACTGAAAAATAATTCAACCAACCGAGCTTAATACGTCCATTCAAAATGCAAATCAGCTCATATTCCCGAAACGAGCATCACTTCTGAATGAATAACTAAACCATCACCCCATTACCTAACTACTATATCACCAAATGAGGCTCATAATCACTCAAGGGACGAAAAAGCATGTAATCAAGTAATGCGTCCCTGCCGAATGAAGACCAGGTAATTATTAAAAGCTGTAATAAGGAGATATTGAGCACCTGGTCACGTGATCACTTGAATCGATAAACAAAATCAACTGATTTTGCCCCTAATGTGACTTTTCTCCGGAAGCGTGGGTTTGGTCTTGGCTTCGGATTAGAATTTCACGAATAGCTTTATGTTCGAGTTAGGATAATGTAAATTGTTTTGCGTTTCTTTGCGTTACTGAAATTAATGTACGAGGTCTTTCCGCCTTTCTTTCCCACAGTTGCTTTGATATCATAAACACACACACGAAACACATTTACACACGCATCAACAAACACATTAAAAAGGACAGAGTGTATTCACACGAGACGTTTCGCACACGTGCTATGCGCATCTACAATCTGCAAATATAGCATAAAAACCGTTAAATTTACAAAAGCTTTTTTAAAATTGAGATAAGAGAAAAAAATTATTTATAGAAATTAATATGTACATATATAATCTGTCTACATACCTGCTTTATGATCAGAACAAAAAGTCAGGCTTGAATGATATTTGACATTCGAGTTCCCGTGTACAACTATATCTATCTCCTCGGTTCATGTCTTGAAATTCTTCATCGTTTTCTTTCTTTCTAATGTACATAACACCAAGATGGCATCTGTAGATACAACACCAGCTGTAATCTATCGGTCGTGTTAACGCCTTGATACAGTTTCAAGACGTCCTTTCATGAAAAGCAAAGGTAAACAAACACTTCCCCACATTATCTCATTAACGACGATATCCATCACATACGACAGACGCGTACGATGTATTCGCTGTTACTCGTAAGTGGACATCAGCGTAATTTTGCGCAACATCCGTTGTCATTACAAATCGGGAGCCGTATCCTGTTCGCAGAGACAGTTTAGGGAACGGAGAACGGGGAACAGGGAACGGGGAACGTGGAACATGGAACGATAGCAGCGGCACCGGCAAATAGCAGCAGCAGCAGCAGCAGCGGTGATTGTAATCGTTCCTGACATTTACCAGTCGAAAAGCAAGAGCAAACCGCAAAATCAGGGGCATTACACGGCGGCAGGAATTCCAAATGCAGATGCAAGCAACCGCAAGAGGGGAGATCCCACAGTCCTTCAAGACATCAAGTCTGCTTTTATTTATCTATTTATTTATTTATTTATTCATTTATTTTTTTATTTTATTTATCTATTTTATTTTACTTTATTTGTATTTTATTTTATTTTTATTTTATTTTATTTCATTATTTTATTTATCTATTTATTTTTTTATTCTTTATTTTTTTAAGAAAACCATTGAGTTGGCTATCTCTCAGTCCGTCCGCGTTTTTTGCTTCTGCCCTCAGATCTTGAAAACTACTGAGGCTAGAGGGTTGAAAATTGGTTCACTGAACACGCACCCTCGAATCATCAAAAGTACCGAATTTCAGCACACTAGCCTCAGTAGTTTTTATTTCATTTTGGGTTAAATCTAGCCATGGTCGCCCCCGTTTGGCACCCCTGTAGGTGCCAAGAACATAGGCCAACACCGGGCTGAGGTCGATAGTTTCGTGGGTCTGAGAGTTTCCTGCAGCATTATACCCTGTACAGAGACCTCGATTTTGCCGAAGAAACTTCGGTGCAGTTTGGACAAGTTCAACTCTTACCGTGACTGATACAGAACAAACAGGGCGTTTGAGTTTACACGTGTAGTATGTGAGTCGGTTTTCTGTCCCGTCTGGTCTGGTCTGGTCTGGAGGCTTCGGGACAGGGAGAGAGAGAGAAAGGAAAGGCAATATTGCAGCTTCGAAAACGAAGCTGCTGCAGCGAGCGACAGCTGTAAATGACGCCGATGTGCAAAGAAATATCACTGCGTATAGTCGTTCTGGGCTGCTCGTTGTACAGGAAGTGATTATCCCAGTTTACGATGTGTAAGTAAGGACTCTTAACTCATAATGCGCTTCTATCACACTCGTTACTCATCGCTCCTGGCGAGTGTGTGAGTAGCTACCCACCGCTGTCAGCACTAGATCAGCGAGCTGCATTTAAACACCCCCAAAATTCCCTACCCTTCCTACCCTCTCCCCCTCAACCAAGCCCCCTTCCTCTGGCCCAAAACCCCATGCCCCTAGTCCTTCTCCCCCGCCCCCTCCCCCTCCCCCTCCTCCAACAACTACCAAAGCAAACCCTCAAATTGGAAAGGAATTAGGAGAAACGAAGTTGAGGTCCCCTCAATTGGCTAAAAGCAAGAACTTCATGGTAAAGCGGACATCTTTAGTTAATGCCATTTTTCCTTCTTTCTCTTGTTTAACCCCCTATTTCTTTTATTCTTTGCCTTTCCGAGCGGATGTGTGCTATTTCTGAAATAGTACTTTTTAACATAGGAAGTATTGGGTGTCCCGTGAACACTTCTCAAGGATGTTATACAGACGAATCTTGAGTTGTATACAGCATATTTTTCCACTGTTAAGGCAATTCTGATAAAGCGACGCTGTCATGTACAATATCAGTCACAAAAAGTTATGATGAGATTAATGTCATCTTATGTGTGATCAAATATCCTCTTGAAGAAGAAGAAGAAGAAGAAGAGCGAAGGAAGTAAAGGAAGACAGACTCACATTATTTCGTCTCAAATGGTATATATACCTCAGAAATATAAAACATATCTAACTCTTATAAACTAGTCACAGAAAAAACACATATCAGACGGATAAGCGTAAAGATGTAACGCAAATTGCTTCTCTAATTTATAAGGGGAAAAGGAGGTCTCGTCATTTTAGATCTAGAGGTAGAAATTCCTTTTGCAATTCACAGAAAAGTATAGTATCGGATGTCAAGTCATTTATATTTACAAATGCATGCATATGTACAACAAACTAAAACAGACCACATATAATGTGGTTCTTCTTCCCTTCAGTTACGTTTTGCTTAAACATTTATGCAGTATATATGATATATATGGTATATACTGTATATATATATATATATATATATATATATATATATATATATATATATATATATATATATATATATATATATGTGTGTGTGTGTGTGTGTGTGTGTGTGTGTGTGTGTTTGTGTAGAAAATTATGTAAACCGACAACTTCTATCTACAGAATCTACTACCATGTCACGTCCACGTATAACGAATGACATAGCAGTCTACGTAGAATGCAAGCTCGGCGAAGCAGTATCCATTCCAGTGTCACAGATATTGCAGGAAGTGTCATACCAATGAATTCAGAACGAGACCCTCTCAACGATCGTAAATACCTCTCCATTCTAATCTTGCAATGCGAGACTCACCAGGAGCGATCGTTCAAGATTCCTCTCTTGATAGCGAACTACTTAGTCGATAGGGGCCACTGAACTCATTATCTGCTGTCAGCCCTCGTTAATCGTTAGCTATCATCTGATATCGCCCTCGTTTATTCTCATGAAGGATGAAAATGGAGTTCAATTCAGCCGAGCAAATAAATGACAATCTCTCATTCTGGACGAGAGAGTTATTTCTATTTCTTTTATTGTTGTTGTGATTAGAACTTCAGAAGTTGGATAGAAGATGAAGGCATTGCTACCTTAATACAATTCTCCTTGTCTTTTGCTAATTGACTTACATTTTTATCTTTATTTAATAAGTGAGCCCTTCTTTCTGCATTTCCCATTACATTCTGTTACTTCTTTCTAATGAATACCATATTCTTTGGAATCTTGAATTTAATATCTATAGCCCCTTTGGTGGGCTTGATCCATATGAATAGGATTCATCTCCTAAATAATAATAATAATAATAATAATAATAATAATAATAATAATAATAATAATAATAATAATAATAATAATAATAATAATAATAATAGTCGGTTGTATTATAAACTATTCGGCACATTCCTCTAACGATTTAACCTTAGAGCACGATGAAAGACAAAAGAAGCTGATATTGATTAGAATTGATAACAGCTTTCATAGAATGTTAATATGCATTTAAATTTTCTTAATTTTCTTATCGATGAATAAGTTTTGTTCATCTAACTACAACTCAGATCGGGTGTGATTATCCATAAGATTCATTTTTATCACTGAATGTGCTTAAAACATATACTTGGGAAAAATAATTTAGGAGTAGCGTAATAAATGACATAAGTGAAAGGTTCAATATTCAAACACAACACTTGAGGTGCGAATGGCATTCTGGATATTCTAGATGGCAGACAATGTTTACTTGGAAAAAGAACGAGTTAGTCTTTCAAGTGTTTTCATATTCCCGTAGGCTTTCAAGCAGGTGTTTTCAGATTTCATTTTGTTGCTTGCACGCTCGAGTTTAGGTGATTGTGTCTAAAAAAGGATTACTTTCAAAAACTATAGCTCACTGGCTGCCTTCTGCCTGCCTTCACACACACACACACACACACACACACACACACAGACTCACTAAAAGAGATTTATCATCTCCAAGTCTTCGAGCGAGTACCTGAAAATATATATAAATACACACACAAAATACACATCTCGGTGTGGGATTCCAAATTATTATTTTGAAGACATTTGTTTATTGGATTTCCGTAAATAATGACCCTCATTCTGACCACAATTACGTGGACATGATACAGATCGCATCATCTTACAAGTCACGCCATCGACGACCACCATCGGCATTATTAATTGGTCCACATGGGCGAATCTTCCTACGCTTAGCTGCGTTTTTTTAAGACTTCTGTCCCATCTAAATCAAGCTCCACTTGAGAAAAAAATTGTATAATTAAGATAAGAGTGACTGCAATCTCGTAGACATTAGTCCTCACTCCAACTACACAACCAGTCATCAATAGCGTTAATCCGCTGTTATTACTGCGATTATTATACCTGCTGAAGACTCCATCCCGTCTGTCATTGAAAGAGGTAGATAACGCAGATAGATAATACTTTGTTTTTTTGTTATTGATAACCGTCGGTATTCGTTCTCTGGTCAGCGTCGCATGGTGTTTGTTGTCCAGTTCCTGTACAGCCCTACAACCTCAGCAACCCACAACCCCAGAACCACAAAAACCCCACAATCCAACAACCTCACAACCTCAATAACCCAAACAAACTCACAATTTCAACAACACTAATGAGCTCGTAACAACACCACAACCTCAATAACACCACAATCGCAGCAAATCTACAACCCCAATAACCGCACGACCTCAACAACCCTAATGACCATACAACCCAGCAACCCCATTAATCCAATAACCCTCAGCAACCCCACATATCCACCAGTCCTATAACCTCTACAACCTCAACAACCATCAACAAGTCCAACAAGCCCACAACCTCAGCAACCTCCGATCAAGCTCACAATCACCCAACAATCCCACAACCCTTCAACCCAAACAACCTCTCAACCCCATAACCCCACATCTCAAACAACCATACAACTTCAGCAACCCCAAGAACCTCAACAAACCCCTCACAACCCCAACAGCTCAACAATCCCAACAACCCCACAACACCACCCACCAACTATTTATTTTCTTTATTTTACTTCAAGTCTTTTGCTTGACCCTTGGAGCCACAAGAGAAGAAGAAGAAGAAGAAGAAAAAAACACCTTATCATTACTGTTCTCTCTCGACTCTTATATCTTCACTTCGGAGGCGTCTTTCCTTCACATTAGTTTTACCATAATTATCAATAATTATTGTCTTGGCCATCCTGTTTCGGCACCTCCGTCCACACCACCCCTGACCCCCCGGCCCCTCCCAACCACTTGGCTGATGAACGCTAGACGTGCCCTCTCTCTCTCTTTCTCTCTCTCTCTCTCTTCTTCTTCTTCTTCTTCTTCTTCTTCTTCTTCTTCTTCTTCCCAGCAAATACGCTGCGAGAGAGCTGTTGTTACGTCATTATCGTTATTACCGTTATTTCCTGAACAAACTAACTGGGTTTGACTTATGTTGCTGGTTGCTGGATGATGCTGGCTCGGTCGTGTTTCTGCTTAGCTGCCAATTTCGGGAATGGACGTTTCTCCGGAGAGTGAAGTGAGGGGCGGGGGCGGGGAAGGGGGGGTGTGATATAGTAGCCTAATAGTTGCTGGTCTGACTCTCGAAATAGAGAGAGAGAGAGAGAGAGAGAGAGAGAGAGAGAGAGAGAGAGAGAGAGTGCGTGTGTTCAAGCTTGAACAATGATGACTATCTCCTTCTGAGAAGTATGATATCGTAACTTTTTATTGTGAAAGAGAGGATCAAATGGTCGGAGAAGAGAGAGAGAGAGAGAGAGAGAGAGAGAGAGAGACTGAAACATCAGTAGTATTTGTCTCCACGATTTGTTTTTCTGTGTACCAGAATTATATGGGAAAATACCCCTAGGAATGTTAAAATAAAATATATTAGGGCTGTGCCGTTTGCCGAATGTCAAATTTCTGGTTTAAATGGAGTGTGCCTGTAAATTTTTTTTTATTGTAATGATACGTAAACATTTAAAGTATGAGGGTGGTTTTCAGTCGCAGTACATGAGTAAATGAAACAATGTTTACAGAACCTTGTCTCATGTCTCAAATTCATGTTATTAGTTATCCTCAAGTTACAGAGAAATAATCAACTACTACTAAATAAACTCGTTTGCACCGAACAGAAATTCAGCTAACAATAGTTTAGCTATAAATGTAAGTTTGCCAGAATGGTTGAGAGACAGATTCTTGGCAAGCTCGCTATGTTCTGGCAAGAGGTAATGTTGCGCTGCGCGCACTAGCCACAGGGGTTAAAGTAGGTTTGATTATTTTTGTACTGAAATTGCAAGACAATATGCTTTTAATTAACTCTTGATTGTTTGTCTAAATTTGTGTTTTTAACAAATGTTTAATAACGTAGTTTTTAATGAATATATATCTATATTCTTTTCTCCTTTTTTCTATAATATTATGAGCTAAAGTGGGTCACCTGAAGATTGGAGACACCAACAAGCAGGGGTCGTTTATCTTCAGGTGGAAAATATTGGGGTCACTTTTCTTCAGGAGGAAAATATTGGGGTCGATTTTCTTCAGGAGAGGTATTAGGGGTCGCCAGGTGATCCGAATTTTTCAGTGTCAGGAGAAAACATTGAAGTTTGCACTGTTTATTCTCGAGAAAACAATTTAGCTGTATCATCGACAATTTAATTATTAAGGATATTGACACCTTGAAATAACTGAAATAACTTGAAATTAATGAGAATTTAAATATTATATTTTGCTATGAAGGCTATTTAGAGGATAATAATAATGTTGCATCAGATAATTATGTTCTCATCCATAAGATTGACTTTTATTTGATTATTGTTTCTAAAAGTACTGATGGTAGTGGCTAAGCAGCCTATATCTATATCAGATCATTCTAGCTAATTTAATCCCAGGTAGAAGTCATTGGAATGTCAGGGTTATCTAATTCTTTTAATGTATATTATAAACGCCAGATCAGCATCTTACAGACTACTCCATGTTTAATAAAACAAGGCGTGATCCGAAATCCAACAGTGAAATTAAAATAAATACGCTATATTTTATTAGAAATAATTGTTCTCTACTGTTTAACATGCGCATTAAGTATTTTTTACATTTGCATTCTAATAAATAAATCATAAAAATCCTATCATAAATTCCTGTATCTTTAACTCAACGCGAAACACTTTTATCAGACCTTTTTAGGCCTTCCTGCCCCTTCCCCCCAGCAGCAACAAGAGCAACAATAACAACAACAAAGCAGTTTGTAGGCTTACTCCCCGAGTAAGCGATAAGCAACGTGGAATTTAAGGTACAACCTACTGAAGGTGTGTTGATGTTTGACAGGAAAACTGCTTTAGATTCTATTTCCCAGTGTTTTTGGGTCCCAGTTTTCGTGATTCCAGCCTTGGGGGGATACTGATAGGCGTCTTTAGTTATGTTGCCAATGGCAAAGAAATTTTATTTCTCAGTTTTGCTAGAGTCTGTCACTGAGGTAGGTTTGTTTTGATTTTCCATTTATTATAAATGGGATCAGATTTGATCACTGGGTGGGATCCGTAAAAGAGTGGTTGGCACCTCAGTGGCGTGATCGGTATGGTCTTGACCTGCCACCTCGGTGGCCGCGAGTTTAATTCTCGGGCATTCCATTGAGGAGTCAGAGATGTGTATTTCTGGTGAAAGAAGTTCACTCTCGACGTGGTTCGGAAGTCACGTCAAGCCGTTGGTCCCGTTGCTGAATAACCACTGGTTAACCCCATGCAACGTATAAACACCAGACAAACAAACATAAAAGAGTGTGTTTTTTTTTCTTTTTTTTATCCAGGCTTAAACGTAAACAGAAATTCTCTGACAGTTCTTAGTTTTTATAGACAACTAACCGTTATCATCAGCCTAAGTCATCTTGAATAGCAAGATGGAAATGCGAATGAATAGTTAACAGTATAGTCTTGTTATAACTAAGAGTTTCATATATTTTCATTAATCTCGGTGGCGAATACCAACTTAACTCAAAGCATTGAGAGACCCTCGCCAATGACCTAAACTAAAGGTTCAGCTAAGTAAACTATCTCGCTTGTCAGTTTGTCAGCCATGAAACTACTAAAGCTATGTATTGGAACTGCTGCAATTTGAAGCAATTTAAGATTGATGAAAAGTGCATTCATTCCATGACAGTCCAGGGGTTCCTGGACTGTGCTCTAGTTCACAAGGATGTTACGAGATATCCCTTAAATTTTCATAACATCAGAAATCTTCAAATTAATGTGATGATACATAATTATACCTCACAGGAGGTGGTATCTAAGAGACATGGCATGAACTGCTATATGGCATTTTGGCTGTAGTGGGCAAAAATAAACGTAGAAAGGGAATTCAGGTTGCTTTGTCAGATTTGAGAAACTATGGTCAACGAAAGGTTCATCCATCCCACTAGTAATTATAACACGAAAACATATATACAACGTTTTGTGAATTCTGAGTTACTAAGTTCCATTTGCTTTCTTTCCTTGGTTAGCATTGCCACATGTGTATGTAAATACAACGATTAAGTAGCTGAAAACCTTGTGGTAATGTGAAGTTGGTACTCGTTACATTACACGGAAGATGAACTGATCTTAGTAATGTGCCATAACTTGCAGGTACAGTATTATGGCTCTTGGGAGCAGCTTGTTCCATGGCCTCTTCTTTAAACCTATGCATTTTTTCTTCTTCCTTTTTTTTATGAACTACCATAGAGTTGTAATGCAATTAGTCTGAAAGCTTAGTTCCAGCACTAATGGATTTGTTAGGGGAGACTTAATCTGCAATTCGTGCGACTTAAAAATAGCTCAATTAATAATGTTGTGCCGTGCAACCTTAGTCAGTCAGACCAGCACATGAGCAAACCCACCCACCCCCCCCCCAACTCCCCCCCCCCCCCCCCCCACCCCCCCAAAACCCCCCCGACGAATACCTCCCCCTGAAACTGAATATCTCTGACATCAAACAGAATAAAGGGTTGTGGAGAATAAGGCTCGCTTACCATTAGGCATTAGGTCTCTCTCTCTCTCTCTCTCTGATGGACTAATAAGTCTTTGAGACATCCAAATCCTTGTAACTCTCTCTCTCTCTCTCTCTCTCTCTCTCTCTCTCTCTCTCTCTCTCTCTCATGCACATTACATAAAGATTTTTCTTTAAAGCATCTATCGCCCGTCTACGCAACGGGATCATTTCGGGTTTTTTTTTCCCTTATTCCCATATTTATTGCAATTCTAAATCATAGCCCACTATTACTCATTTCTCTATTTCTTCCTGAACGATGTCTTAGCGTAATGGCGTAAATTCTCTTTTCCTCTCTTTTACCTAAGCTTTTCAATTCATTTTTAAAGTCAGTTTCTTTTCAGGATCTCGATTTTAATCTTCGTTTTCAGCCCACTGTCCTCTTTGAAACATCTCTGGATGATCAATCTCCTCTGTTGCTGCAGTTTTCTCCTTTTCCCCTCCTTCCTAATTAAATCATACTTTTTCTACCTTCTCCCTACTTCCCCTTCTCCTTGCACAGTAGCCAAACGCTGGCCGGTAAAACAACACCATTATCAGCCGTACTCCTGTGATGAGCGCCAGGTAGTTGGGCAGATCAGCCCTAATCATAGTCTAATTACACATCTCGGCCTGGCTGCGAAACCTTCAATTACTCTCCTCCTCCTCCTCCTCCTCCTCCTCCTCCTCCTCATACTCCTACCGTCTAGCTGGTCTCTCTCTCTCTCTCTCTCTCTCTCTCTCTCTCTCTCTCTCTCTCATACATACCTTCGTAATTGCGCGCTACTTCAGCGTTTCGTTCGAACTGAAAGATGACTGATACTTATTGATATATATATCATTTATGATACGTCTTTCATTTCCATTTGTTTTCCCCCCCTTTCATGCTTCTTCTTCTTCTTCTTCTTCTTCTTCTTCTCTTTTCGTCATTTGGAAACGAACGGTCACTCAGTCAACATTTCGTTGTAACTGACAGATCAAGGAAACACACTGATCTAACTTAGCTGTGACATGTCTTTTCGTTTCGTATTAGTCTTCTTCTTTTTCTTCTTCTTCTTCTGATTCTTCTTCTTCTTCCTCTACTTCTTCTTCCTCTTCTTCTCCTTCTCCTTCTACTTCTTCTTCTTCTACTTCTTCTTCCCTTTCGTTATCTGGAGACGGACGGTCAAACCATCATCTGCCCTTCTCGCTCCCTCCTCTGCTCTTCCACCCGAGGCATCACTAGTCTCATTCCTGTTTTCTCACTTCGTCCTTCAGCTCCACCTCCAGTTCTCGCCTCTCCACCAAGGTCCCTCGTTCTGTGCAACAAACAATTAGTTATTTATGTGTTGTTGGGTCCGACCTTACATGCAATCGAAGTCGCCAATTGGATGAGGGTGCGTGGAGGCAACATGACGCTCGCACATCGTAGCTGCATTGATTCTGAAATCTGTGGTCGGGTTTCGTGTCTGCAAAGAATAATTGAAAGTTTGATTCAGGAAAGATGTTTGTTTGGTTTTTGGTGCGTTTGGTGAGAAATGGTCGTTTTGGTTCACGCCAAAAGAGATAAATCAAATGAAATGGTCTAATTCAGGGTGTGAAGTTCACGTAACTTTTATAAACAACTTGCTCTGTGGCAATATCATCTCCGTGAAATTAATGCGTTAAGTCTTTGGTATGTTTTGTGTAAATGATCCTTTATTTCAATTGCTGAACTCCGCCAAAAGTCAGAAAAAGTATAACTTTAAAAACTAGAAGCTTGTGTAAAGGTATGGTCAAAGTGTATTCAAACTTGTGGATACATTTAAACCTTAATTCTTAAAACTTTAGCTACATTTCTAATTATGGTCCTTTATTGAAATTTGTCAGAGTTGGCAACCCTAGTTCTGGTTTTCACCAACAGAGTTTAATCAAAGCTGATGTCGTTATTTGAAGGTGCAATCATCGTGTGTCTCTAGGGTAAACAACTTAAGCTGGAACTCAGTAATACTACTATCATTTCTGTAAAATGTATGAGGGCTGTATGCCAGCATTTTTCAATCGCCCTATCTTATTCCTCCAGCATTTACCCTAAAAAAAAAAAAAAAAAAAAAAAAAAAAACACTATACTCCAATCTAGTTTGACAAAGAGGCGTTTCATATTTTGCTTAAAAACCTAACATGAAAGTTATACAAATGTATATAAGAAACAGAAATAAAATTCACCGAATCCTGATTGTTAAATTAGACTAACATGGAAAGACATCATCATCCAGAGATAAAAAACAATTGAGTAAAGAAAATGCCTGAACAATATTAATTTACGCCAGTCATTCATTCTCTTCCAGTGTTGACAACTACGTGAAAAAGTCACTGACAGAACAGTGATACCAGACCAAGGGATCAGCATATGGGCAGGTTTAATCATTGCATCAGCATTATATATATTAAGTTGTCGAGGAATCTTCGAAAGATTGCAGCGGTCTGGGCTATCCAACTCCCTGAGAGGAAATACCTTCGTATGGTCCCCCAAAACTCGGGTGTTCAACAAATAGAAGGCGCTACTGACCAAGTTTCTGACCTGCGCGGTCAATTTTTACACCACACAGAAATGTTAAGTCGTTAGTCTTCTTGGAAAGCTACTGCATCTGACTTATTTGGAATAACCAGGCATTTGCTGGTTGTAACCACGCAACCTTTCTTTCAGGACTGTGAATTATCCCTTATTCCTTATTTCAATACGATGAAAATACTTGGAAAAAGTTTCTAGGGAAAAAAAACTCTGACACGCAATTGTTTGTATTTTGAGAGGGACATTCTTTAAAAAAGGTAATCAGTTTAGTTTGCCTCTCTCTACCTTCTAAGGATCAGTGAATGGTATAGTTCAAATGATTCTCTTACTCAGAATGTCCCCATATAAGCACTGAAAAGGCCAATATTTCCCCACCTTCATTTCTGTAAAAGAAAAAAAAAGTGACATTGATCTGTCAAGAGTCATATTGAGTAGCTCTACTTAAACGACTGCCCCTGAAAATAATACAGTTACAAGACCGTCTGTGCATATAACGACACCGAATTAAGCAGGAAAAGCAAAGTTCGTTTCTTTATATAACGTAGGCTTTTCTGTCGTACCTGTAGAGACTGCTCAGTCCCTCCTAATTTCCTTGGAGAAATGACATACGATCATTGGAATTCATGATAAATCATATTGGCTAACAATGTCCATACCTTTGATAAATCAGTTTCCATCAATTTTCATGAGGAGGCTTAGTGAATTCATTTTGAACGAGAAATGTTGGAGAATTAATCTTGGAGAATTAATCTCCCAAAATATTTATTTTTCGCTACATTTTTTGCATAGTAAATTGAAGGTTAAGCAGTCTTATGTAGCGTAAATACCGCACATCAGTAGGCATAGCAGCATTGGATTTAATATTGTATATCACTTGGTAATTTTTTAAAAACATGAAGCAATCTGGACGTTTTTTGTTATGAGGCAAATATAGACTTCAAAGTATTTATTTAGTATTAAATTCAATGGATGTAAGAGTAAAGGGGAGTATCTCCCCAAAGAAACTTATTAGGAACTTTACTACAGTTCCCACTGTAAAGCAAATGATGTTAAAAGCCTTAACAAAAAACTTACCAATAATTTGGAAGCCAAACTTAAAGAAATGACTCCCTCGTCTTTGAAATGACCACGATAGAGCCACCATTTCTGGATTTAGTTAGAGATGTCATAGCAGCCTGACGAGTTAATAATACAAGGACTACTAATCAACTTTGAGGATCAAGTAGAGAAGCTTCTAAAGGATCTTAGGTGCTGAACTACTACGTTCTTTTGACATTTTTTCACCGAAGGCTTGTAATTCTTAGTTTGCGTCTACACTACATAAAATGTGTCATGAACACAGTTCGCAGGTTATTGCATAAAAATCACAACAAATGTTGGAAACAATGAGACCCAAAGTGGGAAAACCTACGTTTGAGCTACCAATAAGCCTTTGATTTTTAACGAAGCGTGTTTAATAGGATATCGACGTGTGTTTATGACATGTGTTTACAATAACGCCCAAAAACACCATATGACAGCCACAGCGAAGATCTTTTCCAGAGATGTCTGGTTTCGTTTTCCTAACTGGTCGCATACCACGTATTTTCATACATGTCATATCATATCCATTTCAATGGATTTTAGTCTAAATTTGGCCCCAAAAAAAAAAGTAGTATTTAATTCGTATTTTTCTTACAGCATGTATCATTACAGAAAACTGCTAATTACTTCCTCTGCCCTTGCAAATTTAACTTTAACAAAGTCCAAGTCAACGCCGTTGAAGAATGCGAACATATTCATTTAAACTGGCTTTTGTGCTGCCTTGAATTTAGTTAACAATAAGGCCTTTAAATATATACCCCGCACCTAAGACGCTGGAGAATTTAGTGGCTGGTGGCAAAAAGTAGTTGATAGTTTTTTTGGGTGAGCGTAGGCCTATCTTGCCTGTTGTTCCTTAGGGCGGTGTTCTTGGGGTTATATTGTAGGTCAGTCAATAAGGGTTCAATAAAGATAAAAAAGAGCTAGCTGGAATTAGTCTTAGCATCGGTATGAAGAGATACACAATAGAGTATATATATATTCTACATGCCACCTGCCATGATTCATCAATATCATTTATGTATATATATATATATATATATATATATATATATATATATATATATATATAGATCTATATGGTACTGTAAAAAATTTTTATTACAACAGAATTCCCTCTAATAAAAGGATCCCATAAAAACGCAAAATATAGAGAGAAAATACTATATTTCAGAGAGAGATAGCAGTCTCTGTAATATAGTATTTTCTCTCTATATTTTGGCGTTTTATGGGCTCCTTTTATTATGATATATATATATATATATATGATAGATATATATATATATATATATCTATCTATATATATATATATATAGATATATATATATATATATATTAGCGAAAATCAGTAGCGTAGGTCATAACGGACGCTTCAGTTCAAGTTGAAATTACAAATAATGAATTTAATGCCCAGAACAAGCAAGCATCGTCTCACAAGTAAAGCACAATGCCTCTAACTAATTATATACTAAATTTTAATCTATCATCTCATTTGATATCTCTCTCTCTCTCTCTCTCTCTCTCTCCCTCTCTCTTCTCTCTCTCTCTCTCTCTCTCTCTCTCTCTCTCTCCAGAGTATTTGTCTGTTTAAGGCATTTTTTTATAATCAGGAAATTATCATATATAATTTCATTTAATAGCAGATTTTCTTGGGATGCATTTCCAAATCAAGATTTTTTAAATTTTATTTTATTTATATTTATTTATTATTTATTTTTTTTTTTTTTTTTTTTATTTATTGATTAACCAGCTTTTCCCATCAGGGGTGAAATATTTGCCTAATAAAAGTTCTATTTCCAAGCTGCACACTTACCAGTGAATCATTTTCGTGCATAGTTTATATTCCTCAGATATTTCTATTTCATTAGGCTCCGAGACTTCTAAAAGCCACCCTTGCATCGATCTATTTTCTTTTATGAACCTATTCTTGTGTTCTTTTTCCAGTTTGTAAATGAAACTCTACTACAATTTTTTTTTAAGTAGAATTTCCTTCCTAGAAACCGAGGTGGACTCACAGAAACCTCCCCTTGACCATTTTCCTTGTATATCCCTATTTTTATTATCTCATTCTGGATATGAAATAAAACTTCATTGAATTTTTTAAAAATCAAAGTTTCCTTCCCAGAAATCGAGTTGGTCTTGAATCAAAGTTTCCTTCCCAGAAATCGAGTTAGTCTTGCAGAAATCTCAAGATTTTCAATAAAACGTCATTGCATATTCTAAAAATTAAAATTTCCTTCCCAGAAATCAAGTTGGTCTTGCAGGAATCCCAAGATTTTCAATAAAACTTTACTGCAATTTTTAAAAATCAAAGTTTCCTTCCCAGAAATCGAGTTGGTCTTTCAG
Source organism: Macrobrachium nipponense (assembly GCF_015104395.2). Taxonomy (NCBI): domain Eukaryota; kingdom Metazoa; phylum Arthropoda; class Malacostraca; order Decapoda; family Palaemonidae; genus Macrobrachium; species Macrobrachium nipponense. The sequence goes on from NC_087206.1 coordinate 77,858,991, forward strand.
GAATCCCAAGATTTTCAATAAAACTTAACTCATTTTTCTAAAATTAAAATTTCCCTCGTAGAAATCGAGAACGTCTTGTAGAAATCTCAACTTGACCCTTTTCCCTATTTTCCCTTCAAGATGGTTATGGTTTGTATTCGGAAGCGTGTATAATTCCCTGCAATTCCTTTTTGGTCCAAAACCAGCAGGTAGTCAGGGATCCTTAGAGGTGCTCTTTGCTTCGGATGAAGCCGTTAAGAGAGGCGCACCTGCGCGCCTCAGCATACAATTGCACGCACCCGGAATCCAATTTCGTTTCTAATTTCAATAATTCATACGGCGTGATGAGCTAAGTAGGTAGGGCTGGGCGTTCTCCAAACGGCCTGTCTGGTCTGTCTCCCTGCATGAAGGGGGACGCGTCTCGTATCTCCCGGCTCGGTATTATCGGCCTATCCTTATTCTGGTCTCGTAATTAATTTTCTCTCTGTTGGTGGCGTATTTCGTGGGGTCTGATTAGCGTTTGAACGGGGCCATGATATCATCTGGACAGGGCCATAGTATCATCTAAACAGGGCCATAATATCATCTGAAAAGGATCATAGTATCATTTGAACAGGGCCATAATATCATCTAAACAGGACCACTATACCATCTGAGCAGGACCATAATATCATCTGAATAAAGCCATAGTATCATCTAAAGAGGGCAATGGTACTATCTGAACGGGGCCATAATAGTATCTGAACAATCTAAAAATTAAATGTTCAGGCTCTGCTAATGTACTACGATGATAAAAATGTACACTTTTTCCGGACAGTTCTTGTAGCAAAGATTATCATTTTTCGTATTTAATCAGATATTACGTTGAACATGACCCTGAAATGCTCACACCTGAAACCATTCCATTAAGTTTTTATTTCCTCAAACACCATCATAATTATATTCTCTCTCTCTCTCTCTCTCTCTCTCTCTCTCTCTCTCTCTCATAAAAGCAGGTCGATCTACTGTTAATGTATTAGAAGTTCTTTGTAAATAGTCTCTCTCTCTCTCTCTCTCTCTCTCTCTCTCTCTCTCTCTCTCTCTCTCTCATATAAAGCCTATTGATTACGGTTAAATTTCTCAAAAGTACTTTGTTAGTATTCTCTCTCTCTCTCTCTCTCTCTCTCTCTCTCTCTCTCTCTCATAAAAGCAGATCGATCCACTGTTAATGTTTCTGAAGTTCTTTGCAAATATTTTCTCTCTCTCTCTCTCTCTCTCTCTCTCTCTCTCTCTCTCTCTCTCTCTCTCTCTCTCTCTCTCTCTCTCTCTTACAGACACACCACATGTTCCACTGTTGGAGAATTACTTTTATTCTCAACAAAGCTTCTGGGATAATAAAATCAAAAGTTGATGGTGAATCAATCAATAGAAAACTACAAACCCGAAAGAAATTCAGATCAGTTATCGATGGCCCACCAGCTGCCAAAGCAAGACATGGTGGATTTTTTTTTTTTTTTTTTTTTTTTTTTAGGTGAGCGGATTTTTTTTTTTTTTTTTTTTTTTGCAACGAGCTAGCACAGCGGAAGCCAAAGACTGCAAAATATAGTGAGGCAGTTTTACGAGCTCATTTATTTGAAATGTTTACAACATCCACAGAAGCTCATCTTCAAACCAATTACAATCATTTCACATCTACTAATTCAGTGGGTAGATCTGAGCGGGCCCCAAGGTCGTAATGCCCTAGCAACGAGAGTAACACTCCCCCCACCCCCTCGTAATGCCCACACTTATTCCTACGATTTTTAGAGATGTGAAATCCTTGGTTGCACCTGCAGGACTATGGCAACTGGAGTGGTTTCTTTTTTATTATCACTTAAACCGCAAAGGTCATCAGAATTTATTGCTTCTGTTGAAGCGATACAGGTGTTTGCTTTTAATAGTCTGTGCGAGACTTGCGTCAGTGAAATGTCAAAGGATCAGCGTACCATCTATTGTCAATATTGTACGAAGAAAAATCTTCCTACTTTTTAAAAATTTTTTATTAGGGCAACACCCTTTATGAAAGACACTGAACTGTCATCCTCCCAAACTGTTCCCAAGAAGATATTCCTTCAACGTAACAGAAGTTTTTATCTTTATTGTCATTCTCATTGTTGTTATTAACGACGGACAATAAAACGAGTTCGAAAAAAGCTTGTTTTCTCTCTCTCTCTCTCTCTCTCTCTCTCTCTCTCTCTCTCTCTCTCTCTCGCCAGGTGCGACTCACGTGAAATTGCTTCGTTACGTCAACCTCAGCGACGTCGACCCTGGTTAAGTCCGAAGTCGTAAAAAGGTGAAACAGAAAGAAGGATGGACGAGGAAGGACGACGATGAGCGAAGCGGTGAAAAGAGCTCAGCAGAAGTCTGCAGTAGCAGAAACAGAAACAGCAGAAGTCTGCAGCAGCAAGAACAGCAGAAGTCTGCAGCAGCAGAAACGGACGAAGCCCGCAGTAGCATAAGTAGAAACAGCAGAAGTTTGCAGTAGCAGAAGCAGAAACACCAACAGTCTGCAGCAGCAGCAGCAAGAACAGCAGAAGTCTGCAGCAGCAGAAACAGACGAAGCCCGCAGCAGCATAAGTAGAAACAGCAGAAGTCTGCAGTAGCAGAAGCAGAAACACCAACAGTCTGCAGCAGCAGCAGCAGCAGAAACAGCAGAAGTCTGCAGCAGCAGCAGCGGAAAAAGCAGAAGTCTGCGGCAGAAGGAACGGCAAAAGCCTGCAGCAGCAGCAGCAGCACCAGAAACAGCAGAAGTCTGCAGCAGAGGAAGCAGAAACAGAAGAAGCCCCCAGCAGCAGAAGTATATACAGCAGAAGTCTGCAGCAGCAGCGAGACAACAACCTTAACATTCTACGTAACCCGGGTGCAGCAGCAGAGGCAACAGCAGCAGCAGAGGCAGTGAGTGTCCTGCAGCACCGCCGATATGCAACGCGGATTCAACAAGTGCCTCGAGGGGAGACTGTGGCTTGTCTACAATTAAGATGCGGCAAGCGATTATTTTCACATAGTCCGAGTTTGTAGTTTCGTTTCGTCTCGTATCTTTTTAATGCGGACGAAATGGAGCCTCGGAATTTATTGTTACACTGACTTAGAATACACTTTTGAACCGATTAATGACGTAGAACTCGGCCCACTAGCCTTTCTTATTTACGTGTCACATTCTGTCGTCTTTTCGTCCGTTTTGGCTAGACGCCGAGACTGCGATGCAAACGTTTCATCTGCAGCTCCGTAAGTAGTTTATGCTTCTATGTTTCTTTCTTTCTTTTTTTTTTCTTAACAGAGTTTCCCCAAGCAGTAATTTCTGCCATCACCTGGCTCTTGTCAACAGATTGACAAAAACACGTTAATGCCCATAAGAACATATAGACGCGAGGAGGTCTCCCGGCCGAAACAATCTAGCGGTCTCTGCAATTACGGTCGATTCCAGGTAGATAAATATTGGCAGAGCGGCCCTTCCCACGGGCGACCGGAGCGGCCACAATGTGCGCGTATTGTGCTGCGAGATCATTTTCGATCACCCGGTTATCCATGAATTTAATTGAGATTTTCCTGCAGTAAAGAGGTCGTAAAAAGAAACGCCTATAAAAAAAAAAAAGAATAACCCCAATTTCCATATTTGGCGAAGTAACCAAGTTAAAAAGCTATTCGGAGCAGCGATTACAAAATAAAATAAAATAAGAAATGAGCAGAGATCCAAGGGTAAGAAAAGTGAGAGAGAGAGAGAGAGAGAGAGAGAGAGAGAGAGAGAGAGAGAGAGAGAGGAGTCGAAGTATTTCTAAAATGCAATCCATTTTAGGGGGAGCAATTTCGCCGACGCAGTTGAATGGAGGACGAAGCGCGAGATAAGGGACGAATGATGCAGTCATAAAGAATCCTCTTGAAACAAACCCAAATTCTCGCGGGGTCCTTCCCCGAATTGAAAACGCGTTCAGTGACTCCCCTCGACGCGACAGCCTTCGACTGGAGACGTCGATCTCGTTTCCCACGAACGGTGAATATAGAACTGAAAGGGCGGTTCTTACTATCGAAGTTCTCCACGCTAGACCCATAAGGCACCGCACTGGTAAAAGAAAGAAAGAGGTAAAGAGAGAGAGAGAGAGAAGGTTGGGGAGGGGGGAAGGAAGCCTTTGCAACTGATGGTACAACATGCACATTTCCTACTGCCTTGAGGTTCTCGGGTAACTCGTATATAATTCTCCAACTCGAGGTGAGGAGGCAAAAAATGTTGTAGGTGCACGAAGGAGGCGATCAAGGTATGGTAGTGACAGAAGCCCAGAGATTGAGGACATCGTGGGATGTATGTGTGCATATGCAATTATTATTTACTGTACACACACACAATTCATATATATATATATATATATATATATATATATATATATATATATATATATATATATGTATATATATATATATATAGATATATATATATATAGATAAATAAAACAGCCATACCCCAAAATATAGAGAGAAAATACTATATTCCAGAGACTGCTGTCTCCCTCTTCAGGTAGATGAGGGAAGACAGCAGTCTCTGAAATATAGTATTTTCTTTATATTTTGTTGTTGTTTTTATGGGCTCCTTTTATTAGATGGAATTCTGTTCTAACAGAAAATTTTTACCAGTCACACACACACACACACACACATACACACACACAAATATATATATATAATATATATATATATATATATATATATATATATATATATATATATTGTAGACAAGCATTTTAGAGAACATTCAAAACCACCAAGGAGGGTAAAATGTCCCGAAAGGAAGACAGACAGACAGACAGACAGACATTCAGACAGACAGATAATCACTTATTTGTTTTAACTGGAGATTTGATTGCTTCTGTGATAAGAAATTTTAACTGCGCTGAACAAATCATTTCCTTGGCTATAAATAAGTCAAGTTGCTGTGATTCATTCCTCAGTACATTTGAACTCGAGTGTGATTCAACCCTAATTACACACTGTATGCACAGCTTTTCTCGTTTATCCTTAAACTCCTCACACACACACACACACACACACACACACACACAACTGTTCGATGACGAACACTTGTTCAAAACCAATTCTTTCCTAGTCTAAGGTCAGACATTTCCATCTTATTATTATTTTCTGCTATCTGTATTGCTACCTCTTCTTCTTCTTCCCAGCTCTAACCCATTTTTATGTGAGGTCGCTGTTGTGAATGAGTCGTCTCCATCGATTTCTGTCCTGTGCGTCGTTCTCGTTCATACCTTTCTAATACAACGTTTTAAATCGTGTCCCTTTAAGACTTAAAGCCATCCATTTCTCCTTTACCTCATAGAAAGTATAAATGTTTCTTTTCATTTATCCTTTTAAACGTTTTCCTAGTGAGCAATATACCTTACACACCCTGGAAAGTCTCTCACACTTCCGTCACCCTGCCACAAATTTCCCATTTGTGTTCCCATCGACTCCTTGGTGATTTCCAATCTTCAGCCTCTTGATTGATTCACTGATAGATTGGTAGATTAATTGGTTTCTGTTGATTGAGCCATAATAACAAATGTAATTGACGTTGGGGAAAATAGTTTTAGTTGCAAATAACTTCAAGAAAATTGGCATTTGTACAAACCGTTCACTTACTTCATACTTCATACGTGCTTTCAGTTGTTGCATCCATAATATTTATTTATTTTCGATATTCGCATTCATTTACAGGTACAGAGTCGTTTAGAGAAATCCGTATTATTCAACGATCCAGAATGTGGAGAAACAAATCCATGGTTATTGATGGGTACCTATATATTTAACAAATATATTTAAATGATTTTAAATAAAGGGCTTTTGGGTATCTGTTCGATTTCCCTTGTCAGTCTCTCCAGATTCCCGAAAGCCTCTGATGAGAATCACTACTAAATATATCTGTCCCTGCAGGGGGGTTAGCGCCGCCAGTGCACCTGATGCATTGCTATGTAGGCATTGCTTAAGGTTCTTTTGCAGCAGACATCCGGTCCCTAGCTGCAACCCTCTTTCATTCCTTTTACAGTACCTCCGTTCATATCCTGTTTATTCCATCTTACTTACCATTCTCTCTCAACAGTGGATCCATAGTGGAACTGCGAGAATTTCCTCCTGTTATACCTTTCAGACCTTTTTTACTTTAAGATTCTATTTTAGAGGTGAATGACCTCATAGTTACCAGCACGTGACCTTTGGCCTAAATTCTATATTCTTTTCTATGTAAAAAAAGACAGTTCGATAGGCTGGGATCCTTAACTGTCAAACTATTATTTGCCTTAGGATTGGTGTTGAGGATCTGAAGAAAATAGCTGAAGCCGTGAGGAAACTGAAAAAGAATCAATCTTTTGGTTTGTTTGTATGGAGTTTGGACGTTGCATGGAACCACTGGTTATTCAGCAACGGGACCAACGGCTTTACGTGACTTCCGAACCACGTCGAGAGTGAACTTCTATCGCCAGAAATACACATCTCTAACCCCTCAGTGGAATGCCCGAGAATCCAACTCGCTACCACAGAGGTGGAGGGCCAAGACCATACCGATCACGCAACTGGGGAGCTTAAGAATCAATGTAAATTGGGAATGTGGCCAATTCTCAGATACAGAAGGTATCGAGCCAGACCTCCCTGGTCATTTTCAACGAGCAAATATATGAGGATGTATTTGAATATAGTTATTGCGACGGAGGGAGGAAAATGAAGAAAACAGAACTACTAGAGGTAAGACTGTAGTAAAAGGTCGTTAAGACCGAAAGATCTCGGCAGTTCTCGTTTTTCATTTTCCTCCGTGGCATTACCTTTATTTATACACATAGCATCACGTTTTGAATATTTCGTGATCAAGTTATTCAAGGATATATAATATGTATATATGTATATATGCATTTATGTATTGTTATCACATCACCGTGATTCATATACAAGCATTAAGCTACAAATGTCCTTTAATATCCAATTCGGTCTACCTCGGAATTAAGATATTTTCATATATGTTAAGCGAAGGGGAATTTTTTAGTTAATAATAATTATGTCCTCCCGTGAATTCGAACTAGCGGTCAGACAAGGGAAATCGAAAAAATATATATCTATATATATTATATAATATAGTATATATATATATATATATATAATTATATATATATAGAGAGAGAGAGAGAGAGAGAGAGAGAGAGAGAGAGAGAGAGAGAGAGTTCTCATGGGTTGACACCGTGCTTACCAGACAAAAAAAAAAACATAACCATAAATAAGCAAGAGCAAGAATAAAAACATTCACCGTCCATCTTACCAGCGGTACAAAAAAGAATAAAATGAAAATAAAAAAGTGAGACACAGAGATGCACAAACCAGGAATGACTTACACTTGCTCGGAAGCAAAAAAAAAAAAAAAAAAAAATATCAGAATCATCGGGGGAAGGTTCCCAAGAGCGACGGTCGAACGCAACCTCGCTGAATCTCGAAGCGAAAACATAAACAGATAAGAGAAGTGTTATTAAGCGCAATAAAAAAAAAAGAAAGAAATACATCGGAGAGGAAGCCCCCGAGGTATCGCAATGAGAGTAATGATGGGGCCAATTAGCCCGGCGAAAAGAGATGAATAGATTATTAATGCTTATGTAAATAAGCGGTTGAACGACTGGCTAGGAGGAGGAGGAGGAGGTGGAGGAGGAATGATGGCTGCCGAGGGCCAAAGGGTTAGCGACGATTAAACCGAAATGTGGCAAAACGAGATGCAAATAAAAATGATGGAAGATTGCTTTTAACGGCCCGGCGACAGGTAGTCAGGCGCTCAAAAAGAAGAAGAAGAAGAAGGAGAAAAGTCACTTAATAGTGAGGGATTTCCTTCATGGTTCCTTGACACGCGTCCTCAGGTTTTTGTACTGACGAAGGTTGTTGTTGCAAAAAGAATAAATAACTAAATAAAAAAAAACTTTTGCTTTCATATCTTGAAACAAAGCGAAAGGAAAATTGAGTTACGTAACAAATACCGAAAACCTTTCCCCGCGTGACATCTTTGAATTGGATTTGGAACTGAAATTGGAGTATAAAATTAAGCCAAAAGCCAAGTGCTGGGGACTACGATGAGGTCGTTCAGCGCTGAAGGGGAAATTGAGGGTAAAGGTTTGAAAGGTGTGACAGAAGGAAGACCTCGCAATTGCGCTTTGAAACAATCCTTAGGAGAGGGTTGGGGAAAGTAAGATGGAAGAAAGAGAATATAAACAGAGTCACAGTAAAAGGAATGAAAGAGGTTTCAACTGCTCCGGGCCTAAGGAAGGAACGTTGCAAAGAACGTAAAGTGATGCCTACAGTGCATTGTTTGAGGCGCACTGATAGCACTATCCCCCTAAGGGTTACATTAATTTGAAGGGGTTAAATAAACATAGGTTCTCAGTTTCCCAGTGATCTTACGCTTTTGTATAAGACAGAAATTAGGCGAGATTTCTTTTTAAATAGTATCAGCATTGAGAAAATATCGCCACCACGATATCGGGAAATAAAATTCTATTTATGATCTTATCAGGAGATTTTTTTAGTATTTAGCATACATATAACTGTACTGATACCTATTGTATGTCAGTCGTGATTGTAAGACTGTAAGGAGCTGGACCCAGCACCTGTAGAGGGGGGGGAGGGGTGGGTGTACACGGAGGGGGAGGAATTACAAGACGTCGGCAAAGTTACAATTACCTGAAAACTTTCTAAAGTTTTAAACATTTTGATTTTATCTTTAATTTCTCATTTAATACTTGATAATTGCAATGTTTTACACAATATCTACAGTAACTTGTTGCAAGGACACACCTTTGTTGCATATTCACGTGGTATTATCAACATTAAAAACTAGGTCCTTCAATTGCTCTGTTTGGGGGATGTTACCTCTCTGATTAAGGTTGAAGCTCAGTTAGTTAGGGCTGCAGATTCCCATTATATCCTACGGAATGCAATGGATAGTTAAGAGTCTGTTTCATAAATGTGATTTAAGTTCAGAGGCAGAGATTGTTTTAGCATATGAGTGCACAAGCAGAGATGATTTTGGTTTGATTTTATCAACGTGTATCTACAATTCTTCCTCCGAAGCAAAGTGGTTGTCATCTGAGCCCTTTTAAAGGGCAGAGAGATTATAGTTCGTCGGCAGCTTTTCTGTCAAAATTGCATATGACGTCACATCTCTGTGTCTATGGAATCGATGACCTCAAATAGCATCATAAATAAAACATTTCATTCATTTGATCTCTTAGACAGACAAACGACCTCCTCAACGATGAAGCAGCTATGACACAAGACGCACTATATCGCGATTAAAGGCAAAATCCACGAAGGAACCTGAAACAATGGCGTAACCGCTAACGAGGCCTTTCGACTTCTCGTCCTTTACTGAGCAGACTCCATATTTTTGTGATTCAGTTATACAAATTATATACCATACATAGCATTTTCAAATTTCAAATAAATAACTTTGTATCCTGGGGGTCATTAAAATCCCAACATAACCTAACAAACATTCGTAAACCATTTGTGAAATGGGATTACAAATAAATCATCTTTTTCGTGAAGAAAATCAAGGAAAACGTTCCTGACAAATATTCCGTCCCACAAAAAGGCCCTGGAATGAAAATGTCATTCACTTTTTCACTCAAAAGAGAAATTCAACTAAATTTGCTGTTATACGACAAATACAGACAACAATGACCACAACTGGTGAAGAAAGAAACTGGACAATAAATAAGTCCTTTCTCAGTCGCTTTCACCATTTCATGTTTGAATTGAATTGAATATGGAATTTAGGCCAAAGGGGCCAAGCACTAGGACCCATGAGGCCATTCAGCGCTGAAATGGAAACTCACAGTGAAAGTGTTGATAGGTGTAACAGGAGGAAATCCTCGAAGCAGTTGCACGATGAATCAATTGTTAGGAGAGGGGTTAGAAAGTAGAATGGAAGAAAGAGAATATAAAAGGAGGCACAGTAAAAGGAACGAAACGGGTTGCAGCTAGGAACCGAAGGCACGCTGCATAGAACTTGAAGTAATTCCTACAGTGCACCGCATGAGGTGCACTGACAGCACTAACAACCCCCTACGGGAACTTCATGTTTGGTTTTAAAAACTGTTAATTAGGATGCGTTTACAGGTCGAAAATATTATACTCAGATGTTGTACGATTCCTCTCAGCAAACAAAAATTCCAAGTTTCTGAGCTGTGATCAGTATGAACAACGAGAGAAATTTATGGAAACAATTCATCTTGTATATAAGTCTTTTTACAAGGGCCTGGTACCGAAGTAGAACTTATTTACCGCAGCCTAGCGGCTAAACACGTACGAAACACGTCCTCTCCTTCATTACCGGACTCCGGTCCTCACCTCCTCCCCTGCTACTTCGGAAGTTGAGTAGAACAGGGGACGAATGTAACAAAAAATAAAACAAAAAATAAAAAACAAAAAACACTAATTACCCAAATAAATGTCCTATTAACATGAAAAACTCGGCTTTTATTATTTAATGAGTGGAAGCCTTCACATCCAAAGAGAGGCAATTAAGCCTCTGAGGTAAGAGTTGTGAATTGTTCTCTTTTCCGAGTTCCATAACGAGGCTGCAGACGGGCCAGGCGGTGACGCGCGCGGAGAATTTCAAGTGCGTCATCAGGGGGCCCTTGGGAGGGGGGGGGGGGGGGGGGGGGGGGGGGATGAGGGTGGGGGGGGGAGGAGGATCTCCCTGGTGAGGAGGTGCAAAGGAATTCGCCTCACTGTAGGACTCCCAGCCTCAGTATATAGGATTCCAGTCTTTAAACCAGCGGTCTCACTGTAGGACTCCCAGCCTCAGTATATAGGATTCCAGTCTTTAAACCAGCGGTCTCACTGTAGGATTCCCATCCTCTGTATATAGGATTCCAGTCTTTAAACCAGCGGCCTCACTGTAGGACTCCCAGCCTCAGTATATAGGATTCCAGTCTTTAAACCAGCGGTCTCACTGTAGGACTCCCATCCTCTGTATATAGGATTCCAGTCTTTAAACCAGCGGCCTCACTGTAGGATTCCCTTCCTCTGTATATAGGATTCCAGTCTTTAAACCAGCGGTCTCACTGTAGGACTCCCAGCCTCAGTATATAGGATTCCAGTCTTTAAACCAGCGGTCTCACTGTAGGACTCCCATCCTCTGTATATAGGATGCCAGTCTTTAAACCAGCGGTCTCACTGTAGGACTCCCATCCTCTGTAAATAGGATTCCAGTCTTTAAACCAGTGGCTTCACTGTCGTATTCCTTTTTTCTTATCGAGTCACTTCGGGGATTATAAGAAAAAAGACTATTCTTGAATTGGGGAAGGATTATTGACAAGGTTTAGCATATAGGCCGAGTACTGCGCACAATTAACATCTGTTTTAATGTTTTTTAAGGAATCCGATCCTTAATCCCTGGCCTCTTTTTCCTATCCCCTTTTCCAGTCGAGTTTTTGACTTCGGGGACTAGTAATTAAGAGACTGTGGAAACGAATCCACAGTTATGTATGGGTTCATATATCTTTCAAAAATAAACCCCTTCAGATTTATTTTCAAATAAATATACCCAAACATGACTATGGCTTTGTTTCTCCATTTCAAGACTCATGCTACTATGATTGATCTATAATAAAAAAAAATCCACAGTTATGTATGGATACATATATTTTTTTAAATAAAACCCTTTAGTTTTATTTTCAAATATATGCACCCCAACATAACTGTGGATGTGTTCCTCCATTTCAAGACTAATGCTACTATGAATGACTTATAATCAAAAGAATATTCCTGAAAACTAAAGTCTCTCATAACTACTAGGTTTATTCATGTAATTTTTAGCTAAAGTCACAAACATAATACCACAGGTCCTCCCTATTTCAGGCATCCAGTGTCGAGGAGTGTTTTTAGTTCTACCTATCTAATATTTCCTTTGACGTTTATCTAAGCAAATTTATTGCAATTTTTTTTAGTGTGAATGCCAATCAATTTGAAAAGTTAGTGAGTTATACACAAAATTCTGCTATTTTTTATATATATATAATTTCCACCACGACACAAAGAAATCGTAAAATATTCTCGGCTTCTAGCTGCAATAATGACACTCAAGTGAAAATTAGAAACGAGTAATTATCGCTTGATAATGAAGGCAAATTTATTAAATTGGTCTGTCATACACAGATTGAACAACTACCTTTCCAGCGTTACTTATCACTGGCTTCATTAAATCATACAAAATATGGTCACGTTTGCCCCCTTTCACAAGAGATGTCGCATTGTGACGCTGCAATCAACTGATAATGAAGTCATAAAATGGTCTCAAGTAGTCTGCTACATGCAGCCGGCTATTTTCTTTTGTGTGTTATCTCTGGAAGCAAGTAATTATTTTCCTCTCGTATTAAGTGACAAGTAGGTCATATTTATATACTCACACACACACACACACACACACACACACACACACACACACACACACACACACACATATATATCTATATATATATATACTATATTATATATAATATATATAAGATATATTATATTATATATGTATATAATATATAAAACTTCTTTCCGTCATTTTTTAATGTTTAAAAGCAAAACCCCAGCAATTTAGAGCAGTTTTGTACTATTCTCTGCCATTGCCAGTGGGTAACATGATAAAGTCTGTACTACGTTACTCTTCATTATGATTTGCAAAATAGGAAAGTGATTAACCTAAAACCTCTCTCTTTCTCTACCTCGATTCCACCTCGAAAGATAAAGATATTCTTTCTTCAATACAGATAACATTTTCGCACTTTTTCAGTCCCTTTTGGCGGCTGTTAACTCTCTCTCTCTCTCTCTCTCTCTCTCTCTCTCTCTCTCTCTCTCTCTCTCTCTCTCTCTCTCTCTGAGAAGTGAGCGTAGATGTGTTTAAGAATTAGCTCGACAAATATCTAAGCTGCATCCCAGACTATCCAAGATTGGAAGATGCAAAATATACCAGAAGATGCATTAGCAATTTTCTGGTAGATATTAGGGGTGCCTCACACTGAGGGACCTGGGGAAACCCGATCGAGCTGTAAGGCAAGGTAAGGTAAGGTCTCTCTCTCTCTCTCTCTCTCTCTCTCTCTCTATCTCCTCTCTCTCTCTCTCGTCTCTCTCTCTCTCTTCATTATCGGCCTTCGAAAATCCGTTTTATTTTTTTTTTTTTTTTTTTTTTTTTTTTGGACGTAGACCGAATTTGCGCAACAATTTGAAAGTTCCCGTATGATATCTGAGACTCGAGTCCCTTGTTATAAAGAGGCAATTAACCCTTGGCTCATTGCCGTTTGTTTCACTCCCTTCAGTCGCCACAGAGTTCTCTTTACAATATCCAATGAAAAATCATAAAAACCTCCTGGACATCAAACATTTATTTTCTGAACTGAGGTGGAGAGACCAAACTTAATATGCAGACTTGTAGTAGTTTTGTCGTGCGTTCCTCTCCACTGTGTTAAAGCTGCGCTGGTTTTCATAATGAAGAATGACAGTTTAATATAACTGAAGATTCTGACTGCCAGTCTTTTTTGGGGGTTGAACGGAATAATAGTCAAACAATAATTCTTCTTCTTTGATGGTTGTTCCGTACTGTACGTTATGGTATATCGTGATGTAATCTGCTCAGTCATTTTTATCAGTGGTGGTTTCAGACACCAAATAACCCAGTTTATTTATTTATTTATTTATTTATTTATTTATTTATTTATTTATTTATTTATTTATTTATTTATTTTAGAACCTACTAAAATCAAGCATGTTTTTCAAGATAAAAATGGTTGTTCCGTACTGTACTTTATGGTATAACGTGATATAATATGCTCAGTCATTTTGATTAGTGGTAGTGGTGGTTTCAGACACCGAATAATCCCATCTTTGTTTAGAACCTACCAAAAACAAGCATGTTTCACAGATTCCTCAACCTGTCCAGAGAGAATGAGTACCCACCCACTCACGCAGAATGATAGTATCTGGATGGCGTGATGATTACATTGCATTAAGAAAAATAAAACTAATAACGAATCTCTTTAGCTAATAACTAATCAAGACCTGGAGCTCTTCAGTCTGACAGCAATCCTCGTTACAGGACAAACGGGAAAATCAGGTATTTTATTTAAAATAAAAATTAAGAATAACGCTGCCTGTCTTTGACATTTCCGCACTATATCTAGTCCAGTCGTTGCTGTTTTTATCTTGTAAACAGATAATCAGTAAGTATGAGATTTAAAAAGTGAATAGGAAAAAACTGAAACGTTTACAGATACGGAGGGTACTTTTCCTCAATGCTTATCATGCCAAAACTCGAAAGAGTTCTGGATATTTTTTGAGAAGCAAATTCAAAATACTTTTAGTGACTGAAGCTTCCATTTGGTTGTTGTGACTATACCCAAATAAATTTAAGTTGTGTCTTTAGGCAGTAATTATTGTACAGGTAGATTTACTAAAATGTCACTAACACCCGCTTTCACTATGTAGAGTTTCCTACGACCACCCGCGCAAGTGAGCGTCGTTAGGCTTTTATATCTGATTCTAGTACATAATACACTATGAAGGTTATATTATCATTGATAACATGCTTCAAAAACAAACCTCATATGTCACTTGACAGCAACAGCAAATATATCATTCTTCGGGAAGAAAAAATAAGAAAAGAAAAAATATAAGAAATAAAAGTATAATAAGCACACGAAAAAAAGGAGGAAACCGAGATTGAAGGCCAAGTTTTTAATTCAAATTCGCCTACAGAGGAAACGCTCCATCTTTTTCGATTAAAAACGACTGTCACTTCTCATAACCTCTGACTATGATGCGTTTGAAAATTCGATTTCAATTCTTAAAAAAAGGGGGGGGAAAAAAACAGTCGGTTATCCAAAACGAGAAAAACCAGTAGACGAGCTCGCTCTTCGACCGGAGAAATTAGAATTGATTACCGAGCGGATCTTTGCCGAGACGAGCGCTTCTTCTTAAATCATGGAAACCGGAGGGCTAATTATCCGAAATGAAACTCCTCGTCATCAAAGGGGAACGATTGCAGGAAAGCCCTGGTTATTTGTTCATTACTGCTCATGATTGCTCTTCCGAGGGAGACAACGCACACACACACACTGTCAGTTGGTATCCGCCGCTGCTGAAGATGATTGGAAAGTGACTGATGATGATGATGATGAGGATGATGATGATAGTGGCGGTATTGATAATGATGATTGTGGTGACTACTGCTGGCTATTACAGGCTGTAAAAACACAAGAGCAACAGGAAGCGCGTATGACCAATTTCCTCTGGAGCCTCATTTGGGTGAAGTCACGAGGCTTTTTCTATGCACGATCGGGACAGAAATCGAATTACCTTCATCACACGCACACATGGATAGTTAGATACTGAGAGAGAGAGAGAGAGAGAGAGAGAGAGAGAGAGAGAGAGAGAGAGAGAGAGAGAGAGAGAGAGAGAGAGAGAATATATTTTATACTGCCAAAGTTACTAATATTTTACGAAGTTCACACGATCTAAACTACTATCCTCAGGAGAATAATTAAAAACCCAGTTCCTACAAGGGAACGTGATTTAGGACACTTTCAAACTATACATTGGATGTTAAACACATTGGATGGATTCCGTAATTTTCATCTATAGAAAGTATTTAGACTATTATCAAGCATAGTACCGAATATTCACTAAATGAATTATATATTTAATGAAATCACTATGGTTAGGATCTAGCTAAAGCTGATAAAACTCACGGGAAAATTTATGTATTTTTTAAATCATGGACAAATGGTATGTGTGTGTGTGTGTGTGTGAGAGAGAGAGAGAGAGAGAGAGAGAGAGAGAGAGAGAGAGAGAGAGAGGTCAGTTAAGGGGCTGCTGGAGTGGAGTTTTGATACAAGGTCCTTCAAATATATTCTGGATATTTTTGAAGGACCTTGTTTAGAACTAGAGAGAAAACTTAGTAAGCTACGGGTCTTTGAGACTGCTGCTGTTGCTGCTACTGCTGCCTTCATCACTTAGGTAAAATAATGCGAAAAGTAGCAATAAAAAAGAAAGAGAGAGAGAGCAGCCGATGTTCATGCAGCAAGGTCCTTCAGTCAGCTATAACTCTAATAATATACATCCGCGTCTGTCCGCTCCGGGCAACGCAATTTTACATATCATTACACAGTAATGTATTTCTTCCTTTGGTTTGACATTACGCTGCCAAAGTACTTCTTTGTCTCCCCGTAAGACGTGGAAGCATCTATTTCTCATTCAACCCTCTCTCTCTCTCTCTCTCTCTCTCTCTCTCTCTCTCTCTCTCTCTCTCTCGGTATTTACCTCAATTCGAAACTTTGACGCGAGAGTGTTCTCCATCCTTCGTTGTTTTGTAAATTCTCTCTCATTTCTGAAAACAATGGTTGCTCATTTTCTCGCTATATCTCTTTATGTCTTCAGCTGAAACCTCTTATGGACAGTCAACTCACTATAAACCCAAAGAGAGAGAGAGAGAGAGAGAGAGAGAGAGAGAGAGAGAGAGAGAGAGAGAGAGAGAGAGAGAGAGAGAGAGAGAGAGAGAGAGTTACTAGAAAAGTTAATAAAAGAATAACGAAGAATAGGAAATAAAACCATTGTACCTGGATTCAGGAGCCACTAGCAGAAAGCATGAATGAACTGACCCCTTCCTTAAACATATTGAAGTCAGAAGATTCCACTACTCTGTATTTCAGTTGTAGTCGGTTAGTTCTTTCACATTGTCTAGAATCAAGATGTTTTATCTATATTTTTCTTTTTAATACTTTCGGCGTTGGTCTTAGAAAACCAACCCATCTTTTTATAATCTGCAAGGAAAGCAGATTAAAAAAAGACGGGATGTAATTTCTGCATTCCTTCGCATGAGATCAGTTTTTATACGGTTGACAGAGAACGCATCAAGCTGCTTTTTTTATTTTTTCTTATTCTTTTAGAGCATGGGCAGTGTTTGTGCACAGTGTCTGTGGTTATGTGATATCTGAACGCAAACAAGATTTTTATACGGTTGACAAAGTACGCATCAGGCTGCTTTATTATTATTATTATTATTTTTAGAGCATGGGCAGTGTTTGTGCACAGTGTCTGTGGTTATGTGATATCTGAAGGCAAACAAGAATAGTTCAGTGATTGGTGGCTAAGCTGTGAGAAGCAATTCAAAGAAAAGGGAATCTCACAAGTGAGTTAATTGCAAATACTATCTGGTTCGAAATGCACAAAGTGGTTTCCACATTAGTCAACAATGAAACCATTAAATTCGATTATCGTAAGCAACTCTCCTCACATCT
>NC_087206.1:77881278-77928778 GCF_015104395.2 Macrobrachium nipponense
GATTATGTGGCCGATAGATGGACGAGTTAGGAGCAAAAGGGTTCTTAACCCTACTTCATATTTATAGACGAAAGAATTCGGGGAAAAGACAGATGCGTGTAATTATGGGAAGATTCGGAATGAAATGAGGTTTGACTTATGTTCACAAATTGCGCAAATTATTCTCGTTATGGAAAAGATATGCTGTAGAGACTTCTGAAAGGGAAGACATTTTTAGCATTAATCAAATGTCCACATACGTAAATAAAAAATATCAAATAGGGCATTGAAATTGTGAGCGGTATATCATCAGAGAGAAACAGTAGATAGAAAATTGTCATGGTAAACGATAAACGTACAATAAAATTGACGCTAAAGCGTCCATAAATAAACAACATTTCAGAAAAATTGCTTAGAAAAAAATCCTGACGAAGGGGTCAAACTCATCAAAGAAGCATCAAGCATTTATCAAATGAATCTTAACATCCAAAACCCTTTAGAGGAAATTGATCCGTATTCTTCCAGTTAAAATGGATTTCATGACCTCTGAATTATGGCCGTTTGACTTTGATGGTGATGTGTTGTAAAAGGGGTGGCATTTACGAACTCCTGAAACACAGGTTGTATAGACGTTGTGAGAGGTGAAAGTTGATAGTAGTGAGATTTAGTAAGTGAAAGGTTACGAAATAAATAAGGGGAAGATAGAGAGCAATGATTCATAGTATTGGGGGGGCCTTAAGGTTACGAAGGAAATAGGGGGAAGATATAGAGCAACGATTCATAGTATTGCGTTGTGGGGGGGGGGGGGGGGGGGCGATTGCTTATATGTGAACGGTTGACCTGACCAGGAGGTATTTGAGACAGTAAAGGGTAGGATTGAGAAAGGCGAATCTCATTATCAGTAACACAAGAAAGATAGCAAGACCTCGGATTCGGAAGAGAGAAAAGGTTGAAAGAATTTGTTAAGCCACTCTTCTAAATGAAGGAGAATTGCGATGATAGACTGAAATGAAATAAAGAAAGATGATAGCTGCAGAGGTAAAAATGTGGGCATCGAATATTATAAGGGATAAAGAGGAATTTCAAGGTGAGAAATATATGCAAATGCAATAAAATTTTAGAATAAGCAGCAGCACAGGTGAAAGAATGAATTTACATAAGTATATATATATATATATATATATATATATATATATATATATATATGTGTGTGTGTGTGTGTGTGTGTGTGTGTGTGTGTGTGCTTGTATGTCTGTGTGCGTATATATATAATAACTAATCAAGAGTATATTGTTGGAAGTTTCATTGAACTGGTGCAGCGGGAACTTTCAAGGCATAGGACAGAGAGAGAGAGAGAGATTGAGAGAGAGACTTCCGAGTAAGAAAAATCAATCCAAAGCGCATTGCCATTAGATCCCAACCCGCCCGCCCACCCCCCCCCCCCTCTCTCTCTCTCTCTCTCTCTCTCTCGCCCCTCTCTCTCACTCTCTCCACACCAGGTTGGGGCAAAAAGGATCCGGTGCACATCAACACGCACATACTTACCCATAAGCCACCGATGTCCCCCGCACACATGCCCACACGGACAGACGTCTCCTGAGCCCTCACACACGCACACACACACGCTTGCAATGAAAAAAGAAAAATAAAAAAAAGAGGAAACGTCGAAGGCCACCAAAAAACCGATTAGAAATTTCTCTGGGCGTCTTTACACGGGCACGCACGCATGCCTCGTCCTAAGACCTCGTCCCGAGAACCCTCTCTCTCTCTCTCTCTCTCTCTCTCTCTCTCTCTCTCTCGTCCCGTCCTGACCTGGGGCGCAGTGGCGCATTTTCCACCGAGACTGTTTTTATGGCCGGCGCAACACCGCCCGCCCTGGCTTCCCAAGGCGGTTTTCATTCGATAACAGCACCAGACCACCTCATCCGACCGTGGCCCAAGGGGGTTTGGTAAACCAAATTTAAATCTAATGAACATAAAAGGGTCTCATTGCCCAGGCTCGATGCAGGTACACCGCGAAGCAGAGAGAGAGAGAGAGAGAGAGAGATCCATACTGCTCGTGCATCGACTGTGCGAGTTTAACTTCAATCGACTTTTGAAGGACACTTCTCTATTAAGAACGTTGCTCGGAAACTGGCGTTTATGTTTGATACTAGGGAGGTGGACCGGGGTAAACTGAGAGAGAGAGAGAGAGAGAGAGAGAGAGAGAGAGAGAGATAGAGAGAGAGAGATCTTAAAAGTAAATGTCTCTAACCATGGACTTTTATGAAAATACATTTCACGGAATATGAAATGAGTCTGAAACAAAGTTCTTCATTACTCCCTAACGTATTCGGTCGCCTATTTCACTGTTCAACCGTATTTCTTTATCTTATAATTTTTTATTACGTGTATCCACATTTTCCCGTTGTCCTGGTATCTGATTTTCCTCAAGAATCCTTCGTTAAATTAATATCATTTCTAGCTGGCCATCGGTCTGTTTGTCTACCAATATACCCATCAATTGTTTCTCGCTCTAATTGTTCCGTTAGGTTTAACAAAATTCCCTTCCTTGCTTCGTGAAACAATTTTATCAGAAAAGTATATTTTTCATAGTAAAACTAGTAAACTCTGGGTGTCTTCAGATGAATTATTTCAAGCAGTGACATAAGAATTGCCCTTCCTAGAGCTATGAAATTTTGCAGATGTACCACTAAAATTCCTTCATGAGTTTTATCTATAATATTTTGCGGTTGCACAAGTATGAGTTGTAACTATAAGATTTTGCAGATGTACCACTCTAAAAAAAGTCTTCATGAATTCTAACTATTACATTTTGCAGATATACCACTCCAAAACGCATTCGTGAGGTCTTCACTTTGTATTTTTCAGCAGATAATTATAAAATGTTTTAAGTGCGTCTGACAACTAGTGTTTTGGGATGAATCCAAAGTAGCGGTATTTTGATTTGATTTGATCTGATTTGATTTGATTTGATGAGGTTTGGGCTGTGAAGCCAAGCACTGGGCTACTTTTGACTATCCAGTGCTTAAGACAGTGAAACGAGGGCGTTGGAGTGGATCTTTTTATTTTGCAATAAAAAGAAAAAGATCCAGAATATAAATGACTTATCCACTGATATCCAAAAATTGAACTGAGAGAAAACCCCACAGTTCCACTGAGAAGCAAGAGTTGGAGAGGGGTTGGACGAAAAAAAAGAAAGCTAGAAGGAAGGTAAAGCAAAAGGCTAAAAAGGAAGTACATCTAATGCAGACCTTGACTTACAGTACGCCACGTGAGGTGCACTGATGGCACTACTATATATACTGAAGCCTCGTATCACCATGTTTCCGTAACTAACGGAAAATATGGTTTTGCGGATTGTTTATTCTGTAGATAAAAAAGAAAAGCTTATCTCTCTCTCTCTCTCTCTCTCTCTCTCTCTCTCTCTCTCTCTCTCTCTCTCTCTCTCTCTCTCTCTCTCTCTCTCTCTCTCTCTCTCTCCCTCTCTCCCTTTAACATTCTTCGTCACCTTGCTTAATATCATCTTTTATAAGCTCTCCCCCTCCACCTTGCCCTGAGGTTAGCATGTATTACTAAAGGCTGAATGATAGCGATTTCTCCAACAGACTCGGTAATCCTCAATTTGCGGAGATTAATAGGTTTTTTACCGCATGCGGTCTGATGTAACCGGTGGAAAAAAAGGGAATCGAGTTGAAAGAGATAGAGGAGGAAGCATGGACAATGGGAACATTACTGTGCCGGACGGTCTGGAGAATTATCCTAAAAAGTGAAGCTCAAACATTTCGACGTTTTGGTATCTGACTTTTTTACTCTTTCTTTCTTTCTTTTTTTTTCTGCTAATGTCATTGATATGGAAGTTATGTTCGGCATTTAGATGTACGATTATTAATGTTAAATAATAAATACTGGATTTGCTTTCAGAAATCCCATTATATTAAACACAAAAAACTTTCAAATGCAAAACATTATTTGTAAAATCGTTGCAAAAAACTGTAAACGCGTACAAGCAGATCCGAGTAACTTTCTTTTCATTAGTCCTAAAATACAGCGAATCAAAACAATTCACTTCTAGAACTTAAAAACGTTTCAATTTTGAAAAGGATATTTCCCTTCTTATCTCATCTCGTTGAGAGTTGTAATCAAATCAGACCATCAATTCTGAAGCAAATGATCGGTTATGAAAATGAGAGACCCCAAATGATATCGTACTGAATCTTCGCAATTAGGGTTCGAGATAAAGAAGAGAGGTGGGAGTTTCAGTGTATATGGGAAGGTACAGATTCATAACGTGTATGGCTTACTTGTAATAGTGATATTATAAGCCAATAATAGATGCCTGGAGTACAACGAATTTTCAAAGCTACCCATCAAACTGACCAGAATCTTTTCAGGGTAAAATCTATTGTATTTCTAAATGATTTTAGCAAGAAGGCTGTGTTACATGGCCTGGTAGGGATCAGCTGTAGACAAAACAGTCATATTATTCTGTTATGATAGCATTTATTAATGAATATTTTATCAATATATACACCGACGTCATAAGCTTATTGAAGAGAGATATATACATTTTATTCTGGCAGATCAAGCGAATTTTCCTGCAAAATGCCGACTCCTTTCCAGATTCTGATAAGCCGTTCAGAGATATAAAAATAATATAATTTTTTTTTTTACTTTATACTCCATAAAACTATTTTCAACAAAATATGTGTGATTATGCATTCTGGCCATGAGTCATTGGTCGGTGCCCTGACAAAACCTCCTGAATAATTTACCAGGGCTCTGACATCTTACCATATATTAGAATATATATTTTTATATCAGTTTTACCATCGTACATTCTCCAATGGACAAGAAAATAAAGTTATTACTGTTCTCTTCACTGGCATTCCTTGAGTTATGTTGTTGTCCAAACGCCTATTGTGATTCTGCTGGGTTTTACCATTGGATAGTACCATTGGGCCCTGAGTAGCATTGTCTGCTCTTTTTTTTTTTTTACAGGTAATTCTCTGAATTATAGTCCTATAATGACCTTAAAACCAACAAGACGTTCATTCTGTCAGGACTCCCCAGAATTTTCTGTGCTTAACCATTTGTTTTACGTCATATTAGAACTCAAAACAAGTCCTTGCGATTCATTAAATTTTCTTACTGGCATCGTTTTTTTTTTTTTTTTTTTTTTTTTTATTCTTACCATCATAAAATATATGATATGGTAGATCTCGTTCATTCCAGATTACCAGTACAGTTTTCACGGGATAGATTACGACCTTTGGGACCTCCTATTCTATCTCAATAGGGTGTCAAACTTTTATTGTTTGTCTAAAACTAGAGAGTCATGGAAAAGGATTTAGTCGACCGAACTTCTTGCCTATAGTATCACTTTCGTTTACGATAACAACCGGTTCGTTCTCATTCTGATAGTGCTTTGTCATCTACCCTTTTCCTGCCATTTGTCGAAGACCTTGCACGATCCCTATTCTCACCTAAATATCCATCTATATCGTAATCTAACCCATTCTTCCTTTCCTCTCGTCATACAGACTTCTGTTGTTTGTTGGTAATCCTTTAATTACACTTCTTTATTCGGAGATGTTTTCTACCACTTCATCCTTTATCCTTCTTTGCAGTCCTGTCAGGTGATAATGGAAATCAATCCCTTTCTTTTATAAAGCCTTGTTTTTATCTTGCTTTAGATTTATAATAGATATATGAATACTGATATAGATGAACTTGGTTTATGAGTAAACGATTCGTCTTCTTTGTTGCATATTTTTTTCAGTATAACTGTTATGACATAAGGGGATATTCATTTCCCCATAACCAAATTATTTCTCTCAATTTTAAAGTTTTTATTGGTATATCTAGAGTGGATGATTCTGCCATGATTCCTTTTTTTATATTTCCTCAACATCACGAGTTACCTTTGCAGTCCTTTTTATGGGACCTTGGTACTTCTGTTAAATGGCCACAAATTCTCTTTTCGCGTACCTTCAAAAATATCTGCTACGCTAATGACTCAGGTATTGAGTGTAGTTAGCGACGTAGTTATGGGATTACTTCCTTCCCTAGCCTTGAAACAGTGGAATTCTATTTCTGTTTCTTAGTTTCCAAGAGTCATTTTCATAATAGTTATTTCATTTTAATCTTTACACATAAAGAACTGGTAACCCTCTTCCAGTATTCCTAAAATCTGCTTGAGTTTACGAGATGCAATTCGTTAGGATTGCTTCTTATAGAGCATTGAAGTTTCCAATAGCCACAAATTTTGAGAGTAATATTTCCAGGTTAATTCAAATTCACAGTCTCTTACACGTAGAATAATCAGTATTAAGAATATGTTGAGAAATAATTTCTCCTTTCTATAGAAGGATAAAGGAGGCTGTAAGAATTACAGTGGCATAACTTCACTAGCAGGCTACAGTACAACTATTCATTAAAGTACTTACTAATGACTTGCTTGAAGTTTTTTTTGATAACCTAGACAGCAGACTGTTGGGAACCTCAATGAACTATAAGAAGCTATCCTAATACAAAATACCCTTTAAATGCTTATTACTGTCGTCTTTGACTATATATGTATATATATATATATATATATATATATATATATATATATATATATATATATATATATATATATATATATATATATATATATTAATATATATACATAAATATATACATATGTGTGTGTATGTATATATACTCGTGTATATATATATATATATATATATATATATATATATATATATATATATATACATATATACATACACACACACATATGTATATATTATATATATATATATATATATATATATATATATATATATATATATATACATATATAGTCAAAGACGACAGTAATAAGCATTTAAAGGGTATTTTGTATTAGGATAGCTTCTTATAGTTCATTGAGGTTCCCAACAGTCTGCTGTCTAGGATATAAAAAAAAACTTCAAGCAAGTCATTAGTAAGTACTTTAATGAATAGTTGTACTGTAGCCTGCTTGTGAAGTTATGCCACTGTAATTCTTACAGCCTCCTTTATCCTTCTATAGAAAGGAGAAATTATTTCTCAACATATATATATATATATATATATATATATATATATATATATATATATATATATATATATAACTGTATATTGATTATTCTACATGTAAAATATTGCAAATTAAATTGACTGTGGAATATTACCCTCCAAATTTCGGTATCCTATTGCAGAGTAACTCTTGAACATATATTATAGTCATCTTTGATGATATATGTATATAGTTTTGTATCATCAAAGATGACTGTAATATGTGTTTAAGAGATACTCTGCATTAGGATCGCTTCTTATAGTTCATTGAGGTTCCCAATAACCATCACGAAATCTTAATTTTAATAATTTTCCCTGTCAATTTAATTTGCAATCTTTTATACGTTGAATAATCAGTAGGAAATAGATATATAATACGCGTTTAAGGGATACTTTGTATTAGGATAGTTTCTTATAGTTCATTGAGGTTCCCAAATCATTAATAAGTACTTTAATGAATAGATTTACTGCAGCCTAATAGTGATGTTATGCACATGTAATTCTTACAGTCTCCTTCATCTTTATATAGAAAGGAGTATATAGAAAGGAGCAATTATTTCTCCCACAGAGTCCTTTGGTACCTTTCTTTATCCAGACATACCTTACATATCCTGGTCAACTATTCGACCACTTTTTATACTATAACTCAACATATTCTTAATATCATTAGCTCTACAGTCATCTATGCAAGCATTCTCAAAGTTATTCTGATTCCTCACCTCTCTCCTCTTTCCTCCATCCCATCCATCTCTCCTCCTCTCCTCTCGTCTCTCTCATCTCTCTTCGGTCTCTCTCTCTCTCTCTCTCTCTCTCTCTCTCTCTCTCTCTCTCTCTCTCTCATTATTCAGCTCTTCCTTTCATGTATCTCCTTACACGACAAATCCTCAAAACCCGATGGCTTTATTGAACAAGAAACGCTCTCTCTTCAAAGAGGAGTTTTCCTTCGACATCTTTTATGTTGAGACTTATTCGCTTTTTAAACTTCCTCTTTGCAATTACTTCTTTAGAAAACAACTTATTCTTCACCTTTCCCATCTTTCTTCCAAATTCATCTCTTATTCTCTCTCACCTTCATTTCGACCTCCTTCTCCATTCTCCTGTATTGGCGCACATAATCTGTACAGTCTTTCAAATGCAGCTCAGATAATTTGGTTAGCCTTCACTAGATATTTTTCTCTCCTCGCCTCACCATGATTTGTTTTTCAGTCCTGCTGCCTACCCTCCTACAACAAATTCTAATCCCAGTTGAGTCTGAGACTCCACCTTCTTTTTATCCATTTTTCCTCACATATATTTTCATTTCTCCTTATCAAACTCATTTGTCCAAATTACCTTCTAAGATATATTTTCGCCTCTCACTCTACACTTTCATCAACCTTAACTACTGCCCCACCCAAATAGAGATCAAATATAACTCCAGCCACTCACCTTCTCACCATTATGCCATTATGCTCATTAAAATGATTATCTTCCGCTTAGTCTGTACTAACACATAATCAAAAACTTTTGTTCGACATTTTCGTTTTCCCCAAATATATTTATGTAGTATGTTTTTCTTTGGAGACCAGGCATTTTCAACAATCATGTCCCTATCTAAACATACTTCAAGAAGTGTCCCCTGCTCGTGTTTCTTCCTGGAACTTCATTTCTGCCGGCGATACCATCTCTTTCTTTATTATTTAGCTTTGCAGTTAAGTTATATACCACAATCACCCTTTCTTGCTCCCAAACCTGCAAGGTATAGCTTCAGATTCACCCAGAAACTCTCTTTCATTCTCATTCCTTTCAATTCTAGCCCATACATATTCAAACTTACTCTTTCGCCATCAGCAGTCTCTCTTTAATGAGACAAGTACTACACCATTCCCTTGCTCTAAACATTTCTGGTACTCAGACACAAAGTCTTTCTTTGTTTACCCCTTACTGCACGCTCATCTCATTGCCAAAACACCCAGCTTTCAACTTTGAACAAATTAGAATTTCCTTTAATTTTACATCATATCTATACATAGTCAATACCACAAAATGAGTGAGTGTATCCTGTTCTCCTCATGTTCCTTTTTTTTTTCAATAAGTGCGAGTTCTTGGACTACATATACTTTATCCATTCTGTTTTGTGGCTTTCACTTCATACACACATATTATATATATATATATTATATATATATATATATATATATATATATATATATATACATATATATATATATATATATATATAATAAATACTAGGATTTGCTTTCAGAAATCCCATTATATTATAACCCCTATCTCGTAGGCAGACTTAAGAGGTATTTTTTTTATCTTTGAAGAGGGCGTCACTTTCCATAAAATAACGAGTACTCTTCCGACGATCCCCGTACATGGTTAAATATTTAGATATATACTTAAGAACCTTACAATGTACGTCAAAACATTGAAAAGGATAATATAAAGATAAGAAACTTACAGTTTTAAAATGTTGTTAAATGTTGCGGCAGTCATCTGCATTCATAAAAGGCGTTGTGATGGCTGTACGTAAATCGCAAAAAAGGAAAAAAAAAATTCCAGCTTGGGATATTGCTATATAAAATGCAGCTCGATTTAAAGAAAAAAATCCAATGATTATTTATTCTTTTAGGTTGTCCATTTAATCTTTTATAAGCAGAGTTCAGCTGGATATATATATATATATATATATATATATATATATATATATATATATATATATATATATATATATATATATATATTATATATCAACTGAATGGATTAAATGGACAACCGTAACAAATAAATAATCATTGGAATTTTTATTGTTTAATTCGAGCTGCACTTCATATAAGAATATCCTAAGCTTGAATTACCACTTTTTTTCCCCCCCCCCCATGGGATTTTTTCTATTGTTTTTAAATTTATTGTATATTTAAACTACAATATAACATATGCAAATAATCTAATATATATAATTTAGATACAACATATATATTATATATTAACATATATTTATTATATATTTATTATATATATCTTATATAATATATAGATATTTGTATGTATATATAAGTGTTTATTTAAATATATACATAAAATATACAAAAATAGAAAGAAAAAAATGCCCAAGGGGAATTCAAGCTTAGGATATTCTTATATGAAGTGCAGCTCGAATTAAACAATAAAATTCTAATGATTATTTATTTGTTACGGTTGTCCATTTAATCCATTCAGTTGATATATATAATATATATATATATATATATATATATATATATATATATATATATACCAGCTGAACTCTGCTTATAAAAGATTAAATGGACAACCTAAAAGAATAAATAATCATTGGATTTTTTTCTTTAAATCGAGCTGCATTTTATATAGCAATATCCCAAGCTGGAATTTTTTTTTTCCTTTTTTGCGATTTACGTACAGCCATCACAACGCCTTTTATGAATGCAGATGACTGCCGCAACATTTAACAACATTTTAAAACTGTAAGTCTCTTATCTTTATATTATCCTTTTCAATGTTTTGACGTACATTGTAAGGTTCTTAAGTATATATCTAAATATTTAACCATGTACGGGGATCGTCGGAAGAGTACTCGTTATTTTATGGAAAGTGACGCCCTCTTCAAAGATAAAAAAATACCTCTTAAGTCTGCCTACGAGATAGGGGTTATTTATCATTATTCTTTATATTGTCTAAATAACTGTCTAACGCATTTTCCCGTGGGTACCTGACCGTCGTCACTGATTTCGTGCAAAGAAACGAACTGAAGAGAAAAAAATGTATTGAAAAAATAATCTAGCATCACGAGCCATTGAGTGGCACATTCTTACAAAGAAAACCATAAGAATTCAATCTCGTCTGGGGCAGTCTATATTACATGGGATCGAACTCCATTGTCCTGCAGGTCTGACCATCCCAGCCGGGCGATCAGCGAATGGTCGGTGCAGCTGATGAAGACCAGCCTGGATGGATTTGCTCTCCCAAGATCTGTCTTCCAGCGACAGGTCGCTGGTGGGAACCTAATGGGAGATGTCTTCTCCCGCTAAATTATAACTGGGCTTTTTTAAGAGAGAGATTCTTAGGATGTTTAGATTTGCTTGTTCGTCTGCCTGCCTGCCTGTCTGTGTGCTTTAGTTTGGCTTCTAGCTACAAAGGGAATGATTATTTTAATCCTTAAATTGACCTTCGTTTCCAACTCCTATTACGTAACCAACATCTCTTATAAAAATAGAAAGAGAGAGAGAGAGAGAGAGAGAGAGAGAGAGATGATAAGGTTGCGTGGTCTTTCATTTTTTCATTTCTGTTTACGTCATATTGTTTCCCATATTAAAAAATACAATATATCCACCTTGTTCTTCTGTGTATGTGTATATGTTGATAATATCATCCTTTTTCATCCCTTTCACTGGTGCAAGTGTATTTCTAGCAGTTCGTGCACTTCTCGTTTCCGAAAAGCAACAGTTACTGGTGATGTTTGTGTCTCTATCCTGATCTACCACGAGTTATGAATTTTGTTTACTGGCAGTGTATTGACGAGTATTTTAATAAAGGATTTGCACACAAAGGCTACCCTTTCTAAGGGATGTTCTAGACCACTTTGGTTTTGCTGTTTTAATTGGTTACAAGTCCAGTCGACTGCAGTGCGAATGTTGATTTCTTTTTCTACTGTGATCGTTTATGATTGTCTCCAAAGTATTTTTTTATTCATCCAGCCATTCATTTTATTGTCTTAAGAATCTGGAAACAGTTCCCTGCGATATCGACAAATGTTCCTAAACGGTTTTTCTCAGAATCATATATAGTAGAAAGGGTCGGGATGCCCAACGATGTTTTTCTTTCCTTGTCAAGACAAGATTCCTTTTCCTTGATCTTAGGTATTTGTTGCAATTGCCTTTTACCTGCTAGGAGGTTATACAAAACAATTATGAGAGATTTTGACGAAAATTTTGCTATGGGGGCCCCTAATGATTGTTTGTTTGGATGGTGTTTTCATGTTTCATGGAACCAGTGGTTATTCAGCAACGGGACCAACGGCTTTACGTGACTTCCAAACCATGTCGAGAGTGAACTTCTATCACCAGAAATACACATCTCTGACCCCTCAATGGAATGCCCGAGAATGGAACTGGCGGCCACCGAGGTGGCAGGCAAAGACCATACCAACCAAGCCACTGAGGCGCTCCTAATGATTGTTGCTATTTCGTTTAATTGTGGGGAGACATAGGAATGTTAATTTAGAGAGAAAGAAGTCCCATGCAGATGGTCTGATCAGCCTTGTTTCACAGGTTCTAGCTCGACCTAAGAAATTGAAACCTTACGTACCTTTACCGTAGATTAATGTCATTAGCAGCAATGCTTCTTTATTCGCTTTTTGCTAATGTTTCACTGTTTACGTGAAGCTGTTAAAAACTGCTTTATTTGCTTGGTCTCTCTCTCTCTCTCTCTCTCTCTCTCTCTCTCTCTATATATATATATATATATATATATATATATATATATATTTTATTATTTATATATATATATATATGTGTGTGTGTCTGTGTGTCTCTCTCTCTCTCTCTTCAATTCTCTCTCTATCTCTCTCTCTTATCTCTCTCTCTATATATATATATATATATATAATCCCGATAGAGTATTATAGAGAGATTGTTATTTATGTATATAAGATATAATATATCCTTGTGTGTTGGTTCCGGTGGTGTGTGTATTTATAGATAGATATATTATATATATATATATATATTATATATATATATATTATATATATAATATAATGTATATATACAGATGAGAGAGAGAGAGAGAGAAGAGGATGAGATGGAGAGAGAACTAAACGAGGGTGAATCGAGAGAGAGAGAGAGAGAGAAGAGAGAGAGAGGAGACAATACCAATTACCAACCAAATATTTTATATTCTAAAGGCAGGTAACGACTTAAATAGTTTTGCAATGGTTGTATTAAATGTCATGCATCCGTGGATTAAATTTTCAAGCTGGATTACTTTTTTGTGCCCTCGCGAGATAGTACATGTACATTTTATATTTTACTTGAGCAGAATACATAATAACCCCCGTACAAGTTAAGTATATCTTAGTTTTACCAGACCACTGAGCTGATTAACAGCTCTCCTAGGGCTGGCCCGAAGGATTAGATATTTTTTTACATGGCTAGGAACCAATTGGTTACCTAGCAACGGGACCTACAGCTTATTGTGGGATACGAACCACACTATATCGAGAAATGAATTTCTATCACCAGAAATAAATTCCTTTGATTCCGTGTTGGCCGAGCCGGGATTCGAACTTCGGACCACCGGATTGGCAGCCGAGCGCGAAAACCACTCGTCTAGCAAAGAACTAACCCCCACATAAAACGCTCCATACATTATACATATACATTTGCGTATGTGTAATGAAATACCTATTCCCCTTGTTTAAGAATTGGACAACTTTTTATAAAGTGCAACTTTTATCAATTTTTTTTTATAAATGATTTTTGCAAAAGCAATGAAGATTGTCGACATTCTATCTCCATTTGAAGTCTTATCACTCCCTGAGTCCGAATCTTATGTTTTATGCCTTCTTGAACTTGTGATCATTCTTCAGCATCATATTTTGTCACTAAATACAGAAATGCATTTCAGATTTTGATATGAATTAATCTCCGGATTCCAGATTGGAATCCGAGGCTTTTCGAACCTCTAACAATTTCGACAGACCCATTACAAAATCGCTTCTGATATTAGGTTTTTTTTATCTGATACGTCTTGAATATGGAATGCAGTTTGTAACTAAGCTTTTTGCTAAACAAACCATGTTTTTTTTCTTTTTGTTACCTGATGATTCTTGAATGGGGAATGTGGTTTGTAACTAAGTTTTCTGCTAATCTGCTAAACAAACCACCAGACTTGGGAAAATGAAATTCCTGTTACTTCCCGGCAAAAAGGAAAAAGCATAAATTCTTCCCTTAATATATATTTCATACGTATAATTTTTCCATATTTGTGTTAATCGACAGCATATCTCTTTTGATTGACACTGAATTGGTTTCTACTTTCGATAACTGCCATTTATCTCAGTTACATATCATATTAACTTTCAAAAATTCCATGTCCAATGACCAACTCTGAAACATCGGTAACAATAAGATACAGTTTTGTCAATACTCGTAATGATTCAAATTTCCCAAACAACTTATGAGATGAGCACTAAATTGCACGCAAGGGGAATTTCAATCATTTAATGCCAAATTTCTTGTTATTAGATTATCAAGAATTTATTGAAGGTTGCAACATATGTAAGGTGTGTTCTCGACACGGTGGAAATATGAAAATAATGTGATGATTAGAACTGAACCTCCATGGTGGTAGTACTCTCTTACACTGTTCGGTATACACTGCCATCTGGAAGAGAGAAAGAAAGAGAGAGAGAGGGGGGCGGGCGGCGGGCTCCTGAATAAATGTTCAAAAAGAGAAACGTTAAAATATGTGATGAATAGATATGAACATCTTTGGAGGCACTGTGGACTGTAAAACTCTCTTACACTGCACACTGCACGGTACACTACCATCTAGGAGAGAGAGAGAGAGAGAGAGAGAGAGAGGAGAGCTCCAGGATACACGTTTCAAAAAAAAGGGGGAGATAAAATAAAAAAAAAAAATAAAAAAGAATCCTGTGTCAATGATGATATATGAATGTGAGGAGGCAAGGTATGCAAAACGTTTCCTTCAGGAACCCTAGGGGCCTCATGAGGGAGGGGGGGAGGGGAGGGGAGGGGTGAGGAGAGTGGGGGGCGTCATGGACGGAAGGAAAATGACTGGGGAAAGAAATGAGTTTGCCTCCATTTTCTATCAAGTCCATTTCGTTAATGATATGAAGTTAAGCCGAAACTTGTAAATTTCCTTCTTTCGGTTGTTGTGTCGATATTTATCGCTCGGGTGCAATATCGCCTGCCTCCCTCCTCATCCTCCTCCTCCTCCTCCTCCCCCTCCTCACAGAAATGATGGCCATCTCCCACTGCAGTTTTGAGGTCTCGGTGTGAGCAAATGAATGCTATAGTGGCGAATGCAATTTGGAGATCCCTCGGATAGCGTGTTGCGTTTCCTTCTTCCTCGCGAGAGGCTTGATTCCCTTTATCGGACTCCTCTTGGAATCTGAATGCATTTGCTCGCGATTGGCAGCAGAAAGCCGTCTCCTCGTCACAAGCGTCGGAACGCAGGCATGATGGCATTTCCAATCGCCTATTACAATCGTCGAATAACAGGCGTCGACCCATTCCTTCTTCTTCATTGGACAACAAAAAAGCATCATCGTAATTTAGTATATCTTCGGGCGGACGTCAGGCGCTGGCTGGGGCTCTATTGCCACATAATCATTTAGTTTCGCTGGATCCTCCATTAACTTTCGATCATCATTTCCTCGGTAATCACAGAAGAATTATTATTCCGTATCGATAAGATATTCGAGGATGAAATTAAGCAACGCAGACATCGGCCAGTGGATGCTATTGTTAAGCTCTTTCCAGAGGAGCTGTTCTTGCCGTTCCTGGAATTGTTATTTTGTGACTGGAATCCAAACAGGATTGTAACATTTGAAGTGAAGGTAACAAGCAGTTTTACATGCACTACAGACAGGGTTGCTCATATACAAAGCTGGTACACCATATTCTTTGGATTTTAAATCACTGTGTAAAGTAAAACATTTATTTCTGTATGGTTGAAAGTCCATAAACCTTATTGGTTAAACTATCTTTGAGGGTAAATACAGCAAGTAATAAAGT
Source organism: Macrobrachium nipponense (assembly GCF_015104395.2). Classification (NCBI taxonomy): domain Eukaryota; kingdom Metazoa; phylum Arthropoda; class Malacostraca; order Decapoda; family Palaemonidae; genus Macrobrachium; species Macrobrachium nipponense. The sequence continues at coordinate 77,897,115 of NC_087206.1, forward strand.
GAAATTCATCCTTCCTACCATAGACTTCCTCCTGGGCTCTGTTATAGACTGACTTCCAAGTTGTGGGCCAAGTTTCCAGTGAGTTTGTTGTTATTTGTTGTCAACGCTTCCCTACGCCTAAACTTCTCCTAACTTATGACGATAGACACACAGTAACCTAGGTAATATCCTCTGTATCTTGCACTTCTCAGCATATTCTGAACGTTCTCCTTGGAACTGTGCTGTCAGGAAGTTTGCAGAATCACAGGTGTTTGTTTTTTTTAAAAGTGACTTATCAGCTCAGAAAGTTTCCCCCCTGTTGGTCTTCAGATCAGTTCCAAAAGTGAAATCTATCTCTCGAAGCCCCCCAACGCCAGGCTGGGAAGAGTTCCTTATCAAGGAACTAGAGAAATCTGGACCTTGGTCGCTACAATAATAGATGCAATCTGCTACCTGCGTTTGGAAGAAACAGTTTTTCACAATATGGAATTATGTAGCAATATTCTTCAAGCTATGTTGTTTGCGTAGCTTTATTCAGTAAGGTGTTCCCAATATACACAAAGATCAGTATTCTCTCCTAGTTCTGTTATCACATACGTAGAATGTATGTTTACGTGTTTTGTACATACAAACTTTGGTATAACACTAGAAATTAAGTATTTTGATTTCGTTTCGTCATACAGGTTTACTAAAACGATTACACGTGAATTAATGAGTTTGAATTTTCTGAAAAGAAATCTATTGTGCCGGCTTAGACTCTCCGTCCGCACTTTTTCTGTCCGCCCTCAGATCTTAAAATCTGCTGAGGCTAGAGGGCTGAAAATTGGTATGTTGATCATCCACTCTCCAAGCATCAAACATTCGAAATTGCAGCCCTCTAGCCTCAGTCTTTTTTTTTTATTTTATTTAAGGTTAAAGTTAGCCATAATCATGCTTCTGACAGCGATATAGGATAGGCCACCAATGGGCTTTGGCTAATATTTCACGAGCCGCGGCTTATACAGCATTATACCGAGACCACGGAAAGGTAGATTTGTTTTCGGTGGTCTTCATTATCATCTAATTTCTTTCCAAGCCAGCTGTCTAAAAACCAAGGTGTTGGTCTGTCCCCCTTAGCCCCTGTACATAATCATCTTGAGGTGTATATCGTCCTTCCTTATCATATATTGATAAAAGTATCGAGGCTAAGGGGATTGTTTTGTGTTTTAAAAACGTCGACATCTACACAAACGGCCAAAATAAGTCAAATGGTTTTTCCCTTAGGGTTTCTACGAACAAACACTAAATTTTCTTCTTTGGAAGCTTGAAGAATTTGAAGTCAGTGGCCCCTTTGGTGGGCTTCCTCCATATGAGTAGGGTTCATCTTCTGAATAATAATAATAATAATAATAATAATAATAATAATAATAATAATAATAATAATAATAATAATAATAATAATAATAATAATAATACCTTGCAGTAATAAGTGGTACGAGCACCAACCTGAAGGAGTGGTAGAAAACGATCAGGCAAAGATCCTCTGGGACTATGATATCAGAACAGATGGGGTGATACGTGTAAATAGACCAGACGTGACGTTGATTGACAAAATCAAGAAGAAGTTATCACTCATTGATGTCGCAATACCATGGGACACCAGAGTTAAAGAGAAAGAAAGGGAAAAAATGGGTAGTATCAAGACCTAAAAATAGAAATAAGAAGAATATGGGATATGCCAGTGGAAATTATACCCATAATCATAGGAACACTAGGCACGATCCCAAGATCTCTGAAAAGGAATCTGAAAAAACTAAAGGACAATAATAATAATAATAATAATAATAATAATAATAATAATAATAATAATAATAATAATAATAATAATAATAATAATAATAATAATAATAGTTCATTTAAAAAAACAGTCATCGGGAAACCTTTCCTTTCGTAAATGCACAAAAGTGGAAGACGGTTGTGGAACTGCCTATTCTTCAGAGTACTTTACAAAACGCCCAACCTGTGCTATTTTCAGATATATTTTTGTCCTTTACTTTCGATATCCCCAACCTGTGTAATTTTCAGATAGATTTTTACGTCCTCTACTTTCAATTCAGAAGCGCCACAAAGCTTATCGTTCAGTTCTTGTTACACGCGTGTAATGGAAACGAAAATCATTGCTATTGATTTTAAATAGCATTTTTATATATATATGATGATGTTACCCGCGCGTTATGGCACCGTGCATAGACGAAGTATACGTTTCTTCCACCGAATGCAGTCTGCTGTTGATGTAAAGTGATGTGAACTCGTATATCACTCGAAAGTACTCAGTTTTTTTTTTTTTCTTTTTTTTACCCCAACATATGTTGTTGAACACATGCGCAGTAAAAGGTGACGACATGATTCCGAAGTTATTGATCTGAAACATCACTATTCTTCAAAGGGTTACGCGTTGGCAAACAACTACACAGCGTCGCTTTGTAGTCAGGCAATATTCGCTTTTCGTTTCTATAACTCAGATGCAGTGAAAGGGTGATCCTAAAACGTATTGATCTGTAGGTGTAATTTTCTTCTTTTACTCGAGATTTGAGCGTAATGATGCCCCAGTCAATTATACTCATATCACCTTTTTATATACCTGAACAATAGACCACTATGCTACAAGAGAAAGCGTACATTCTTTGATAGAGGAGGAGGCTTTCAAAGTGCTTGGGAGATTTGAAATCAACTTTACAGAAGTTTCTTTTTTTTAGTGAAATTTTGACAAAATCATATACGCAGACATGAAGAGGAATAAACTCATGGTAATAGATGAAAGTCATTTATTAAGGCTGCGGTTCATAATCATCGAGTACATGCGTATCTTTATCTATAGTTTGAATATCTTCTCTAGAGTTGTCTTGATGGAAATTCTCCTTATAACGTGTCTAGCCATGAAAAGAAACAGATGTTGCGGATGTAAATTGATATCAGTTAACTTAGAACGCCATAGTTTTCCTTCAGAAAATAATATGCACGTATTTCTGAGGCTGTCTCTTGATTTCTTTTTGAGTTCCTCTGAGGAAGCTGGGGGTCCAAAAAGGATTGGCGAGAGAGAGAGAGAGAGAGAGAGAGAGAGAGAGAGAGAGAGAGAGAGAGAGAGAGAGACTAAGTAACAGCAAACCTCAGTTCTGACAGAAAGATTTGATAAGAACCAAATTTGAACGTGATCGTCACGGCCGGAATGTCGAATTCTAGAGCCACCTCAAATTAAATTAATCTTAGCACATTTCTGGAATTTTGGGGGGATTCTATAAACCTTCTATGTACAGACGTTTTTTTCACTGTTTCCCACAATATATCCATCTTTCATTCATGGGGTTCGATGTTGGAATCAGTTAAAACTTGTAAATTACACATTAGTTCATGCATTTCTCTCGAATAATTATAACAAATGCCCTCTGAAATGAAATTTTTCAAAAGAAAAAATATGCAAGAGTATACCTTGACAATAGCTTACTGACTGCAAAAGAGCAAAATAAAAAGTGAGTTTTTACCAGTTAGGCTTCATTAAAAGGAAGAAAAGAAAGGCCAATCTCCTATTTCAAAGGACGAAAGCTCAAAAGAGTGACGAGGGCAAAAGCTATACGACAATTCCCAAGTTTGGCTGTAGAATAAAAAATATCAGTCACTGAAATGTGAATTCCAACGATTGCTCATTACCAGAAGTAAATGAGGCAAGAAGTAGCCTGGGGTGAGATACCAGGACACCTGGTATCATGTGGAACACTCCAACTGAGCCAGATGCAACAGGGGCAGGAAAAGTAAATGTAAAAAGAGAGATGGTGACTGGGAGGAAGAGACCCAAAAGAAGATATGAGACTGGTGTCACTTTCGAAAAGGGCTGCAAATATTGGACCGCCTAGATATGAGAACGAATTCCCACGCAAATTTTCTGTACATATAGTATTTTGAACTGAAATGAATATGAATGTACAGGACTGGGAAAAAATGAAAAATTTTTCTCATTCATTACCTACCTGAAGAGAGAGACAGCAATCTCTGAAATATAGTACTTACTTTCTATAAATTTGCCGTTTTTATGGGGCTCCTTTTATCAGATAGAATTCTGTTGTAAGTGAACGTTTCTACCAGTCATATATATATATATATATATATATAATATATATATATATATATATATATATATATATATATATGTATATATATATATATATACATATATTATATATATATATATATATATATATATATAGTTTTTCTAGATTCCTTTATTTATACATAGCATCACGTTTTATATACTTCGTGATCAAGTTATTCATATATATATATTATATATATATATATATATATATATATATAATATATATATATATATATATATATATATATATATATATATATATATATATATATATATATATATATATATATATATATCGTATATATATATATATATATACTATATATATATATATATATATATATATAATATATATATATATATATATATATATATATATATATATATATATATAGATATATATTATATATATATATATATATATGTGTGTGTGTGTGTGTGTGTGCGTGTGTGTATGTGTGTGTATCTCTTTAGAAGGAAATTTAGACTTATATAGCATCATTATGCAAATGTATTTACCCTTTGCGAAGATAATACACGAATCCTTAGCTGTTCGGAGATTAAAACCAAGCAAGAATTATATTACCTTGCAAGCAAACCTGAGAGAGAGAGAGAGAGAGAGAGAGAGAGAGAGAGAGAGAGAGAGAAAAGGAAAAAAAAACAGACTATGAATCATGCCTGCCCCGAACATAATGCGAAATTCTTCAAAGAACGAAGCTTCTCAATTCCATTCTAAATCTTTTCTTTGAGATATTGTGACCGACGCTGCTTGAAGAAGCAGCAGCAGCAGCAGCAGCGAATCACCGAACGGAACAAACAAACAAAAAGCAAAGGCGGGAGATGATAATGGCACCGTAATCACAGGCGAAGTGACCAAAAAGCGACCATCTGACCACTACAAAAGCAACATTCACAACCATAATAATTTGACCAATAAGGTCCGTAATAACATGATGGCTCTGCGATATTACAGCGACTTGAGGCACACGCACCTACCCAAAGATGCCTGTATTTGATTCCCGAAAGCAATGCCCAAATGCCCCAAGTTTCTTGGAACGTTAAGGCGAACTTTCCCTTCCTTTCCGTAAGACTTTCGAACGCAGGCGGTCCACGGCTTAGCACTGTCTCGCTCACAGGGGAAGATAATATGATCATAGGTCAAGGTATCAATCAGAGAACGGGTTCAATATGTACCCTGAAATTGAAGGGAACGGCAAGGCGGCCCCCGGGCATGGCGACTGGGTATGTGAATAATCGCCAGAGATGAAATTCGCTGCCCGCAACGCTGGAGTTTCATCCCTGGGACGATCCGCATCTTGGAGCCTTGTTGAGCGCTCCCCACATACGGAGCCATAAGGTCACTTTCCGATTTCGTCGGAATTATAAACCATCCGTGCCTCGGATGATTTCGGGGTCGGAACTGGGCGTGAAATTTCCGTAGAGCTTTTTGAAATCTTCTGGTCTGCTTTACAATAGATAAAACTATCCCCAAACAAAGTTTATTATTATTATTATTATTATTATTATTATTATTATTATTATTATTATTATTATTATTATTATTATTATTATTATTATTCAGAAGATGAACTCTATTCATATGGAACAGCCCCACAGGGGCCGCTGCCTGAAGATTCAAACTTCCAGGGAATATGGGGCTCATTACAGAAAGAAGTTACAGAAGATGAAGGGAAATACAGAAATTGTCGAGTTAATTGAATACGAGATAAATAAATATTCACAAATTATTATTCTTATTTTTTTACATTTATTTATCTATTTTTCCTTCATTATTTTATTTTTTTTATTTATTTATTGAAATTACAGTACATTTCTGGTAACCATTTCCATATTGACAATCTCCTTTAAAAGACAGATTTACTGATTTCAGTGAGAGCCTTGATTTTTTAAGGACTTGAATGCCCCCCCCCCCCCCCCCCAAGTCTCCGAGTGTGATATTTGACTAATTCATCAGAACCTCACCCCAAAAAATGTGGAGGGCTGGAGATTGTCAGCATACGAGAATAACTAAAAAACCCAAGGCTAACTAAGAATAAAACTTTATGTCAAGATACGAGAACGCATAAATTATCTTCATTTATATCATCTGATCGAAACAAATTATTTTTTATCATTTGATTATCTTCACCTACTCGTACCAACATTCAAGAACTGCTCATAATGTACCTGATTTATTGTAAATTCGATGTAATGAGAACGTTAATAGATGTTTGCTGTCATTTATGAAGGAACGGTTACGCTAATAATAATAATAATAATAATAATAATAATAATAATAATAATAATAATAATAATAATAATAATAATAATAATAATAATAATAATAAATATCAAGACCTGAAAATTGAAATAAGAAGGATATTGTACCCATAATCATAGGAACACTAGGCACGATCCCAAGATCCCTGAAAAGGAACCTGGAAAAACTAGAGGCTGAAGTAGCTCCAGGACTCATGCAGAAGATTGTGATCCTAGAAACAGCGCACATAGTGAGAAAACTGATGGACTCCTAAGGAGTCAGGATGCAACCAGGAACCCCACACTATAAAAACTACCCAATCGAATTGGAGGACTATGATAGACCAATAATAATAATAATAATAATAATAATAATAATAATAATAATAATAATAATAATAATAATAATAATAGTAGTACAAATTACTATTATAGGTTAACCCGAAACCTTATTGACGAATATTATCGTGACACTTAAAACGCAACCTCTAGACTGGATCGAAAGATAGCGAAAAGGAAATGGCAGGTGCATTTCGTAAGAAATAGCTTATTCAGGGGCCTGCATAAATTATAAGGCGCATTCTCCTTAAGGAATTCGTAATAAACGGCAGTTATAAATTGACAGCAGATTCGCACATATCCTTAATGTCTCCGTTATCTGAAAACTTACAGTTGCACTGATAAAAACAAACTTTAATGTTAGGTCAGCAAATTCAATTTGAAACGACTGTGGTCGTAAGTGCTACTACCTGGAAGCAACTGGTAGGAAAGCAGAGCAGCTCCTACTGGTAGATTCACAGCGATTGTGGCAGGATATCACCCCTAACTGATAGATGAAGTCCTTTCTCATAAGACTGACATATTTCAAGTTTGTCATCTGGTTAAGGATTCTGACAACAATCGTAGTAAGAAGGCCTCAGTGGCGTGATCGGTATGGTCTTGACCTACGACTTCAGTGGACGCGAGTTCGATTCTCGGGATTCCATTGAGGAGGGAGAGATGTGTATTTCTGGTGATAGAACTTCACTCTCGACGTGGTTCGGAAGTCACGTAAAGCCGTTGGTCCCGTTGCTGAATAACCACTGGTTCCATGCAACGAAAAAACACTAAACAAGCAAAAACAATCGTAGTGAGTGGTAAAACCTTGGGTAACATCTTTTATTTTGCTGCTTTATGTAGTTCCAGTGATTCGGGATAAAATTATGATGTACCCCAAGGCAGAACACCACTTCCTGGATGGTTATAAGCTGCATGGTGGAAAGAAATCTCCCCTAAATGGTGAGTGAGTTCTTCTGATGCCCATGACTATCTTTTTTTTTTATTTTTTTTTTACTCCAGTGGGATTCCAGAAAATAAAAACGAGATAATTTACAAATAGCCCAGGGCATGGCATTTGCAGGTTCATATTCTGGACTATTGTTGCGAGAAATCAGATAAGCCTTGGGGTATTGGATGTAAGTGAAAGTACCACAAAAAAGGAATAACATTTGATTGTTGATTTCTTTGTTGGTAGGAAGCTGCACTAAATTTCCCTTAGTGAGGCTAAAGTGAAAGCATGAGGTAAGCAAACTAGAGAAGACAAAGAATAAACAGATGGGAAAGAATAAGTTTGACAAAAAGGAAAATTTTAGAGTAGTCTACTCTACTCTAAGAGATGAGTGGCAGGAGGTATATCTAACGATTATTCGGTTGAAGCAAAATTGAAAATGAGATGATAATGATAGTTCCGCGTGTTGTACATACTGCATATTATTGTATGTAGATTGTTTTGTCTACAGGGATGAGGCTGTAGCCGTAGAATTAGCACTAGTCTGGTATGAAGATGAAAATATCTTATACGTATGCTTTTGAATTCTGAGAACCGTTTATGTTAAATGATGGTTAAAATTTTGCATAACCAAGTTCCAATTTCGCAACTCGCTTCATGGTACTAAGATTTTATATGCCTAAACCTATCTTCTATTTGGAGTGATCTCACCTTATCGCTTTGTTGAAGTTTTTTTTTTTTTTTTTTTTTTTTTTTTTTATGGCCTATCACAGTCCTCCAATTCGACTGGGTGGTATTTATAGTGTGGGGTTCCGGGTTGCATCCTGCCTCCTTAGGAGTCCATCACTTTTCTTACTATGTGCGCCGTTTCTAGGATCACACTCTTCTGCATGAGTCCTGGAGCTACTTCAGCCTCTAGTTTTTCTAGATTCCTTTTCAGGGATCTTGGGATCGTGCCTAGTGCTCCTATGATTATGGGTACGATTTCCACTGGCATATCCCATATCCTTCTTATTTCTATTTTCAGATCTTGATACTTAACCATTTTTTCCCCCTCTTTCTCTTCAACTCTGGTGTCCCATGGTATTGCGACATCAATGAGTGATACTTTCTTCTTGACTTTGTCAATCAACGTCACGTCTGGTCTATTTATACGTATCACCCTATCTGTTCTGATACCATAGTCCCAGAGAATCTTTGCCTGATCATTTTCTATCACTCCTTCAGGTTGGTGCTCGTACCACTTATTTCTACAAGGTAGCTGATGTTTCTCGCACAGGCTCCTCCAGTGGAGGGCTTTTGCCACTGAATCATGTCTCTTTTTGTACTGGTTCTGTGCAAGTGCCGGACATTCGCTTGCTATGTGGTTTATGGTCTCATTTTTCGTATTGCACTTCCTACATATGGGAGAGATGTTATTTCCGTCTATCGTTCTTTGAACATATCTGGTTCTTAGGGCCTGATCTTGTGCCGCTGTTATCATTCCTTCAGTTTCCTTCTTTAGCTCTCCCCTCTGTAGCCATTGCCATGTTTCATCGCTGGCTAGTTTTTTAGTCTGTCTCATGTATTGTCCGTGCATTGGTTTGTTGTGCCAGTCCTCTGTTCTGTTTGTCATTCTCCAGTCTCTGTATATTTGTGGGTCTTCGTCACTTTTATTAGTCCTTCTTCCCATGCACTCTTTAGCCACTCGTCTTCACTGGTTTTCAGATATTGTCCCAGTGCTCTGTTCTCAATGTTGACGCAGTCCTCTATACTTAGTAGTCCTCTCCCTCCTTCCTTTCGTGTTATGTATAGTCTGTCCGTATTTGCTCTTATTATTATTATTATTATTATTATTATTATTATTATTATTATTATTATTATTATTAGTATTATTATTATTCAGTAGATGACACCTATTCTTATGAAACAAGCTCAACAAAAGGGAAATTGACTTGAAATTCAAGCTTCCAAAGAATATGGTATAAATTAGGAAGTAGGAAGAAGTAAAGGGAAACAGAAAGAAGACATCTCACCTATCAAAAAAAAATTTTTTAAATAGATAAATAGATAAAAATGTATCTAAACGCAAGAAGATTAGTAAATGTGATGCCTGTCATAGTTGAGGTTACCTACAACAAAAATTCCGTCCTCACTGAATGCTGGTGATCCATTTGCACAAAAGAACAGAGTTACGATTTTAGCTTGCATACATATTATCCAGCGCAGCTGGAGTATGTAAACGCTACTGTGTTCTTTACAAACGCTCCAAATTGCAAGATTGAGAGAGTGCTTCTCACGATATCTGATAACTATTATTGTGTTTGAACATTTATTATTTAAATTTCCGTGCTGTATCATGCCCTTGGTGTTTTTTTTTTTTTTTTTTTTTTTTTTTTTGCCACGTAAAATTGTGGTGATTGTCCCTTTGGCCTTTATTCATTTGAGTTTTCTGTAAAAGAAAACTATTGTGCCTGCTTTGTCCGTCCATCCATCCGTTCGCACTTCATTCTATCAACCCTCCGATCTAAAAGACTATTGAGTCTAGATAGCTGCAAATTGGTATTTTGATCATCCACCCTCCTATCATCAAACATACCAAATTGCAACCCTCTAGGCTCGGTAGATTTTATTTTATTTAAAGTTAAATTTAGCCATGGATCGTGCTTCTGGCAGCGCTTTCTGGATGCATGGGACGCTGCCTCACACTACCGTATTTGGTGGGCGACTGGAACGCTACCGGTGACCGGTGTTGCTGATGGTTTTATGCAGCCTTTTACGCTGTACAGGAAACGCGGTTGCATTTTTTACTTGATTTTTATCAGGATAGATAAGGAACGCAATACAATCTTAGAACAAAAAAGTATAAAGTACAAATGACTGTTTTATTTATTTATTTTTTTAAATATTTTATGTCGTTCATTTATTTTCCTATTTTCCACTTTAAACCAAAGCTAGACTTTGACCAAGTAAATATACTCTTTCAGTCTTTCTCACAGGAACGCCTTAGGCATATCAAACGTATAGCATATATTGTTAGAGAACTTTTTATTATACGACTACAATCTTCGTCCATATTTTTACTTGACATTTCAAGCGCAAGCAAAAATGTTTCGAAAATCGTAGGCGGCATTTTTATTTTTGCATAGCGTTTTCACTTTGAGATTTTTTGCATTTCGTGCGTAGCGTATAGTGTTGTTTACTGCATTATGATTCTCTTATCTATATTGCATTGAGCAACTTCCGAGTTACTGGTGTGCAATTCTAGTGTTCTGTTCTGCATGTTTCATGATATTGTTACACACACTGTAGTTCGATTTTATGCACTGAATTGTTCATGCTTGTGCCACTTAAGTTACGGTTCTTGCGCGTGTGTATTGTACTTTGCACTTTGTGCCTCAAAATTCAAGTCAGTGGACCCTACTGTGGGCTTGTTCCATTTCAGTAAGGTTCATCTTCTGAATAATAATAATAATAATAATAATAATGATAATAATAATAATAATAATAATAATAATAATAAAATAATAATAATAATAATAATAATAATAATAATAATAATAATAATAATAATAATAATAATAATAATAATAAGAAGAAGAAGAAGAAGAAGAAGAAGAAGAAGAAGGAGAAGAATAATAATAATAATAATAATAATAATAATAATAATAATAATAATAATAATAATAATAATAATAATATAATAATTCCCCAATTCAATAGGCTTTATTTCTGAATTATTTAAAATTAATAAATAATAATAACTAATCGAATACTAATCAATAAATAATTATAATAAATTCGTCCCCAGTTTGAATAGGGTTTATTTAATAATAATAATAATAATAATAATAATAATAATAATAATAATAATAATAATAATAATAATAATAATAATAATAACAAAAACAACAACATCAACAACAACAACAACAATAATAATAATAATAATAATAATAATAATAATAATAATAATAATAATAATAATAATAATAATAATAATAATAATAAGGCTGCAGAAGGAAGTGTAGGGGCACAAAAGACCAGCTCCTGATAGACAAAATGGTAATGAAGAACAGTAGGAGAAGGAAAACCAACCTAAGCATGGCATGGATAGACTATAAGAAAGCCTTCGACATGATACCACACACATGGCTAATAGAATGCCTGAAAATATATGGGGCAGAGGAAAACACCATCAGCTTCCTCAAAAATACAATGCGCAACTGGAATACAATACTTACAAGCTCTGGAATAAGACTAGCGGAGGTTAATATCAGGAGAGGGATCTTCCAGGGAGACTCACTGTCCCCACTACTCTTCGTAGTAGCCATGATTCCCATGACAAAAGTACTACAGAAGATGGATGCCGGGTACCAACTCAAGAAAAGAGGCAACAGAATCAACCATCTGATGTTCATGGACGACATCAAGCTGTATGGTAAGAGCATCAAGGAAATAGATACCCTAATCCAGACTGTAAGGATTGTATCTGAGGACATCAGGATGGAGTTTGGAATAGAAAAATGCGCCTTAGTGAACATGCAAAAAGGCAAAGTAACGAGAACTGAAGGGATAAAGCTACCAGATGGGAGCAACATCAAACACATAGATGAGACGGGATACAAATACCTGGGAATAATGGAAGGAGGGGATATAAAACACCAAGAGATGAAGGACACGATCAGGAAAGAATATATGCAGAGACTCAAGGCGATACTCAAGTCAAAACTCAACGCCGGAAATATGATAAAAGCCATAAACATATGGGCAGTGCCAGTAATCAGATACAGCGCAGGAATAGTGGAATGGACGAAGGCAGAACTCCGCACCATAGATCAGAAAACCCGGAAACATATGACAATACACAAAGCACTACACCCAAGAGCAAATACGGACAGACTGTACATAACACGAAAAAAAGGAGGGAGAGGACTACTAAGTATAGAGGACTGCGTCAACACCGAGAACAGAGCACTGGGGCAATATCTGAAAACCAGTGAAGACGAGTGGCTAAAGAGTGCATGGGAAGAAGGACTAATAAAAGTAGACGAAGACCCAGAAATATACAGAGACAGGAGAATGACAGACAGAACAGAGGACTGGCACAACAAACCAATGCACGGACAATACATGAGACAAACTAAAGAACTAGCCAGCGATGACACATGGCAATGGCTACAGAGGGGAGAGCTAAAGAAGGAAACTGAAGGAATGATAACAGCGGCACAAGATCAGGCCCTAAGAACCAGATATGTTCAAAGAACGATAGATGGAAATAACATCTCTCCCATATGTAGGAAGTGCAATACGAAAAATGAAACCATAAACCACATAGCAAGCGAATGCCCGGCACTTGCACAGAACCAGTACAAAAAGAGGCATGATTCAGTGGCAAAAGCCCTCCACTGGAGCCTGTGCAAGAAACATCAGCTACCTTGCAGTAATAAGTGGTACGAGCACCAACCTGAAGGAGTGATAGAAAACGATCACGCAAAGATCCTCTGGGACTATGGTATCAGGACGGATAGGGTGATACGTGCAAACAGACCAGACGTGACGTTGATTGACAAAGTCAAGAAGAAAGTATCACTCATTGATGTCGCAATACCATGGGACACCAGAGTTGAAGAGAAAGAGAGGGAAAAAATGGATAAGTATCAAGATCTGAAAATAGAAATAAGAAGGATATGGGATATGCCAGTGGAAATCGTACCCATAATCATAGGAGCACTAGGCACGATCCCAAGATCCTTGAAAAGGAATCTAGAAAAACTAGAGGCTGAAGTAGCTCCGGGCCTCATGCAGAAGAGTGTGATCCTAAAAACGGCACACATAGTAAGAAAAGTGATGGACTCCTAAGGAGGCAGGATGCAACCCGGAACCCTACACTATAAATACCACCCAGTCGAATTGGAGGACTGTGATAGAGCAAAAAAAAAAAAATAATAATAATAATAATAATAATAATAATAATAATAATAATAATTCGTCCCTAGTTTGACAAACTGCCGTAAACCATCTTTTTTTCTCATTCTCAGTGAACAGAATTTTATACCATTCATAGCTTCCAAGTAGCTCATCTTCTGAGGAAATTCTGACAACGCAGCAGCTGAAATTTTGATAGGTTACAAAATATGAAAAAACTGACACTTGGATTGATAAACTCAAAACAAAAAAACTTTTTAATAAATGGGATATGGCAGTTCGTCAAAACAAGGAACAGATTTCGGGCGGAATCGTCCTTTTCCAAAATGTTAAACTAAACCCCTTAATAATAATAGTCAGTCGCTGGAACTAGTGATGTTATTAGAATATTGACACATGTGACACAGAGTTTTAGTTGGTTGGTTCTAATCATTATGTATTATGTAATTGCTTAAAAACTTATAAAAATACTAGCCTTCTTTCTTCCTTTGCTAGAAATTAATTTTATACAAGCTTTTATTTTCAATTGTTATAATTTTTTATATACTTTTACTATTATTCTACATACTATTGCTATCATTGCTATTAGTATGAATACTATTTTTTCAGCGTATCCAGCAACTATGTGGATATTGCCGATTGTCATTTTTATCATGTTATCTCATGTATCCAGATTATGAGTGTTTCATTTGTATATTCCACGTACATGGCCTTGAGCTGAAATAAACATTATTATGATTATTATTACTAACATTTTTTTTTATTTTTATTTTTTACTTATTTATTTATTTTTTTATTTTTTTTTTTTTTTTTGTGTGGGGGGGGGGTGTTTATCACAGCTCTCCAATTCGACTGGGTGGTATTTATAGCATGGGGTTCCGGGTTGCATCTTGCCTCCTTAGGAGTCCATCACTTTTCTTACTATGTGCGCCGTTTCTAGGATCACACTCTTCTGCATGAGTCCTGGAGCTACTTCAGCCTCCAGTTTTTCCAGATTCCTTTTCAGGGATCTTGGGATTGTGCCTAGTGTTCCTATGATTATGGGTACAATTTCCACTGGCATATCCCATATCCTTCTTATTTCTATTTTTAGATCTTGATATTTATCCATTTTTTCCCTTTCTTTCTCTTCAACTCTGGTTTCCCATGGTATTGCGACATCAATGAGTGATACTTTCTTCTTGACTTTGTCAATCAACGTCACGTCTGGTCTATTTGCACGTATCACCCTATCTGTTCTGATACCATAGTCCCAGAGGATCTTTGCCTGATCGTTTTCTATCACTCCTTCAGGTTTGTGCTCGTACCCTTATTACTGCAAGGTAGCTGGTGTTTTTTGCACAGGCTCTAGTGGAGGGCTTTTACCACTGAATCATGCCTCTTTTTGTACTGGTTCTGTGCAAGTGCCGGACATTCGCTTGCTATGTGGTTTATGGTTTCATTTTTCGTATTGCACTTCCTACATATGGGAGAGATGTTATTTCCATCTATCGTTCTTTGAAGATATCTGGTTCTTAGGGCCTGATCTTGTGATGCTGTTATCATTCCTTCAGTTTCCTTCTTGAGCTCTCCCCTCTGTAGCCATTGCCATGTTTCATCGCTGGCTAGTTTTTTAGTCTGTCTCATGTATTGTCCGTGCATTGGTTTGTTGTGCCAGTCCTCTGTTCTGTTAGTCATTCTCCTGTCTCTGTGTTATTATTATTAATTATTATTATTATTATTATTATATTATGATTATTATTATCTTTTATTATTATTATTATTATTATTATTATTATTATTATTATTATTATTATTTCGGAAAAACTCTCTATCACGAGAGTATATATTGTTCGAAGGGGTCTGCAATAATAAAGAAAAAAGTTAAGAGTTCGTGTATAATCATTTTATAAAGCTTTCGAACCCTTCCCTCGGTTCATCTTTGGACTGAAGATGAACCCAGGGAAGGGTTCGAAAGCTTTATAATGTATTTTTTTAATTATACACGCTCTTAACTTTTTTTTTTATTATTGCGAACCCCTTAGAACGATTATTATTATTATTATTATTATTATTATTATTATCATTATTATTATTATTATTATTATTATTGTTATTTTTATTATTATTATTATTATTATTATTATTATTATTATTATTATTATTATTATTATTATTATTATTAAACCAAACAAAAACTTCATTCAGTTTTTTTCTGAAGATTGAAAAAGAAACCCACAAAATCACTGTGTAACGTGTTTACTTCTAAGTATTTAGAGTAAAATTAAATGTAAATACTTAAAGGTAAACACGTTACATAGTGATTTTGTGTGTTTCTTTTTTAATTATTATTATTATAAAACGAAAAACTAGGAAGATGGATAACCAACTCATGTCAGCCACTGCGCTCAAGTGCGTACATGGCTTCCGAAAAATATCAGTGCTAGTGTTTATTTTAGTGATATTTTTCCGGTAATCCCATCAATATCACATCACATATTTATATCCAATATCTGATTCGATTTTACGCGCGCCGTTAAAACTCACGACGAAATGTAAATGGCTTTGTCATTGCATCATACCGGTAAGTTATGAAGTATAATATGAACTTTTCGTGTAATGCTTAAATTCCTTATCCAGAATGGCAATAAACATGTTTTAAGACATTCAATAAGTAGAACAGAATACAGAATTTTGGCCAAAGGCCAAGCTCTGAAACCTAAGGGTCATTCAGCCCTGAAACTGAAACTGACTGTCAAAATGTTTGAAAGGTGTAACAGGAAGAAAAACCTCGAAGCAGTTGCACTGTGAATCTATTGCTAGGAGAGGGTGGCAAGAAAGACAAGAAGAAAGAGAATATGAACGGTGGTACAGTAAGAGGAATGAAAAGGGTTGCGGCTAGGGGCCAAAGGGACGCTGCAAAGAACCTTGAGTAATGCCCACAGTGCACCGCGTGAGGTGCACTGACAGCACTACCTTCACACAGGAAGGAAATTCGATGAATGTAAAAATAACAAAAATAACTCCTTTTCTTGGACCAGCGTTGTAAATGAAAATTACCAGCGTTCTGGAAGAAACTCGTCGTTAATTTATACGTAATAGTATATAACACAAGTCAAAAAACATTATTGTAATATGATTGATCACTCAATGGCTGGTAAAAGTACCGAGCGATAAGCTATCAATCCCTTGAAACAGTTTATCATAGTTTTCTACGTGAGAATACCAACATTATGAACCAAACAAAAACTTCTTTCAGTTTTCTTCTGAATGAAAAATAAACCCACAGAATGACTGTGTATAACGTGTTTACTTATAAGTATTTACATTTTGTTTTACTCAACACTCGAGTACTTTCAGGCCCTATCTGTGGCTCATTTTCAAGAGATGAGATGTGAAGGTAATGATGTGGGTTTCTTTTTCAGTATCAACATTTTTGTTTGTCTATTCATCTATTTATTTTTTCTTTACTTCAGCTCGTTAAGTTCACCTTTCACTGTGGTTATTATTATTATTATTATTATTATTATTATTATTATTATTATTATTATTATTATTATTATTATTATTATTATTATTAGCAAATATCAGCCCCAGTGAGAAGAAAATAATAAGAATTTAAAAGACCACATATAAAAGCAATTCCACTGATGCTGCCATCCTTTTAAACAAAAAATATTATTATTATTATTATTATTATTATTATTATTATTATTATTATTATTATTATTATTATTATTATTATTATCATTATCACTCAGAAGATGCACCCAATTCATATGGAACAATCTCACAATATGGGCGCTCATTTAAGTAAGAGGAAAGAAGCGATCTCACCTATTTAAAAGAAAAAATAAATTTAAAAAGTAAATTATAAACATTCTGTCATACATTATTACCATCAGAGTTGAAAACAACTAAATTGACTATATTCAGTCGTTCAATTTCTTTCATCTTTCTTCAGGCTAAGATAACATCACGCTGTACAGATGGAAGGAGAAAATTTTTTTATCTCCAGTACTTTATTTTTTTTTCTTCTTTTCTAAGACTTCTTACTTACGACATTCTTTTCGTCGTTACTTTGCTTTGTTAAAATACTAAGATAAGTTACCCCGCAATCAGTATCTTGGCATTTAAACTCCGTTTATATCTTTACAAAGAAAAATCTCCACGCGTAAAACCGTTCAACTGGAGACCGGCGCACTGTGGTTGAGTCGTTAATCTCTCTCTCTCTCTCTCTCTCTCTCTCTCTCTCTCTCTCTCTCTCTCTCTCTCGTCTCTCTCTAGCTCCTCTACTCTCACTCACTATATATTATAATATATATATATATATATAATATATATATATATATAATATATATATATATATAAAATCCAAGCGCTTTAGTCTATACTAAGACAATATCTTAGTAAAGACGAAAGCGCTTGGATTTCTGCCCATCATTTTCTCGTTGTATTCGCTTACATATATATATATATATATATATTATATATATATATATATATATATATATATATTATAATATATATATATATATATTATATCTGTGCTTCTTTGTCTCTGCAAATGTGTGGTATGAGACTGCTCGCACGTATGTAATAATTCAAATGGACCACAATAAATGCTTGAAAAGATATGCAGAGATAACGTAAGAAAAATAAACTCTCATATCCACACCAAAATCCCTAATACGAAATGTTTCACGAACACGAGTGAATTACCCGACATGTACACAAGGACAAATTAATGTGCCAAACGAGAAACTTTGCAGGTGGGCATAAACGGCAAACAGCCCTGAGGTCACGTATTCACATGTGCGCGTACGCAGTTGGGGCACGTGTGCTAGATAAACAGCTGCTGAGAGACAACCCCAGCAACACCTGCCTACCTGTGCTATAGTGGTTTTTGTTACCAGAGACGAGTTTAAAAGGGGGGGATGGTTCAGATTACTGCTTCAACAACATCTGTCATTACAGCATGAACGTAAATGGGGAAAAATTTAATGTTTTGTTTTATTTGCTCTAGCTGTAATTTGCTTCGCAGCCAGGTTTTACCTCTCTCTCTCTCTCTCTCTCTCTCTCTCTCTCTATCTCTATCTATATATATATATATATATATATATATATATATATGTATAATAATCTATATATATATACATATATATTATATGTGATAATATATATATATAATATATTTTAAAATTAATATTAAATTTATAGTTATAAATATATATAATTATATCTTTATATATATATATAATATATATATATAATATATATATATATATAAATGATATATATAAATATATATATATATATATATATAGATTAATATTTACTTATTTATTTATATACAAAACCAGTGACTTGCTTACGTGATTAATTCTTCATTCTCTCTCTCTCTCTCTCTCTCTCTCTCTCTCTCTCTCTCTCTCTCTCTCTCTCTATATATATATATATATATATATATATATATATATATATATATATATATATATATACAACCAGTGACTTGCATAAGTGATTAATTCCTCTCTCTCTCTCTCTCTCTCTCTCTCTCTCTCTGAACTTCCACACTCTATCAGCCCTCCAAATCTTGAAGTCCAAATCGTCCAGTTGCCTGATCCTGACTGATTCAGGGGCGCTCCTTCTTGGCAACATTTTCTAAGATGACATCTCTCTCCCTCTATCTTGAAGTAATGATTGCTTATGGTTGGCCCTTTGTTGCAAATGACGGCACCCGACTTCTTCTATTATTTTTTTCCAGCCTTCTTTTCTGAAAAGGTTTCAGCGAATTGCTACCAGATGGTAAACACTACGAGAGCAACAAAAGCCAAGCGGTTATTTTCACCGTCATTCCGCCCGAAAGAGAAGTGGTTATTTTCACCGTCATTCGGCCCCCAAAGAAAAGTATTTCAACACGACTCCTCCGGAGATTCGAAACCCTTTTTTTTTTTCTTTTACGTCGTTCTTCTTTTTTTTTATTTTTCCTTTTTCAACGAGTTTATGTTTTTACGGTATAATAAATTTTATTGTCCGGATAAAGGATTCACTACCAGGTGAACGAGTTACAAATCGTTGCTTTTGTTCTGGGGCCATTCTGCGCTGTAAGTGCGGTCTGATACCACTCCGAAGGGCCCTCTATCGGCCAGCATCGTGTCCATTGTTACCGCTTTTATGGCACGTATTGTGTGGAACTTGTACCGGGTCTGGCGCGATTACTCTATTGTATCCCCGACTCGATTCTGTAATATTTAACCCAGAGCTCCTTTTGTGCTCCAGTCGATGTTTTGTAGACGTCACAGAGAGAGAGAGAGAGAGAGAGAGAGAGAGAGAGATAGAGAAAGAGAGAGAGAGAGAGAACTGGCAACGAAGAGGAGAAGGAACCCATCAACGGAGACACACAAACACTAGTCTGAAATAGCTTAACAGAAAACAAAAACAAAAAACTTACCTCGTACTTGAACTCCAGACGAGGAATGTCAAGTTGCGATTGGTCCAGGGTCATCTGTCGACCAATGAAATGATCGCGATTCCAGGCACCGCTGTGACCGCGGTCTCACGTTCGAGTTCCGCCATTTTGATGGCGGAATGTAGTATTCATCGTTTTATTGGAGGTCATACGTATTACTTTTTAGAGTCTCCCTTTCATCGGCGTTGAAGTGAGACCCTTTTACATATGTAAAAGAAAATGACACACACAAAAGTTACCTATTGACAAGTTTTATTAGTCGCAGAGGGTTGAGAAGGTAAGTGAGCCTAAGTGAGGGTAGATACCCTCTGAAAAGGTAGACGAATGGAGATAGAAGATTGTCAAGGAAGATCGTATTTTAAGAAAATTTCAGCTGGCGACTAGGTGGGAATTATGATTTGTAATATGGGGAATATTATACAGTGAGCTCCCAACTTTTAGTGAGGTTTGAGGCAATAGAACACATTTCCATTAGACTCAAAATTTTATGATTAAAGAGGATATTTTCATGTCCAAACACTGCCACAAAAAAACAAAAAAAACTGATAGCCAACCTCACCCCTTCCCTCGCCTTCCTCCCTCGCAAAAATGGTTTAATTTCAACTGTTGTATACAGGTAGAATGAAAGGCGAATTTATCAGTAAGGAATGGTTCAATGTTAAAGAAATTTATTTCAATTTCTTAATCATTCCTGTCAATTTTGAGGATTCAAAATATTCTTCTTACTAAGTGACGAGTTTTATTTACTGGCTTTTTATAATGTTAAAATATGCACTGAGATCATCTCACATTTTTCTGGTTTTGTGTTCCTGTAGGAACTAATTCTAAGGATTAACTAGTTACCCAGACTAATTTACTACCCTAATATGACTCTCCTTGCATTGTGATGCATTTCTATCCCTTTATTAATTTGTTAATTTATTTTTTTTTATTTTTGATAAGCGAGGTCTCTTCTGTCATTATTTCTTTTGCGTCCTCGTACTTCTGCTTAACGAACGCCATTAAATTCTTTGGAAGCTTGAATTTTCAAGTCAGTGACCCCTGTGGTGGGATTGTTCCATAGGAATAGGGTTTGTCTTCTGAATAATAATAATAATAATAATAATAATAATAATAATAATAATAATAATAATAATAATAATAATAATAATAATAATAGTGGGCTTGTTCCATATGAATACGACTTATCTTCAGAATAATAATAATAATAATAATAATAATAATAATAATAATAATAATAATAATAATAATAATAATAATAATAATAATAATAGTGGGTTTGTTCCATATGAATAGGATTCATCTTCTGAATAATAATAATAATAATAATAATAATAATAATAATAATAATAATAATAATAATAATAATAATAATAATAATAATAATAATAATAATAATAATAATATGTGGGTTTGTTCCATATGAATAGGATTCATGTTCTGAATAATAATAATGATAAAGATAAAGAATCTCAAATCAATGGGACCTGTGGTGGGGCTTGTTAAACAATAATGATGATAAAAACAAACTGATTTTTTTTACTCTGTCAACGATGCTGGGATGAACTGCGTTTTACACCATCAGTATCTCACAACCTAGGTCACAGCAGATGACCATTGCTCAGGACAAATTATTTATTTGGAAAGAGGAACCACGTGTCTTTAGTGTAAGGTTGCCCGAACGAATGATTTACGTCATAATATACGAATTCTGTCCACGCCTGCGAAGTTGAAATTGCCGCTCTCACGGACTTACCTGGGTGTGAATGTGCATTTAGAATAATTTTATATATATATATATATATATATATATATATATATATATATATATATATATATATATATAATTGACTATTCAAGAGTATATACTAGAGAAAGAAAATAATGTAAGGATCATATTCTGTGATGTGATAGCATGAAGCAGATACAAAATCTTAATTTTTTTTATTAAACAGCTTCTTCAGAATTTCTCTCCTTCATTTTTTATGTTATTTAACTATCTGTTGATTTGCTTATATTCGTTTAGG
Organism: Macrobrachium nipponense; assembly: GCF_015104395.2. NCBI lineage: Eukaryota > Metazoa > Arthropoda > Malacostraca > Decapoda > Palaemonidae > Macrobrachium > Macrobrachium nipponense. Next base: position 77,919,131 of record NC_087206.1, read on the forward strand.
ATAAGCATCTACCCTTCAGGGTTTTCAATACTGATCTAAACAGTGAAAATTCTCTATTTACTTTTGCAACGATGGAAACAATTTACGAATTTTCAAAGCACTTTTTCTCCATTGGTGCTAGAGACACTCTTGTTTCTTTTAAAAAGTCTGTTTTAAGCACATAAACCCTAACATATATAATCCACTTGAAATCTTTTATTTGTCACATTGTATCAAAGGGATAATATTCACGACCAATAAAAATTTATATTGCTGGTAAACTAATGAAACTTTTCCTCAAGGCATACATCAACTTAAACACGAATAATTATTCCTAATTAAGCACATAAACCCTAACATATACTATAATCCACTTAAAATATTTTATTTGTCACATTGTATCAATGGAATAATATTCACGATCAATAAGCATTTATGTTGCTGGTAAACAATGAAACTTTTCCTTAACGCATGCATCAACTTAAACACGAATAATTATTCCTAATATATGATCCGCTTAAAATTCTTTATTTATTATACTGTATCAGTGGGATGATATTCACGACCAATAAACATTTATATAGCTGGTAAACTAATGAAACTTTTCCTCACTGCATGCATCAACTTAAACACGAATAATTATTCCTAATTAAGCACATAGACCCTAACATATATAATCCACTTAGAATCTTTTATTTGTCACATTGTATCAATGGGATAATATTCACGATCAATAAGCATTTGTATGGCTGTAAACTAATGAAACTTTTCCTCAACACATGCATCAACTTAAACACGAATAATTATTCCTAATTTACATAACAACGTTTCCTGCTGGGCGAATTGACTGACGTCTTTTCATAGAAAATGGGACCCGGTGCTCTTGGATATTAGAATCAATTTCGACTCCTGAAACCAACTATCAGATCTGAAATATTGAGGTGGAGGAGTATCCGTCGAGTTATAACTCGGGTATTAGGCCTCTTAGTTGCCTTGTTTCAATCATTACTGACTAAGACAGACAGACTTCATTCACGACACCTGCAATTATTGTTTCCCTTCCCCTAACAGAACCATTTCGTCTTTTGTCGCGCAGCTAAGATTAGCGGAGATACACCTGCACGGCTTAATAAAAACCGTAAATTAACCTAGTAACAATAAACATGGTTTTAGATTTAACACTGCCTTGTTTAAAGAGAGTGATGTTGTCAACAGTGAGAGCTACGTACATCCAAGGATCTAAAGATAGACAAGAAACAACACTTATAAACAAACATAGATAGACAAGAAACAACACTTATAAACAAACCTACTATTGCCCTCTAGCGGCGCAAATCGGTAATAGGATCAACAGAGGCTAATTACGGTTATTTATGAAAATGGAGAGGTACACAACTATATTTATATTAATACATATACACACACATATATACGTATTTATTTATTGATTGATTGATTGATTGATTGATTGATTGATTGATTTATTTATTTATTTATTTATTTATTTATTTATTTATTTATTTATTTGTGTGTTTGCTCACTTTTGAAGGAGAGTAAGTAGATATATGTTTACTTATGCACAAACGATCTACGAACACCAAGAGACTGAGAAATATGTCAAAGAGAAAGTGGCGACGCAACAAAGAAACCAATAAAGAGTGATAATTACGAGGAGGCAATAAAAGAAAATAAATACGACTAAATTGGCAACAACAACAAAAACAGGGGGTGGGAGAACAATTGCATCAGACGACATCTGAGGACCCTGCATCCCGTTTTCTATGACGGGACGCGAGTTAATTGTTATGCAACAGGAAACGGGAAATGTGTCCGATGCACGCACCTCTGAGGAAGAAATTGCAGGTTATGCGTCATGCAGTACAACGCTGTTCGAAAGACGGAGGGATAAGTATACGGGGCAGACGAGATATTGACACGTATATTACAACGTTGAAGACTACTAAAATGCTCCTCCCGGGATATTGTGCAGGCTTCTGGAGTCTTCCCTGAGGATGTAGGCCTACTTCTGAAATCAAACTTTTTCATAAATCTGCCAATCGATTGGCAGATAGACGTGTAGAGAATAGACCTACTTCTTCTGCCAATTGATAGACAGGTATAGAGAAGTAGGCCTACTTCTGCCAGTCGACAGACAAACACAGAGAAATAGGCCTATTTCTGCAATCGATAGATAGATACAGAGAAGTAGGCCTACTTCTACCGATCGATAAACGTGTAGAGAGTAGACCTACTTCTGCCAATCGATAAACAGGTAGAGAGAAGTAGGCCTACTTCTGCCAATCAATTGGCAAATAGAGAGAAGTAGGCCTACAACTGCCAATCGATAGACAGATACAGAGAGTAGACCTACTTCTGCCAATCGAAAGACAAGTAGAGAGAAGTAGGCCTACTTCTGTCAGTCGATCGATGCGTGTTTATAAGTCTGTATTTATTTACGTTAGGAATATCTATGCATTATAATCGCGTGTATACATATGCAAATTTGCATACGTAAAACAATCTAACATCATATCCCAAAATAAGATGACATGTTTACAAATTAAAGAGGTTTGACACGTTAGAATATAATAAATAACAATGAATAACTCATCTGGTCCGTCTCACACGAGATAGTGAAGTTTCCCCGTCATCCATTTATTCGTCTGTTCGTTTATCTGCAGAACACATCAGCAAATTGTGTCATCATTACCAGGGGGTAAAGTAGATTGTATCTCTATAGGTACTCGAGATAGTAAATTTACCAGCACGTCAGGTCTTGTTAGCTTTCGATAGTCTCTGATAGCACACGCCTTATAAAAGTCATTGATTTTTGCAACAAATAAATGATTAACGAATGCAAAAGATACCTTGTAGAAATTAAGTGTTTTCACGTTATATTTGCAAATGAATATGTTGGTTTTTTTTAAGAGACTTCTGTAGATTTCCAGTATTCGTTTCTTTTTCTAAAAGGCTTGTAATACAAATTTCAGATTATTCTACGATTTCTGTAGATTTCTAAATATTTCTTGTGTTTTCTCCAAGGCTCGTATTACAGATTACGAATTCTGCACATTTCTAATTATCTCCATTTTTTCATTAAGGTTTGTAATACAAACTAGAATTATTTTACGAACAACTGTGAACTTTCGGCTGAACAAAGACCCTGATCTATACTGTACCTTTGAGAAAAGCTGTCTGAACACACTGGAGTTTAATTGAGACAGGACTGTTAAGAAACTCTCATTCATCGTTACTCCACCTGCTCTAGACCGAAGTTTGAATTGCTCTGAAATAAAATGATCGATAAAAAGGCATCAATGAGATAAAAAATAAATGAAGAACGACTGCCATATATAAAAACAAAAAAGATAGACAATTGATGTTGCTTAAGGAAGGAATTTTTATAAAAGATAGAATAAGCAAATACGAAATGAAGTTCTAAGTCATCAGGTCCTGAGATCAATTTCAGAAAGTAATCTTGGTATTAGTAGGATAATATCAAAGGAGATTATTGCATTTGTGACAAGAGAGTTATTGATGTGTTATGGCTGCCCTAATATAAGTTCGTAAGGACTAAATAATATAGATGAACTATCTATTTTTAAAGAATGGTTAAATTTCTCCTTACAGAGAATAAGAAAGAAAAAGAAGAGAGGGCTTTAGGAATACGATTCTCTCTCTCTCTCTCTCTCTCTCTCTGTGTGTGTGTGTGTGTGTGTGTGCGTTTGTGTGTGTACGCCAACGGAACGAGAAATGGAGAATTAACAAGGAGAGAAGGAGACGGGTAATTGGTTATTCATTTCCTTTACAACAGCCTCTCTCTCTCTCTCTCTCTCTCTCTCTCTCTCTCTCTCTCTCTCTCTCTCTCTCTCTCTCTCCGCCGAAATGAAAATAAAATAAAATTCAAAATTTGTTTTAAAAATAATAAGTAACGATTAAAATCAAAGTGTATGATGCTACCTCTTCTACATAAATTGTTGTAGGTTATATACAAAGTAATTGATGTTGTTCGTCCTTTGCCGATAAAGAAAAGTTATGCGGTTTGTATTATCTATTATTCATCATTTTATTTATAATTTACTATTTATATATTTTAAATGGTGATCGGGATTCATTACATGTTCATATCGTTTCTGTTTGAGTTCTTTTATATTCTACTCGAAAAGTTCTACGGCCTTTTTTTTTATTTATTACTTATTACTTGATTTATTATTTACTATTTATCATTTTAAAATGGTTATCGGGATTCATTACATTTTCATATCGTCTCTGTTTGAGTTCTTCCATATTCTACTCGTGTTTCTCTTGTCTTTCGGTTTTGCTGATGAGGTAGACAATGCTAATATCTTTTTAGAAAGCAAAGAAAATCGCATTTGTTGTGAAAGCGCTTTCATTTAAGGTCTATAGAATACCTTGCTTTCATTAATCCCCCCGAAAGCTCACTCATCTAGTGATAGTGAATATTCATTGATAATGATTATTCATTTGTAATGATTATTCATTTATAAAAACAATTATAGTGAATAATCATTGATAACAAATATTCATTTGTAATGATTATTCATTTATAAAAAAAATTATAGTGAATAATCATTTATAATAAATATTCATTTGTAATGATTATTCATTTATGAAAACAATTATAGTGAATAATCATTGATAATACTTATTCGTTTGTAATTATTATCTTCATTTATAAAAACAATTATAGTGAATAATCATTGATAATAATTATTCATTTGTAATGATTATTCATTTATAAAAACAATTATTTAACGCTTTTTCTATTCACGAAGATGAAGGAATACCCAAGAATATTAGCATTCATTAATCCAAAATATTCTTTCTATAATTCTTTAAAATAATATGCTTTACCTTTCTAGTCTTTATGCTCTATGGATATTCCAGAAATAAATTCTTTTATACCCATAGGGTAGTGATACCGATAGTACACCTCATGCGGTGTACTGTAGGGGGCATGACTCAAAGGCTCTTTGAAGAGTCCCTAAGACACCCTAGCTGCTAGAACCACTTTCGTTTCATTTACCGTATCTCCGTTGATATTCTCTTTCTTCCAATTTAACATAAAGATTTTTTTTGAGTAGGTTTATCCAGCGAGGTTGAACTTTTGTTTAATGCTTGTCTTTAAATAAATGAATTTCTGTGAAGAAAGCTAGAACAGTAACTTTCTCCACAGAAAGTAATTTAAAAACTTAAAGACAAGCATCGAATAAAAGATTAACCTCGCTGGATAAGCTTACTCAAAAAAATCTTGATGTTAAAATGGAAGAAAGAGAATATGAACGGAGATACAGTAAAATATTGATGTTAAAATCAAAGTTTGAAGTGATATCTTAATCTTTGCTGAAATAGGATTGAATGAAGCCGATGGTTCATTTTTTGATGTTCCATTGATTGATTGACTGAGTGGCTGATCGATAGATTGATTGATGATGGCTACCCCCTGGCGCTGCAATGGCATAGGTCTTTGACGCTGAAAATGAATATTCGATCTCTTTCTGACCACATTTTTATTATTATTATTATTATTATTATTATTATTATTATTATTATTATTATTATTATTATTATTATTATTACACCACTGTGGATTACTTTACCAATATTATCATTATCATTATTATTATCCTATTTACAAAACTATGTAATACTTTAACAATATTATTAATATTATTATTATTATTATTATTATTATTATTATTATTATTATTATTATTATTATTATTATTATTATTATTGTTGTTGTTGTTGTTGTTGTTGTTGTTTTTATTTCTGGACTGAAGATGAACCCAGGGAAGGGTTCGAAAGCTTTTTGTAAAGACTTTTAAAATTATACACGAACTCGCAGCATTTTTTATTATTGTGGACCCTTTGGAACATTATAATATACTCTAGCAATAGAGAGTTTTTCCCAATTGTTATTATCATTATCATTATTATTATTGTTGTTGTCTTCAGTAACAACTGTGGGGCAAGAATGATTAACGACAGAGAAAGAAAACGTCTTTGAAATGCTAAAGAACCAGAAACAAAAAAAAGTGGCAAAGGAATTCCGACGCAATTTTTCGACGCCTCCAAAACTTGCCCAGAGTCAGTGGAGACAGACCCCCGACAATTCGACTTAACAAGGTGACGATGAATCGCTGAAGTCGACCCCATTGAAGTCGACCCCCTATTGAAGTCGAGCTGAACTTGTGACAAACAACGAGGCCGGTAACAAGCCCCCCACCAAGGAAACTCATCAACAAGCGTAACCTCGCCCGATTATACCTGTTAATTGGATCCACGCTCGGCTACTGCTCGTTATAAACCAATCGAATCGAAGTGTGAACGAAAAGGAGGGAAGGGAGAAAAAAAGAGAGGGAGAGAGAGAGGAGGTTAGAAATAATGATGACACGGCTCGTAACAGCCTTTGTTCTTTTAGATATATCGGTCATTTTATTATTATTCTTCCCTATGCGTCGCTCGTTGGCAAAATCTGTGGCAGATTTACATATTACATTTACAAAAGACGAATCTGTTTCCGCTGTGACATGGTTCGTAAAAGCCTTTGTTCTTTTAGATATATCGGTCATTGTATTATTATTCTTCCCCATATGTCACTCGTTGGCTAAATTTGTGACTGATTTACAAATACATTTATAAAAGACGAATTTGTTTACGCTGTGATCATCATTCTCCTTCGCATTATTTATCAATACCATCATCAATGTTCGGGAAATCAAAAACGGAACAGAAGGAGAATCGATGATAAATCCCTTCGATAAACGACAGATAAAAAAAGAAAAAAAAAAAGCTTCGTTCGTTCTACCATCCGAAAGAAGAGGGTTGGATCCCTCTTTTTCGGTCATCAATTGGAATGAAGCGAAGCGTAGCATGACGAGGGCTTTCCCATTCAGCTCGATGTGTTCCAATCTTTAATTTTTTTTCTTTGAGGCCGAGAAAAGGTTTTTTTTTGGAGGGGGGGAGGGAGGGAGGGAGAGAGGGAGGAGGGGTGGACGGGACGCCATGCTGATCGCCTATCCTTTTATTTCCTTTTATTATTACACTGCGCGTGTCTTCTCGTTTTGTATAGTAGGCCTGACCACGGACCGTGGGCCTGAGCCCACGGCGCGTTTTGGCCGTCTCCAAGTCCTCGCACAGGAACTTCCTTCCCGAAGTGAGGATTCGAGATTTTTTACGCAAAAGATGCTCTGAAGTACTCCCAGGACTCACTTACAGCTCTAAGTGGGTCCTGAGTACTCTCTAGTATCTTTGGTTTACACGAATGTGAAGTCTGCGATGACGAGGGTCCGTTGGGGTGATGCATCATCTTGGGACAGAGAATATCATTTCGTCTATAATAATAATTATCATTATCATTATTATTTGCTGGACAAAGACCTTCATTAACACGGGTTTTATTGAAACTAACGGCTATTTCAGCCGCGTTTATTTTGTATAGAAGTTTCTCTATTCTCCTTATTACTGAAAAGTCAGTAATGAGAAGAATAGAGAAACTTTTATACAAAATTAACGCGGCTGAAATATCCATTGTTTCCAATAAAACCTGTATTATTATTATTATTATTATTATTATTATTATTATTATTATTATTATTATTATTATTATTATTATTATTATTATTATTATTATTATTATGCAGAAGATGAACCCATTTCACATGGAACGAGCCCACCACAGGGGCCATGACTAGAAATTCAAGCTTCCAAAGAATATTACAGTGTTTTCAAAAGAAGTAACGGCAATACAGAAAGAGGAAATATCGTTTATTAGAAAAACAGGTAACTTAACAAATTAATCAATAGATGAATGAAACTGTAATTAAAATATTAAAATACAAGTTGAAATGTATTAAGGGAGTAATGGATTGCATCTTCGCTTGAACTTCTGAAGAAGTTCCAATTGGGAGGCTGTTCCATTGTCCAACGGTGTGAGTTGGAATAAAGGACCTCTGGAACTTTGTTAGAGAAGTTCGACAGCCAGGCTAAACATTTACTGCATATTGGCGCTTCTGCCGTCCAGCGAATCTGGTTCCTCTTCGCAGATAAAATGGAATCAGGGATCAAATGTGAATGCGAAGGATCTCTGTTAATATCAAACATATGAAAGAGTGACAAACAAGAGACCTTCCGTCGATGGTCCAAGTTATAACAGCTGATATTGGGGAAATAGAAATATACCGGAGAGAACCACTCCATCTAAAAGAGATATCCAAATGAATAGTTCCCGAAACCTCGGAGTAGAATGGAAATCTATTATGAGAATTTCTGTTATCTTTTCCATTAGGAAATCCTTTAACATTATGACAGGTGTTAGAGCTAGACTAACATAAAAGAAAATTTCTTAGATGCAGGTGTCTTGACAGCCGTCATTTTTCATCATAATATTACGAAATGTCGTACTTATGAGTAAAACTCTTATTAAATAAATATTTGCACATAAAAATACAATAAACTTTTAAGGGCTTCAATTATTTCGCAACGGTATTAGTCGAATTATTGCTGGAGAGAATTCGCGTCCTTTCTATTTAGTGCAAATTACTGTAATTTTAGTGAATTATACACTTACTCACACGCGCACACACACATATATATAATTATATGTAATTATAATATATATATATATATATATATATATATATATATATATATATATATATAATTGAGGTAGGTAACTAACACATTAGTAATTATACACATTTTGCACATAATGAAACATCAGACGTATCATTACACACACAGAGACATATATATATATATATATATATGTGTGTGTGTGTGTGTGTGTGTGTGTGTCTCTGTGTGTGTAATGATACGTCTGATGTTTCATTATGTGTAAAATGCGTATAATTGCTAATGTGTTAGTTACATACTACAATTATTTTTACTCGGAACTTACTCTTAAACCAGTCATAACCCTATTAGATGGTAAAATACACTTCATAAAAATAACAGTTAGACGAAATGAGCGCCTCAGTGGCGTGATTGGCATGGTCTTGGCCTGCCACCTCGGTGGCCTCAAGTTCAATTCTCGGGCCTTACACTGAGCGGTTAGGTTAGATATGTGTATTGCTGGTGATAAAAGTTCACTCTCGACGTGGTTCGGAAGTCGCGTAAAGCCGTTGGTCCCGTTGCTGAATACCACTGGTTCCATGCAACGTAAAAACACCATACAAACAAGAAACAGGAAACGGCCACTTCGTTTCTAAAGTCACTGGTTAAACTCCTTATTGTCAAATGAGGAGCCGAGATATATCTTGCAAAAACTAATTGTTGTAAAAATCAGATGCAGAGTTGAGGTTTATGTGAATGACTCAAAAACATGCTCAGTGACAGCGGATAGCAGTTCACTTGTTTAATTTGATTATATGTTCTTGGCTACGAGTATGAAACTAGTTTCACTCATTAATCTAATTTCATTTTCCTCACCTCGAGTACGAAAAGGAAAAACTCAGTTTGATTAATACCCATAATATTTCTTCCATCATCGTTTCCATATTCTTTTAACAACTGTTCCACATCAACAGCTTTGAGGTTTTCCTCCTGTTACGCCTTTCAAACATTCTTACTGTCGATTTCGGTTCCAGCGCTGAATGACCTCATCATAGGTATAATCACTCATATAAGTTCATGGATATCTCCGGG
>NC_087206.1:77936278-77961278 GCF_015104395.2 Macrobrachium nipponense
TTTACCTAAAGCTTCTCACTCCCACAAGCGTCTATCACACATCCTATTCCCGTTTCTTCCCCAAACCACGTACTGTGCTCTTCGACAATTACTTTGAGATACACCTACGTATCCTGTCCCACTGTCCCAAGGAAGAGGAACGCCTAGCAGATGTTTTTGCAGAGTGTAGATAGGAACCTTTGTTACGAAGGGAATGTTCCCTTTATTGGGACATGAGTCCTTTCTGATCAGGTGAACTGTAATCAGTTTCTTTATTACCGTGGCGTACCGGAAAATAAAATTTAGCGATTTCTCTCCATTCGGGCCAGTGCTAAAGGCATTAAAATCATAGCGCATTAGGTGGAAGCAACAGGAGGTAGCGGCAAATACAGAGAGAGGAGAGGACGGTTATTAGAAAAACGGACCAATCAGCAAATCAACAAAATAATAAAAATCTAAGTAAATTATCAAAATACAAGGCGAATTCTATTTTAAATGTTGCTATGCTGCATGAGAAACCTTGTTATGTATACAAGAAAGACAGGAGTTTCTGAGAACGTTGGAAATGGTTAAGGAGATAGGATATAAAGGGCTGTTAGAGAGAGGAGTAATAGAACAATAATATATGAAGGCCTTCTTGGAGTACGACAAAGATGGAACAATATGTGTGTGTGTGTGTGTGTGTGAGTGAGTGCGCGCACGCACGAGCATGCGACTATATTGTGATCGATGTGCGCTGTTGCTGATTCATCTGTGTGATTGGACGAAGAGACAGACAAAATAGGTCATTACAGAATAAGAGTTGAATTGGAAAAGATAAGGATGAAGATTTATGAGGAATAGGTACACCTGTTAGAAGTTCGAAAGAAAAGAAGTAAAAATGTGTATCATAGATTTACCTTCAAAAAGCTTACTTTCACCAGAGAAAGCGTCGTGCATTTAATGTTAGGGCGTTAAGAGTGTTTCAAAATATAATGAAATATTAAATATGATGAAAGAAAAGAATCAATAAGGGAACTATATATCTATTTAATATTTAAAGTTGGAATGAAGGAAACCTTATAAATGCAGGCAATATAAAGTTTAGCTTTTTTGAGTTATGTGTGCGGTTACGGACTGTGAATGGAATATAGTAGACTATCCTATATTTCCAAAAAATATTAATCACCGGATTTAAACCATATGGATGATAGCCGAATGTCCAGTAGAATATTGCCGTATAATTATAAAAGCAAAAGTTTGGACAAGAAATTGGAGTATAGATCATCTCCTTAAGGAAGAAATGTGAATGCAAAAACAATAAAATGACGGGATAAATTTGTTTGCATAATGTTTCTAAAGAGACTTGAATGTCAGGAAAGGTAAAAATACAGTGATCCGACCTTCAGCTTACTCGGGACGCAGGCAAGATTTTCTCCTCACGCATAAGTTGTAAACTTTATATTCCTAACTTAACGTAAATTAAAACATGCTAAAATCTACGGTCAAATAGAGCCTTGTTTCACTATGGAAAATTAAAGTTAATACGTTCTATTTTATTAGAAATAATTTTTATTTACTGTTTAACATGCGCATTATATATCTTTTTTACATTTTCATTTTAATGAATACATCATAAATGTCCTATCCTAAAATTCCTGTATCTTGAAATCAACACAAAACACCTTTTTCAGACCTTTTTAGGCTCTTCCATAGACCTTTCCTAACCCCCCAAACAACAACAATAACAAAATAGTTTGTAGGCTTACTCCCCGAGTAAGAGCAAAAATATCAATATAGGTCAAGAGATGGCGCCCAGTATCTGGAGGTGATTGCGTCATGTGAACGGATTGGGAGAGGGAAGCAATGAAAGTGATAGGTTGATAGCTGCCAGGAAAGACAGGTGAGTGGCGCAGTGTATGCTCCTCATTTCTTGTGAGCGAGGAAGCGTCTGCAAGACAGGTGAGTGGAGCAGTGTATGTAAAACATGCCATGATGATAATTCAATAGTTTAGTTGCCCTAAGTAAATAGAGATTTCAAAGTTAGTTCACATTTTGATGGTTAACAATAGAAAATGAGTTTTAGGGCGAATATAACTCATTCTCCTGCTACGTATGTATGTTTGTATGTATGTATTTATTATATATATATATGTATATATATATTTATATATATATATATATATATTAAATATAATATATATACACATATACATACATATATATACATATATGTAAGTATATATGTGTGTAGGTATGTGTGCATATTTTATATATATATATATATATATTATATATATATATAGATATATGATAGATATATATGTATGTAGTGTAGGTATGTGTGCATATATATATATATATATATATATATATATATATATATATATATGTATGTATGTATGTGTGTATGTGTGTGGACATAATACATATATATATATATATATATATATATATATAATAATATATATATATGTCTTATGTGTAAAATAAAAATAAAAGAATCATGATATGTATGAAACCTGTAACATTTTGCTGATAAAAAATAAATTGAAATTTTTCAAAGTTTCCACAAAAGCGAGTAAATGACAGCGCTATATAACAACACACTTACTTGTATTACAAAGCACTGCGTCTGTACATCGTCACTATTATATTCCCTTGATTACGTCCTCAGAGTCTCCGTCTAAAAAATACTAGAAAACAATTATTACCTACGTCAGAGAGAACAGGCCAAGTATGTGTAAGCGAACACTATCTGTTTTTAATGTAAAAGTCGCCAGTTCATTTGAGGCCGCGTAAACAAACCAGCGATTTTGACCTTTCCATGAGCCATTGATAAGGCCAAAATTACGATGCTTTTGTCATAGCGAGCATTCCTAACGTCAGCATACACGCGGAAGTTGTTCTCAAGAGAGCTTTATAAATTGGTCGTTTGTCTTCTGCCACCTGTTTGCTAATAACTTTTGATCGATGACGATTTTTTTTTTCAGGGACTGTATTCATACACTATTATTCTTCGAAGGTAGATGAGAGAGAGAGAGAGAGAGAGAGAGAGAGAGAGAGAGAGAGAGAGAAGGATCGTATAATGAAGAGCGGGAGAGTTTCACAGAATGGAATAAAACAGTTAAGTACAGAGAGATCGTTTGGATACGATACCAAAAATGGTTGAGAGAGAAAGACAGAGACACAGAGACACAGAGAGAGAGAGGGGGATGGGGGGGAGGGGGGAGCATAGAACTGTATCTTATCGTTATTCAAATTGTCGCATTGGCAGAAATATAGCGAAGATTTCCACTCTAGACTCAAGCTAGATGAGATGAGAGTCAAAAGTCAAAGTCAAAAACATTTATTCCTTTATGAAATGGTTATTCTGCTACATTACAATATAAATTATTTACATAAAATTCACAATAATTGGATTGTAAAAGTCTAGGATATATATACATTCAAGTAAAATTTAAGAAGTATTGCTTAAGTTTCCTTCTGAATAAATCAGAACTAACATCTATACATTTTCTTATTTCCAGAGGTAGTTTATTCCAGCAAGCTGGGCCCCTTATTGCCATCGAGCGTGAACCCAAATCTGTTCGATAGCTGTCTACATATAGATTTTCATTCTGTCTTGTTAATGCATTCCTACAATTACCAACTGTAGGAAATGTGTATAGCCAGTTGGGATATTCTTTTCTCAAACTTTTAAAAACAAAAACACAAACATCGTACATACACTTTTCTTTTAATTTTATCCACTTTAATTGCTGGAGGGTTGGGGTGATGTGATCGTGTTTTTTCACCCCAATAACGGCTACTCTACCTGCAAAGTTTTGGATTTTTTGAGCTTTTCCATGTGCATCCATTCAGTTACCCCCCATATCTTGATACAGTAGTTTATTACACTCAGGACCAGACTTTCCACAATCAAAGCTCGAGTAGTATCATCAAAGTAATCTTTTACTCTACTTAGATACATTAGAATGCCACTAACTTTTCTACTCAGCTCGTCAATGTGAGTACTGAATGGCATATACCTGTCCATGTGTAGACCTAGATTTTTTACATGTTGACTTATCTTTACTTTATCCCCGTCGCATTTTATTACAATGTCATCTGGAATTTTGTTAATATACTGTGAGCTACCCACAAACATGCGCTGTGCTTTGGTGGCATTTAATAATAGCCCTTTTCTTAGAAAATATTTCTTAATTTTGAGCAATATTAGTTCAGTCCTTTTAATCAAGGCATCTAGATTTTCTATTTGATCAGCCAAAAGAACTTGGGTGTCATCAGCATATTGAATTAGCAGGCAGTTTTCTATGTGTTTAATCATATCATTAACGTAGATTAAAAACAGAATTGGGCCTAGGACAGATCCCTGTGGGACCCCAAATTCAACCTTTTCAATACAAGAATTTACGTCTCCTAATCTAACTACCTGACTCCTATCTCCCACGTAATCTCGAAACCAGAAAGTATCAATGTGATGTTCCTTAAGAGATTTACACATTTCATCATGGTTGACACTATCGAATGCCTTTGATAGGTCGCATAAAATTAATATGGAAACTTTTTTTCCATCAATATTTTTTAAAATTTCATCTGTTAATTTCATCAAAGCTGTTTCTGTTGATAAACCTTTACGGAATCCATGTTGAGTGTTAGAAATCAAATTATTTTTTCTAGATGTTCCATTAACTGATTACACACAATCTTTTCCATTACTTTCGATAACACCGGAAGGACAGAAACAGGTCTGTAATTACCAGGGTCGTCCTTGTCTCCTTCCTTGTGAAGAAGGTTTACAAGGGGTTGTTTCCAAATAGAAGGGTATTTCCCAGTTACAATCGATGTATTTATAATAACCGTGATATAATATGCAATAACTATAAGGGAATCTTTTAGAAAGGTGGTAGGAATACCATCCGCCCCGTAAGCATTACTATTATTCAAGCTCTCAACTGTTAATATTATTGTTTCTACTGTAACTGGTTGAGGTCTAAACAATCTTATATTATTACCAAGATTAGTTTGAGTGGTTCTATCATCTTCATTTTCGTACTTTTGTAGAATTTCCTGCGTTTTACCATGAGTTATTTTTCCTACATTAGCAAAGTATTGGTTAAATTGATCTGCTCTAGCTTTTGGGTTGTCGTATTCAATCTTTTTATTTGATTTAGTAGATACAATATTATTCATAATTTTCCATGTTTCTTTACGAGATTTATTTTTCTTGATCTTGTCTTTGTTATAATAAGCTTTGGCAGTACGCATCTTAGAATTGATGAGTTTTTCATTTCATGTCTATTTTGTTTAAGCCTTTCTTGCATTTTGTCCCTTTCAATCATTCTGTTTTTGAGATCATCGTCTATCCAAGGCGCACTGGGTCTCCATATTTCCCTCGTGGTTATTGGGGCACATTTATCTAAAGCACTATTATATACTTCATTGAAAATTCTTGTTTGAATATCTGTGTCATCAGTATGCGTGATTGTATCTAGAATTAGTTTTTGGTCTAGCAATGTATTGCACAACAAATCAGCAGAATAATATTTTAAACACCTAGAGGTTACCGTGACTGGTTTACGTTTTGGCTTCTTAATATCTATGATAAATGAAATATGTTCATGGTCAGCTACAGAGAGAGAGAGAGAGAGAGAGAGAGAGAGAGAGAGAGAGAGAGAGAGAGAGAGGGACTGCATCCTCATTCAATAATCCATCCTGGACGTTAAGTTCCCTCGTGTCCTCTCTGAAATTCGTCCCAATTCCAGCCCTTTATTTTATTCACTCGACTTCATCATCTCCACAGCGGGTTCCAGCAACCTATAGAATAATGCCCTTCGACTCCTCTCTCTCTCTCTCTCTCTCTCTCTCTCTCTTTACCTGTCCCATTAGCTAATGGGGGAGAGGCACCACCCGCGGATACGAGCTCGTTAAGAGTGGCTCACTTTCTCTATCAAGTGGGGACAAAGCGATCTCTCGCGTCCTCCCAAGACTAATCACTTATCTGGCTGGACGCACCTCATTGCTCCAATCAGGTTCCTCTGTTGCTGTCCGCATGCCGCGTTAGTCAGCGATTTTCCTGCTCTTCTTCTTCTTCTTCTTCCTCTTCGTCGTCGTCGTATTCCTACATCTCTTCTTCTTTTCCTAATTCGTATTCCTATTCTCCTCTTTCTTCCTACTCCTCCTCCTCCTCCTCCTCTTCTTCTTCTTCTTCTTCTTCTTCTTCTTCTTCTTCTTCTTCTTCGTTCGGTCTAAGAGTAACTTCAGGAAGGGTTCTTTCCCTTAGTGCCATTGACAGTTCTGCGTTTTCACTAGACCTATGCGTGCCATGACTGAAACAGACCTACCGTATTTACGCATGTGTATTTGTGCTCCGTTGTCAAATCTAGCATTCAGACAAGTTATTCTGTGTTGGGTACAACACGAATTGACTATATTGCTATTTCAGTAGATGTTGTAACTAAATTTAGCAAAGCGCATTCAAACTGTTAACAACTATATCCATAGAGAGATGGATCATTTTTAAGAAGATTCTATGGTTAGCTTTTAAGATTATGACGTCCCGCTATTTCGCATCGATGACAGAATCACAATCTTCCCTTTTATCTACTAATATTCGTAGGACGAGAACCGCTGGAATAGATTCAGAATAACTTGTCTGAATGCTAAATTTGACAACGAAGCACAAGTGCGCATGCGTAATACAGTAGGACTGTTTCAGTCATGGAGCGCATAGGTCTAGTGAAAACGCAGAAATGTCAATGGTACTAAAGGAAATAAGCCTTCCTGAAGTTACTCTCAGACCGAACGAAGAAGAAGAAGAAGAAGAAGAAGAAGAGAAGAAGAAGAAGGGCGAATGGTAAGAAGAAGAAAAAGAAGAAAAAGGAAAAGGAGCATAGTAATACGAAGAAGAAGAAGGTGAGGAAGGTTAAGAATAAAGAATACAAAGAAGAAGAAGAAGAAGAAGAAGAAGAAGAAGAAGAAGAAGAAGAAGAAGAAGAGTAGAAAGAAAAAATCGCATATCATGTTGTACATTCTTTGATATGAATTTCACTTACTCGGGGAGTAAGCCTACAAACTACTTTGTTGTTGTTGTTGTTCTTGTTGGAGGAGGGGGGGGGGGTTAGGCAAGCCCCCTTCTGGAAAAGCCTAAAAAGGTCTGAAAAAGGTGCTTCACTTTGAGTTAAAGATACGGGAATTTTAGGATAGGAGATTTATGACTTATTCATGAGAATGAAAATGTAAGAAATAGATAATGTGCATGTTAAACAGTAAAGAACAATTATTTCTAATAAGATACAGCTTATCTATTTTAATTTTCGTGAGTGAAACGACGCTCTATATGACCGTAGATTTTAGGGCGCGCCTTGAGTAAGCTGGAAGTCGGATCACGCCTTATTATATTGTGCCTTTTCCATAATAAGTCTTTCAAGTGGGCTAAATAAAACCAGTGACCCAAATTAGGGAATAAGAAGAAGATTCTTTAGAGCCTAATGAAACTTCAGGAACTGAAAAAACTAATAATTCATTCTAATGTTGATTTTGGATTTTGATATGAATTGATTCTTAGAGGCTACAGTATGCGTATGTTGCAAATCAATATAACCCCACTATGACTTGCTATTGGCTTTTGTTTCTTTTTTTCTAAGGATATTTACTCATTTTTTAATTGCCCTTCCTTTTAAATGGTATGCTGATATTGTGGTTAGTGCCATGGCACGCCACTCAGATGTCGCGGGTTGGCTTCTCCCACAGTGCGATTGAAAAATCACTGGCTCTGTGTCACGATCAGTTAGGTACTGCTGCTACAGCGTGGGGGCTGCGGTGGGAGGTTGGAACCGACATTCTTTGGAAGCTTGAATTTCAAATCAATGGCCTCTGTGATGGGCTTGTTCCTTGTGAATAGGTTTTATATACTGAAATAATAATAATAATAATAATAATAATAATAATAATAATAATAATAATAATAATAATAATAATAAAGTAAATTCATGACTATTTTTGTCCTCGTTGATTTGAATACAGAAAGATTTGCTTTAGTTTTTGTTAGTTTTTTCTTTTTTTGGCCTAGTTTTTTTTTTTTTTTTTTTTTTTGCCTAAAACGTAACGGTACGTACGTTTTTGGTACCCCTAATAATAGCAGCAACGGTTGTCTACAAGGCACAGCTGAAACTAAATTAAAAACGAGAAAACAATCACAAGAGAGGCTTAGTGCTGGTGATCATAATGTGTGAGATATAAATAGATTTTAAACAATGGTAAACCACAAGATCTGTATAAAACAGAAGAAGAAAAGGAAGAGAGAGAGAGAGAGAGAGACAGACAGACAGACAGACAGACAGAGAAATTAATGCATTTCAGTGACCTTTACAAAAGAGAGAGAGAGAGAGAGAGAGAGAGAGAGAGAGAGAGAGAGATTTCTGCCAAGGGAAGGAAATTCATTAATGACATTCAAGCCACAACAAATAGAAGCTAGACTGAATTACGATTCATTTTTCCGAGTCAGCATCGACGTTCGACACTGCCTGACAGCAGCTGTGAATTCGACCTACTACGAAATCCACTGATCGTCTGATATATACATCATCTGCAGTGGCAGATATCAATGCTTAGGAAGAAGGAGGAAGGAGGAGGAGGAGGGGCGGGGAAAGGAAGAGGAGGGCTGAATTTTCGTCTAGCAGTGGGTCCGTTCTCTCTCTGCGTCCCTAGGGGGGCGGGGCCGGTATCCTCCGTCAGGAATGAATATGGAGAAGCACCGGCGCTCATGCCAGCCTTTTCAGGAGCCCCCACCAATACACCATCCCATTTTATTACATGCAGGTCCTTTCAGATGCAAAGTCGCCGATGTAGTAAACTCCCGGCCGGCGAACAAGAGCCTCAAAGCTACTGGTGGAAGAAGACGACCGTCTCTCTCTTGTAAATCTTTTGTGTGACCTGACTGAGCGCCTCCCGAGAGATTTGTGACCTCGTGTTGTTCCGTGGCGCCGCCAACCAAGCCCCCCCCCCCCCCCCCCCCCCCCCCCCCCCCCCCCCCCCCCCCCCCACCCCCCCCCCCCCCCCCCCACCGCCCCCTTCACCTTCCCCATCCCTCATACCCACCGGCAGTGCCCGAATACCCTACCACCTACTACTACTACCCTACCCTCCGGACTCGCTTCGACTGGCCTTCCGTATCCAGAACATGAGAAAAACCAGTTTTTTTCTTTCGGAGCTGGGCATCGGATTGGCTCCACAGTGAGAGAGGAGACGAAGAGGAGGAGGAGAAGGAGAGAGCCTTGGAACGCTTTTGTTTACCTCGACTTTTGTTTCCATTCTCGCGTGTTTTGCCAGGCAAGAAATGAAAAAGAGGCTTAAACTTTATATACATGCAGTGATAATGAGACCTTTCACTTTAATCGTGTTCTCGTATCCCCGAATGTGTTATTAGAAACCCCCGAGTTGAAATAAAGTGATACAGTCGGTTTTGCAGTCCTGCCTTGTGTCGCATTAACTCAAGGCAAACGGCGTTCGGGTCCTAGTTTTAAAAATGCTTATCTCAGAGGGCCCCAGATATGCAGTTACTTTCAACCCTTTAAAGGCTGGCTCCAGGTTCCTCAGTTTGGCTTTTCTGTTGCGCTGTGTCAAGATTCGTTTTTGTCAGCGAGTTGTCGGGCGTGTTTGTCGAAAGGTGAATTCCTTGCTGAACAGTGAGAGCTTGTACTATAGTAGATTCACATCAACCGTGCATTTGACGTCTAAGCCAGTCCCTTACGACGCTCCTGATTGGCTGTTGATAAGCCAGTCACAGGGCTGGAAACTTTAAGTCTCTCGAGAGAGTCCACATTGGTAGGATGTATCTTCCACCTCTCCTGAGGGATACTTTTGAAAGACGTATCCATCAGGAGAGGTGGCATATACATCTTGCCTACGTGAACTCTCGAGAGAGACTGAGAGTTTCCGGCCCAGTGATTGGCTTATCAACAGCCAATCAGGAGCGTCGTAAGGGACTGGCCTAGACGTCAAATGCACGGTTGATGTGAATCTACTACAGCAATGCTTCCTTCAGTTGTGATAATTCATTTGGAACAAAAAATAAACCCGTCATTTTTATCTTAATATCTGCGTGAAACTTTCACGTCTCACGCGAAACCAGTGACACCTTGCAGACCTAGAAAACGATAACTTCGACTTGTTCGAACGCGCTCATATTTTAGCGCAATAGAATGCGCCCTTGCCGCGATTGTCCCCTCGCCAGAAAAAAAAATACGTGAATAAATAATAAGTAAATTCACTTATCGTAGGCAGCCACCACAAATGCAAAGGCGGGCATGCATTGCTTTAACCGTTGCAGTTTGCGACAGTTTAATAACTTAGAAGAAACTCGTTCCAAATCAGGGGGCGCATTACATTTGCGCTAATTGGGGCATTCAAACTGGGAACGTTTGAGCGCCGATATTTCTTACGATTGCGCGCGGAGCCGTTGGGGGAACTAGTGATTAAACTCGTTACACATGACATTAAGGTAACGAGCGTTAGCTAAAAATTGTCTTCTTGTATACCTGATATATTCTAAGGTCAGTTTCAAACCACTCACCGCCATGGAGTTCAGGTTAACGGAAACAAACAAAGGAAAGAAGTCGCTCGTATACGAAGGATATACATCCCGTGTTGATAAGGCAGTGGCGTCCGGTGATTTATACTGGAGATACACATCAAAGCAGTGTACAGCAAGGCTCAAGACAAATCCGGAAATATCGACTATAATCCATGGAAACAGTGAACATTCCCATGAGGAGAAAAGAAAGGCATCCAGCGATATATCAACGAGACCCATGAAGCTCGTGTGAACTGAGTTGCAAAATGTGGGTGAGGAATCTCATTAGAAAAGGACTTGAAAAGTTTGACTATGGCAATCTACAGAGAAAGACGAAAAATAGACCCAGCTTTGCCAAAATCTAGAGCGGACGTGCATGATACTTTGGATGTGCTTAAGATTAAAACCAACAAGAATGAAGAGTTTTCTTTAGTTAATGATAAAGATCATGGAATTGTCATGTTTTCATGTAATGCCAACCTCGCCGCCCTATGTACACAAGTGAGTGAGATATTTGTTGATGGAACTTTTAAGTGTTGTCCCAAGTACTTTGAACAGCTATATACCATTCATGGATTTAATAAGGGACATTATGGCCCTCTAGTGCATGCACTGCTTCCAGCAAAAGCAGATGTTTATACGACGTTGCTTAGAATGATTTTGGATTTGTGTTCAAGGAAAGAAATTATGCTAAGTTTAAGTCTAGTCCACATTGACTTCGAACTGGCAATGCACAATGCACTTAGAAAAGTTTTTCCTAGTGCCCAAATACAGTGTTGCAGGTTTCATCTTGGCCAAAGTTGGTGGCGACAGATTCAAAAACTAGGATTAGGATCTCTCTATAAGGACAGAAACTCGGATGTTGGTTCATGGCTGTCACAGTTTTTCGGATTGGCTTTTTTCAGTCCTTCGGAAGTAGGAGACTGCTTTGCAGAGAAACTGATGGCAGACATCACCGATGACGACCGGTGTGTAAAATTTGCTGACTACATCGTAGATAATTATATTTCATCAGAATCTTCGTTTCCACAGAATCTATCGGCATCAATTCCGTCGACCGAAGCAAGGCGTACCACGAATGGCCCAGAGTCTTTTCACGCCCATTATAATGCACAATTTCACTCCGCCCACCCTTCAATGTTTTTGTTTTTAGATAATATCCTTAAACTTCAGGCAACAACTTACATCAAGTTACGGGGGATTGGATCTCAAGCAGTTTTAAGAAAAAATGAAAAAGAAAAAATTTATTATCTAATGGGGCTCAGTTTCGTAAATATGAAGATGGAGGTGACCGCCGTCAATTTCTGAAAGCAATTGGATTGAAGTACTCCGCAAGAACTGACTTGTAAATTTGTAAATAATTTTTTTAGCGTCGATGTCTTTTTACTATTGTTTACTACAATAAAGTGTTTCACTCATTACTTAGATTTTAACCTAATTCAACTCTCTTAGTAGTAACTGCAGTCAGTCCATGAAAACATTACCTTCAGCAACTAAATGTGATCATAATTACTGATTTCGTAAGTGCATATGAATAGTTTGCTGAAAATCAACATCTTCTTACAATTAGCTTGTTCCAATTTCACATAACAAATTTTTTTTCCCCTGAAAGGCATGCGCGTAAATGTAATATATGGTTGCGCGCAAATGTAGTTATTTTGGCGCTCAGTTGTAATGGCAATGCGCTCAAACGTTATGCACCGAAATCAGGGTTAGACAAGACGCATAGAGTTCTAATCCTTTCTCAAATGTCAATGTTGACAACAATTAGAAGCAAAACAGGTCAGGAATGAAGGTTTGGGGTGGAGTGGGGGTGTTTGAAATCGCCAGAGAAATTAACAATGATTATCCACTGACACTGATCTTGAAGATTACTGCCACCAAAACTCGCAGTTTTTCTCGCAAGAATCTCTATATTCCTTGCTTTTAGTATTACTCAAGGGCTATTTTTAATTAGCTTTTTTTCATCTTTCATATTGCAGTTTCTGGTAACACAGAAAGCAAAGCCGTGAGGTTATCTAACTGCAAATACATGTTTAAAAGTCCATAATGTGAAAAAACATGAAAAATATAGCTACGCAAAAAAAATCTCACCACGTAGGTGAGGTTCATTTCTTGCTGCAAAGGACTTTTCAAAACGCTTCTCAAAACGATAGAAATGAGTAATAATCACAGCTTTAGATATTGTTTTTTTTTTTTTTTTTTTTTTTTTGGCGGTCTAAAACTCTACCGACTTCTAAAGCGTTGCATTAACTTCCTCCAAAACGCTTTCACTACATAATAATGCATGCTATAGTAGATTCACATCAACCGTGCATTTGATGTCTAGGCCAGTCCCTTACGACGCTCCTGATTGGCTGTTGATAAGCCAATCACAGGGCTGGAAACTCTCAGTCTCTCTAGAGAGTTCACATGGGTAGGATCTATGTTCCACCCCTCTTGAGGGGTGGAACATAGTTTCCAGTCCTGTGTTTGGCTTATCAACAGCCTATCAGGAGCGTAGTAAGGGACTGGCCTAGACATCAAATGCACGGTTGATGTGAATCTACTATAGCCACCTTAAAGTATGTTGATGATTCTGATGATAGGCAATGACACAAATACAATGAATATTACCAGATATGGATGTCCATAAAATCGTATACCAACCCGGTAATAATGTGAAGGTTCGTTCTGTTGGATGAAATTGACGCTAATGATGACATGTAATCATATGATGGCTCAATGATGCGTTACGCAATACCTTCTCACGTAAAAATTGAAAATGTACCAATGAAAATTG
Organism: Macrobrachium nipponense; assembly: GCF_015104395.2. Taxonomy (NCBI): domain Eukaryota; kingdom Metazoa; phylum Arthropoda; class Malacostraca; order Decapoda; family Palaemonidae; genus Macrobrachium; species Macrobrachium nipponense. The sequence continues at coordinate 77,949,595 of NC_087206.1, forward strand.
TAAGACGAATAGTGAGTACATGAGAACTCCATACGCTCTCATTGTCATGAGATTATTTCATTCCTTTCATGAAAGTACTTATGAAATGTCATACTTTCCAAGCTTTGATGTTTAACCAAATTTCTACCGCATGCGACCATAAGTAAGCAGTTGACGCTTGTATGCAATTCTCTGGATGTGAATCAATAAAAGGACTTACCAATAAGTAAATCTGCATTTATGTTGTATATATAGAAATTATCAGTCACAGAGCATAGTAACTGGAAATGATTTCTCCCATAAATGATTTCCTAACTCGTAGCTTTCGTATTTAGCCAATGGTGTGAAAAGTTATCACGAAAGTTAATTATCAGCCTGATGTAACAAAGGTCTCTTGCTATATCAAAACTCCTTCTTTCTCCGCATTTCCTCATCCACCTGGCTCGATCAAAGGCATCTTCTGGTAATTGTTTGTCACTCAGATATTCTTACATTACATCCTCCACCTTCGCTTCTTAGATCTTCCTCTCTTTCTCTCTCCAACCAGCCACCTCCAACTGCATTTCTCTCTTCCCTATACATACGTCTCATCCAATGGCCGTACCACTGCTGACTTCTTTCCTGAGCTTTCTTTGATAGGTCTACGACTATAGTAGTTCCTCTCATTCTTTCAGTCTTGATCCTGTCCGTTTTTATCACTCCACGCATCCACCTGACCATTTTCATCTCTACCGCATCCAACTTCTTTTGCTCTCACTTTACCGGCCATGTTTCCGCTCCATACGTCAAAGCTGGGCTCCCTACTTTCTTTCTAATACACTATTCCTTCAACCTTTACGTTTGCGATGCATTGAAAAGTTCCTTTTACTAAGAAACAGTACTTGATTCTACGAGTACCTTTTACTAAGAAACAATACTTGATTCTACGAGTACCTTTTACTAAGAAACAATACTTGATTCTACGAGTACCTTTTACTAAGAAACAATACTTGATTCTACGAGTACCTTTTACTAAGAGACAATACTTGATTCTACGAGTACCTTTTACTAAGAGACAATACTTGATTCTACAAGTACCTTTTACTAAGAGACAATACTTGATTCTACAAATACCTTTTACTAAGAGACAATACTTGATTCTACAATACCTGTTTACTAAGAGACAATACTTTGATTCTACAAATCACCTTTTTACTAAGGAGGACAATACTTGATTCTGCAAATACCTTTTACTAAGAGACCAATACTTGAGTTTATACAAGTACCTTTTACTAAAGATAACAGTACTTGATTGCTACAAAATACCTTTTTACTAAGAGGGACAATACTTGATTCTACAAGTACCTTTTACTAAGAAACAATACTTGATTCTACAAATACCTTTTACTAAGAGACAATACTTGATTCTACGAGTACCTTTTACTAAGAAACAGTACTTGATTCTACAAGTACCTTTTACTAAGAAACAATACTTGATTCTACGAGTACCTTTTACTAAGAAACAATACTTGATTCCTACAAGTACCTTTTTAAATAAGAAACAGTATTGATTCTAGGAGTACTTTTACTAAGAGACAATACTTGATTCTACAAGTACTTTTACTAAGAAACATGTACTTGATCTACAAGTACCTTCTTACTAAGAAACAATACTTGCATTCTACAAATAACCTTTTTAACTAAGAGGGACAAGAACTTGATTCTTACGAGTTACCTTTTTAACTAAGAAACAGTACCATTTTTGATTCTAAAGTACCTTTTAAAAACTAAGAAACAATTAATTGAAATTCTTACGAATTACCTTTTACTAAGAAACAATACCTTTTGAATCCTACAAGTAAAAACCTTGTAACTAGAACATCCTTTGATCTACGAAGTACCTTTTACTAAGAGAAAAACTCAATTACTTTGGAATTCTACAAGTAACCCTTTTACTAAGAAAAACAAAGTTAACTTTGAATTCTTACAAGTGTACCTTTTTAAACCTTTTTAACTTAAGAAAACAACTACTTTGATTCCTAACGAAGTACCTTGTTTTTACTAAGACAAACAAGTAACTTTGATTCCTTACAAGTACCTTTTACTAAAACAATACTTGATTCTTATCCATTAACCGTTCTAAAGAAACAAGTTAACTTGATTCTACGAAGTACCTTTTCTAAGAAACATTTTACGAATCTATCAGTACCCTTTTACAAGAAAAACAGTACGATCTACGAAGTACCTTTTACTAAGAAACATTACTGATTTTCGTACACTAACCTTTTACTAAGAGACAATACTTGATCCTACGATCTTGCCATATCAAAATATGGACCCAATTTCTGAAGTATACAGTAACAAGAACATCGAAATCACGGAGCATATTTCCCCCTTTAACCCATACCCTTCATTCCGAAAACGATGCGAAAAATACAGAGAAAAACAAGGGAACTGATAAAGGCCGACAAGAGATATAGTACACGGAGGAGCAAGTATTGCGAATTCATCCTGGACACATTACCATAAGGTTTGACTTGTTCGGTCAAAAACTTTCCCCCGACATTTGAATTTCTGCATAATGCCCCGAGTGAGACTCGAGTCTGTGTACAGAAGCTCGCGAGAGATTAGCCGTCCGAGCTTGATAGATGGTCTGTAATTTCACCCGTGTGTCTGAAGATGGAATCTGATGAGGTAAAACAGAAAATGGATCTAGTTATTCATTTATTTGCCTGTATACATGGACGAAAGCATGTCCTGAATATTCATTTATTTCTCTGTATACATGGACTAAAGCATGTCCTGCATATTCATTTATTTATTTGTATACATGAACGAAAGCATGTCCTGAATATTCATTTATTTATCTGTATACATGGACGAAAGCATGTCCTGAATATTCATTTATTTATTTTTAATCGTGGACGAAAGTAGGTCCTGAATTTTCATTTATTTCTCTGTATACATGGATGAAAGCATGTCCTGAACATTCATTTATTTATTTGTATACATGGACGAAAGCATGTCCTGAATATTCAATTATTTATCTGTATACTATATGGACGGAAACATGACCTGAATAGAATCATTTACTTTCCTAACACGGAAGATATATTTTGTGCTATAATTCACATACGGGGACTATAAAGTTCTGCCAAATAACAGACGAAAACACGTCCTGAATACAATTACTTGCTTTCCTAACGCAATATCTCATACGAAGACTATAAAGTTCTGCCAAATAACAGTGGTGGAGTGCGAATTCACTTAAAAACACCGGGTAACCGGAATCAGTTATAAACAGCGGGATAATCTTAGCAAGGAAATCAGATTACCAAGGCTCATTTATATCAAGATTATTGAAATATTTGTTTAGGTCCCATAGACGCTCATGAACTCCTGGAAGCAGAATTATGATACATCTTTTATATTTGCCATAGGTTTTGCTTCATGCCTGCCTTGGAAAATGCTGCTGGTAGTTCAGTGGCTTTTGGCCAAACTACTAGGAGGCCTTTCCACTTCATAAATGAATCAGGATATCAAAATCTAACGTCTATGTGGAATGAAGGAAACGGAATGCCAAAATAGAATGAGAAGAATTAATAGAAATATGAACATTGCTTTAAGCAAGAAAACTTGTATGCATTCTTGTCAGATGTAACGAAGAACAAATGAAATGAAAAGAATTTCAAGGTAAAACAGTGTAATTTTGTGCCAAGTTTTACTCAGTGCTGTTTAACTGTGGAGGAGTTACAACAGACAGACAGACAGACAGACAGACGCTCTCCCTTCAGAAGTTCGAACGAAATTCTTCACACGAGAATCTTGTCAGAAATGACACCTGATTTTAATCTCCTCGTATTTGCGCTTAGAGAATCTTAACATACTCTATCCACAAGCTGCTGTTTGTGAGAGTTTCTAACAGATTTTGTATCAAGACATTTCAGCCGATGTGTGTCAGCGGCTGGATGTGGAAAGTTAGTTATCAACCACCTTTTGTGACGATTTACTAGTTACAGCGGAGGTAAATCTGTATTTTTGGGAGTACACGATCTTCGTGCTAGTTAGTTAGTCATTTCATAGACAAAATATACAACTATTAGTACAAATTCGTCCAAAAAGAGACATAATACAAAGTATACAAAGTAGACAGTAATTTCTTTTGTTCTTGCAAGTACATGGCCTACAAAGAAAAATACAACGTCAAGGATAAATAACATAAGCATATAAGATTACAAAAAACCAAAAAGGAACTTACTATAGAGAAAAACGGAGATACATAATCAGATATCCTTCAGAGGTGCTGTTTCTTTGTTTGAGCATATTTAAGCATTGAATAACAGTGAAATTATGTCAATTATTCATAAGTTACATTTTAACAGAGATCTTCCACATTCATAATTGATCCCTGATTTCCTTCTTCTACCTAGAGAAACCAGATTCGCTGAACAGCAGAATCTCCAATATGGAATGAATGTGCCTCAGCGCTGTCCAACTTCTCAGTTCGAGAGGTCCTTCATTCCTCACACCGTTGGACTGAGAAACAGCCTCCCTGCTGAGGATATAGCGCAATTAGAACCTCAAATGTCCATGCACAGATACAATGTATTAATACCTGAATACAATATTCTTTGGAAGCTTGAATTTCAAGTTAGTGGTCCCTTTGATGGGCTTGTTCCAAATGAATAGGGTTTTTCATCTCAATAATAATAATAATAATAATAATAATAATAATAATAATAATAATAATAATAATAATAATAATAATAAACCACCTGATGTTCATGGACGACATCAAGCCGTATGGTAAGAGCATCAAGGAAATAGATACCCTAAACCAGACTGTAAGGATTGTATCTGGGGACATCAGGATGGAGTTTGGAATAGAAAAATGTGCCTTAGTCAACATACAAAAGGGCAAAGTAACAAGGACTGAAGGGATAAAGCTACCAGATGGGAACAACATCAAACACATAGATGAGACGGGATACAAATACCTGGGAATAATAGAAGGAGAGGATATAAAACATCACGGGATGAAGGACACGATCAGGAAAGAATATATGCAGAGACTCAAGGCGATACTCAAGTCAAAACTCAACGCCGGAAATATGATAAAAGCCATAAACACATGGTCAGTGCCAGTGATCAGATACAGCGCAGGAATAGTTGAATGGACGAAGGCAGAACTTCGCAGCATAGACCAGAAAACGAGGAATCATACAATACACAAAGCACTACACCCAAGAGCAAATACGGACAGACTACACATAACACGAAAGGAAGGAGGGAGGGGACTACTGAGCATAGAGGACTGCGTCAACATCGAGAACAGAGCACTGGGGCAATATATGAAGACCAGTGAAGACGAGTGGCTCAAGAGTGCATGGGAAGAAGGACTAATAAAAGTAGAGGAGACCCAGAAATATACAGAGGCAGGAGAAAGACATGCCGAACAGAGGAATGGCATAACAAACCAATGCACGGACAATACATGAGACAGACTAAAGACCTAGCCAGCGATGACACATGGCAATGGCTACTGAGGGGAGAGCTCAAGAAGGAAACTGAAGGAATGATAACAGCGGCACAAGATCAGGCCCTAAGAACCAGATATGTCCAAAGAACGATAGATGGAAATAATATCTCTCCCATATGGAGAAAGAGCAATACGAAAAATGAGACCATAAACCACATAGCAAGCGAATGTCCGGCATTTGCACAGAACCAGTACAAAAAGAGGCATGATTCAGTAGCAAAAGCCCTCCACTGGAGCCAGCTACCTTGCAGTAATAAGTGGTATGAACACCAACCTGAAGGAGTGATAGAAAACGATCAGGCAAAGATCCTCTGGGACTATGGTATCAGAACAGATAGGGTGATACGTGCAAATAGACCAGACGTGACGTTGATTGACAAAAGCAAGAAGAAAGTATCACTCATTGATGTCGTAGTACCATGGGACACCAGAGTTGAAGAGAAGGAAAGGGAAAAAATGGATAAGTATCAAGACCTGAAAATAAAAATAAGAAGGATATGGGATATGCCAGTGGAAATTGTACCCATAATCACAGGAGCACTAGGCACGATCTCAAGATCCCTGAAAAGGAATCTGGAAAAACTTGAGGCTGAAGTAGCTCCAGGACTCATGCAGAAGAGTGTGATCCTAGAAACGGCGCACATAGTGAGAAAAGTGATGGACTCCTAAGGAGGCAGGACGCAACCCGGAACCCCACACTATAAATACCACCCAGTCGAATTGGAGGACTGTGATAGAGCAAAAAAAAATAATAATAATAAAATAAAATAATAATAATAATAATAATAATAATCTCTAAAACAAATCGATACATGAATCAGATGAACTTACATATTGGAAATTATTCAACAAAACTACAAATAAACCAGCAATTAAGCAGATCACTTGAAAATTGCAACAAAATAACTGTACCTTACATATACATATACATATACATATACATATACATATACCTACACATATATGGGTGTATATTTGTGTATTAGGATGTACAGACTCATACACACACCTCACTAACGCTACTGTAGATATATTAGGAAAAATACAATTGGTTACAGGTTACAGGACATTCATAATTTTTTTCAAAGTAAATCATTCATAGAAATGAAAAAGTATTTTGTTTATACTCGAAAACCCTTGAGAGAGAGAAGAGAGAGAGAGAGAGAGAGAGAGAGAGAGAGAGAGAGAGAGAGTTCCAAGGATTCGGATGTCTCAAAGACTTATTAGTATCAGTCTATCCAAGGAGACATCATGTGCTCACTTATCTTTAGGAGCAGGTTTGACAATTCATCCAGTGTCCTATTGATCTTGTCCAGCTTTTTTTTAAACTCTTTCACGCTGTTGCTGTTGTCAACTTCTGGTGGCAGCTTATGACGTGTGTCACATACATACCTAGTATGTGAAGAAGTTCCCACAATGAGAGAGAGAGAGAGAGAGAGAGAGAGAGAGAGAGAGAGCGAGTAAACGAACGTCTCAGCGCCTCTCCCGCCCACCCCACCGGAGCATCACAGGAAATCTCGAACCTCTGAGAGAGTCCTAGTCTCATAGAGGAGTCCCAGGTATTAGCGACGCCGTGCAATTAGCCAGGCAGCAACTACCTAACCACTGATTTCCCCTTTCTTGATCTGAAAGACTTATGATCGTGTAAGAGACGTTGAGAGAGAGAATCGGGGGTGTGTCCGGTAAAAAGGCTCGTAAATTGATCAGCATCGGTCTAAAAAGCGACCCCCATGGATCTTTGTTGCTTTTGTAGTTCGAGAGGCGGAAATCCCATCGGACCACCGAGGCCTTTTTCTCCTTAAGCCGCACGGAACGTATATATATATATATCTGGCTCTCGCTGGCATCCCCGGCTCTCTCTATTCAATTGCAGCCCGGAATGAAAAGAGGAATGATTGTTTGCTGTAACAAGGCCTGATCGTATTAGGCTGTGTAAAGCGCGCAAGTCTTAGCTTCCCCGCCCGATGCTAAATGGCCTGTACGCTATTCTTCGCGCGGTGTAACGAGAATGGCTCGAGAATAGCGCCAGCAAAGAAGTTCTACACGCAATTAACTTCTGAAAAGAGACTCCGGATTCGTACTACGCGGAGCAACAGAGCCGATGCGATGTTACTGCCCAGAGAGGCTTTTGTTAGGCTTATGTTGCGACACAAAGGGAGAATTTATTAGCAGATGAAATATTTATGCGCTACTATTTTTTTCCCCCTCCGAGGCCTCGTTATCAAGAGAAGAAGAAGAAGAATCTTTTAAACTACGGCTCCCCATCGGTTCAGTTCCAATTGCTCGAAAAGGCTGCCGGAAAAGAAGCTTTTTTAAAAAAAAGAAGAAGCCATCATGCGCAGTAGTTACGGGGAACACGACAAAGTAAAAAAAAGAAAAACATTAATACGTCGAATAGTCAATTCCTCCTCGAACGAAACCTCCAGTCCTCGAACATTAATGAAGTATGACAAGGCGATGACTGTCCGTTATTACCGCCAACGAGAGTCAATGGCTCGGAGTAATGACCAATCACTCCCGGATGATTTTACATCTTTAGGGAGAACAATAGAGTCGGAGGGAACTCGCTCGTTGGCTAACCGCACCGCTCTTGGCCCGAACTGTACACTTACAGGTCGGTGATGATGTAATGATGATGATGCTGTGATACAGTGATAAAAGGAGATTAACCCGTGATAAATGGTTGGCGATGAATATGCAGGAATTCTTCTGTTTCGCTTTAGACGAGACTGTGATCAGAGATCAGTTAGTCTACATCTCCGGTTAAAATGGCCACTAAGTCTAAAGCACTGGCTAAAATGACCACTGAGTCTAAAGCACTGGTTAAAATGACCACTGAATCTAAAGCACTGGCTAAATTGACCACTGAATCTAAAGCACTGGCTAAAATGACCACTGAGTCTGAAGCACTGGCTAAAATGACCACTGTCTAGCACATGGCTACAAATGACCATGAGTCTAAAGCACTGGGCTAAATTGACCACTGAATCTAAAGCACTGGCTAAAATGACCACTGATCTAAGCATGGCTAAATTGACCACTGATCTGAAGCACTGGCTAAAAATGACCACTAGTCTAAAGCACTGGCTAAAATGACCACTGAGTCTAAAGCACTGGCTTAAAATGACCACTGAGTCTAAAAGCATGGCTAAAATGCCACGAGTCTGACTGGCTAAATATGACCACTGATCTAAAGCACGGGCTAAAATGACCACTGATCTAAAAGCACTGGGCTAAATGACCACTGAGTCTGAAGCACTGGTAAAATGACCACTGAGTTCTAAAGCATGGCTAAAATGACCACTGAACTAAAGCACTGGCTAAAAATGACCACTGAGTCTGAAGCATGGCTAAAATTGACCAACTGATCAAAGCACTGGCTTTAATAAAATGACCACTGAGTCTAAAGCACTGGCTAAAATGACCACTGAGTCTAAAGCACTGGCTAAAATGACCACTGAGTCTAAAGCACTGGCTAAAATGACCACTGAGTCTGAAGCACTGGCTAAAATGACCACTGAGCTAAAGCAGGTAAAATGACCCAAGGTTCTAAAAGCTGGCTAATGACCACTGAGTCTGAAGCACTGGCTAAAATGACCACTGAATCTAAAGCACTGGCTAAAATGACCACTGAGTCTGAAGCACTAGCTAAAATGACCACTGAATCTAAAGCACTGGCTAAAATGACCACTGAGTCTAAAGCACTGGCTAAAATGACCACTGAGTCTGAAGCACTGGCTAAAATGACCACTGAGTCTAAAGCACTGGCTAAAATGACCACTGAGTCTGAAGCACTGGCTAAAATGACCACTGAGTCTAAAGCACTGGCTAAAATGACCACTGAGTCTGAAGCACTGGCTAAAATGACCACTGAGTCTAAAGCACTGGCTAAAATGACCACTGATTCTAGAGCACTGGATTGGATGACAAGAATTATATCATAATGTGCACGTATATATATATATATATCTATATATATATAGATATATATAAATATATATATATAATATATATATATATATATATATATATATATAGTATATGTGTGTGTGTGTGTGTAAAAATAGATTGAATCCTTTTATAAACATTAAACGCACCAATATACCATTTTCTTCTTTGTTTTTAGAATTACTAAGAGATAGATAAATATGCACAACTTACACACAAAATAACTCATTGTTCTCTGTTGTGTTTTGAAAATTTCATTTCAAAAGAACCATGATTATATATATATATATATATATATATATATATATATATAATATATATGTTATGATATACATATATATATATATATATATATATATATATATATATATATATATCTCTGTCAGCACCCACCCTTAATTTTAATGTACCTAAATTAACTATGTATGCACCAATCCCATTTCATTCATTCAGACAGTTTACGTGTAAAAGTTAGAAATATTATTGAAAAGGAATTTGGTTTTTTTTTGAAACTTAATCTTATTCCCATGAATCCACAAAAAATTGGAGGGTTTTTTAATTACAAGGACAAATTACAGGATTTCATGAAGTCCAATATCATATATAAATTTGGTTCTTCACGGAGACTGTTACAAGTCCGTTATTACAGCCATTTGGGATTAAGTTATAGAACTGGGTCCAGAATCTCTAATCCCAAGTTCTCTAATATAAGAATTCATGCAAAGAGTTGTAAGGTTACTATCGAAAAGAAACATTTTTCTATAATTGGCACCACAAAACAAACTACCCATCTAAACTACCCTTGAGTCATTGTTTATTAAGCACCTTTCACCTAGTTTAAAACTCCAACACCTCGTCATCTCCTCTCCTCTCTGGCGTGAGGTTTACGTTGTATGCAGACCTTACCGTTTTTAATCACTCAGCTCTTTCCTTCTTTATGAATAGGTAGTTTTCTTTTCTCATTCCCTATTTTAGCGTTCTGATTATTTTTTAATTTTTTAAATTTTATTGTAATTTTTAAGTTTATTTTAATGTTGAATTTCAATTGCAGACTGATGATGTGTTGGTGACAACATGAAACGTTTCTTAATAATAAAACACGTGTACATGACTGTCGTCTGATTGGACACCTCTTCCTTTATATTCATGGTTTTCCTGAAGTGATATATATATATATATATATATATATATATATATATATATATATATATATATATATATATATATATATATATATAGAGAGAGAGAGAGAGAGAGAGAGAGAGAGAGAGAGAGAGAGAGAGAGAGAGAGAGAGAGAAGAATTGATAAAATTGGGGGACAAATGTCAAAATTGATTATTTCGGAACAGTGACTCATAAATGACATCCTGTATCATTAGCTAGCGATTGATTCCTTACCTGTAAAGTGAGTCTAATTTAACCTAACCCCTCTTACCCCTCCCCCGCCCCCCCCTCCCCATCTCTCCATCTCTCCATATCTAATTCTTACACCTGGTCATCATAAAAACATGCAGTCTTTTTTTCATTTACCTGTAAATATATGTTTTCCTTTCCCTTATCTTTATAAGGCAAGAAATATTCTTCCAGTTTCAAGAAAATTAATTTTATCATTTCAATGATTTATTAGATATCAGTATTATTTATTATTTTCAAAGACAGAATAATCTTACAAGGGATTTACCACAGTATATTGATAAGAAACATCTAAGAGAGGCTTAAATAGTATTTATCTTATCGGTATCTATAGTTCAATAGTTTACTTACTCGTATTAGGGTCATATTCTTCTTTTAAAAGTCAGTCTAACTGTAATATCGGTCAAATGTTATGTGAACATCTTCAGCTGACATGGCCATTATTGATTTCAGTATATCTCATTCCTTTTATCTCTGCACCAAACTAATAATCGCTCTTTTAGGTAATGACTACTTATTTATTTTTTACCACTTTTCACGAGAAAAAAATAACCGATCTTTTAGGTAATGACTACTTATTCCTTTTATCACTTTTCGCGAAATGAATAATCGTTCTTCTAGATAACGACCACTTATTTATTAATTGTATCACTTTTCAGGAAACAAATAACCGTTCTTTTAGGTAATGACTACTTATTTATTCCTTTTATCACTTTTCACGAAAAAGGATAATCGTTCTTTTAGGTAATGACTACTTATTTATTCCTTGTATCACTTTTCACGAAACGAATAACCGTTCTTTTAGATAATGACTACTTATTTATTC